>NC_090302.1:68678333-68982592 GCF_039906515.1 Pseudorca crassidens | reverse complement strand
ACTAGAACAATGAGAAAACATTTTTTTAAAATTTTTCTTACTGAAAATCTCCACAACATAGCTATGCATTAAATATTTTATACAGAAGGAAACTGAGGCTCAGAGGGAGGCCCTGCCCCTGGGAAGAGAGCAAACTGGGTTCTGAACCCAGGTCTTAATAAGGATAATGTTCTTTATTTTTTCCATCATTGTAGGCTGTCTCCCCAGAGCTGGATAAGCTTTTGTGCTTAGAAGTTTTTATGATTTTAAGGAGCTCTCAGTTGTTGTTAAAATGACCCAAAAATGTAAATGATTGCCTTAATATAAAAAGGATGTTTTCTTAAAAGAAGATGTTAGACTTAAACTGAAGTTTCCTGGTCTCAAAAAAAAGAAAAAAAAATCAAAACCACTCAATCAACAAGCCTGAGCCCTCTCCCTCTTTCCAAACGTTTATTAGAGATTCTAGGCAGAGGCTCTTAGATAATTGAGAGGATTACAATGAAGGAATGAAGGAGAGAAGAAAATCTTCCCTTAGGCAGAATGGAAACCAGAGCAATTGGAAAATGTTTTCTTGACAAAGCAGAAAACGTATGCAAAGCAATATTATTTTTAAAGACATTACGAGGAGAAGGGTCTGGGGTGGGGTAGAGAGAATGGGGAGAAGGCAAGGAAAATCAATGGAAGAAAAAAAAAAGATTTGGAATGAAGTTTGGTCTGGTTTTAATTTATGTCAGTTGGCAAATAAATCCATGAAAGCTGTTCTAGGCATGGATATCCCCTCTGTAACGTAAGTAACTGAAACCAGTTCAGAATGCATTTTTTTCCTCCTTTTCCTAAAAATATGATACACCCTATAGACAGAGGCAACATCAATAAAGTTCCCTGCCTCTGGCTCCACATTCTCCCTGCCTTTCCCCGACACCTTCTGTTTCTGCTACAATTCAGAGCTGGTATAAATAGGGGAATTAAGGATACTCATGGACATAAAATATATGTATGTTTAATTGTGCTCTCAAACCAAAAAGATAAAGATGAGCAGTGAATAAGCAAAATTCCTCAACTAAGATTCTGTTGAAAACTTTTGACCCTTTAAAGACTCACCCATTTCTGGCACTTTCCCTAACTTTGGGATTAGGATGAAAGAAAAAGAATATTCAGTTGTATCAATTGTGTTCAAGTGTATTTTTAAAATTTTCCTTGCTGAATTCTGAAAAGAATTCTGAGACAATTAGGTAGACACGTATCATGAAAGTTTCTATAGAAAGTTAACCTTGTTAATTGGCTGCCAGGGATAAATTAGTGGAAGTGGGGAGATTAAAGACAATTAACTGACAGAATTTCATATCTAGACAAGAACTTTTACAAGTTTATAAGATGAACAACCTAATTTAAAAAAGGTTAAAGTTATGATGAGGCTTCACAGAAGCAGAAATACACGTTTTCATAAGAGACGCTAAACCTAATCAACATATTGTAATTTGAAACCACAGAAAGATATGTTTTCATACCTACAAGCCTGTCAAAATTAAAAACTCGGGTAATGCTAAGAGTTGGTAAGAATGTAGAAGAACAGGAGCCTCATACAGTATCCAGAGAAGTATAAAAAGGTTGAATCACTTTAGGGAGGAGTCTGGTATCTGCCTTCCTAGTAGTGCTGTCTACTTTATCCATTAGAGCCCTTAACATAGTAATCATCATCGTTTCAAATTCCTGGTCTGATAATCCCAATATCCCTGCCATATCTGAGTCTAGTTCTGATGCTTGCTCTATCTTTTCAAATTTTGTTTTCTCCCTTTTAGTATGCCTTGTAATTTTGTCTTCATAGCTGGACATGATGTACTGGGTAAAAGGAACTGCTATAAATAGGCCCTTAGTAATGTGGTGATGAGGTGTGTGGGGAGGGCCAGCTTTCTATAGTTCTATGATTAGGTCTTAGTCTTTTAGTGAGTCTGTGCCTCTGGACTGTGAAATTCACAAGTGCTTCTCAGTCCTCTCTAATGTGGGACAGGATGGCTAGAATGGGCTAGAGTTGGATATTCCCCTTCCTCCATATGAAGAGTGGCATGGACATATATACACTACCAAACGTAAAATAGATAGCTAGTGGGAAGCAGCTGCATAGCACAGGGAGATCAGCTTGGTGCTTTGTGACCACCTAGAGGGGTGGGATAGGGAGGGTGGGAAGGAGGGAGATGCAAGAGGGAGGAGATATGGGGACATATGCATATGTATAACTGATTCACTTTGTTATAAAGCAGAAACTAACACACCATTGTAAAGCAATTATACTCCAATAAAGGTGTTTTTAAAAAAAAAAGAATACATAAGAATGTGGATGGAAAAAAAAAAGTCTAGAGCCAACTGGCCTTGGGTCTTTCCCTTCCCCCAGGTCAGTTAGGCTCTGATAAAACCCCTATAGGTGAAGCTCTGGGTAAAGTTTCTCCTGAGAGCAACCTTTTTAAGAGAATCTCACACCAGTCAGAATGGCCATCATCAAAAAATCTACAAAAAATAAATGCTGGAGAGGGTGTGGAGAAAAGGGAGCCTTCTTGCACTGTTGGTGGGAATGTAAATTGATACAGCCACTATGGAGAACAGTAGTGAGGTTCCTTAAAAAACTAAAAATAGAACTACCATATGACCCAGCAATCCCACTACTGTGCATATACCCTGAGAAAACCGTAAGTCAAAAAGACACATGTACCCCCATGTTCATTGCAGCACTATTTACAATAGCCAGGACATGGAAACAACCTAAATGTCCATCGACAGATGAATGGATAAAGATGTAGTACAGGGCTTCCCTGGTGGTGCAGTGGCTGAGAATCTGCCTGCTAATGCAGGGGACACGGGTTCAAGCCCTGGTCTGGGAGGATCCCACATGCCTTGGAACAACTAGGCCCGTGAGCCACAACTACTGAGCCTGCGTGTCTGGAGCCTGTGCTCCGCAACAAGAGAGGCTGTGATAGTGAGAGGCCTGCGCACCACGATGAAGAGTGGCTCCCGCTTGCCACAACTAGAGAAAGCCCTTGCACAGAAACGAAGACCCAACACAGCCAAAAAATAAATTAATTAATTAATAAACTCCTAGCCCCAACATCTTCTTAAATAAACAAAAAAAAAGATGTAGTACCTATATACAATGGAGTATTACTCAGCCATAAAAAGGAATGAAATTGGATCATTTGTAGAGATGTGGATGGACCTAGAGTCTGTCATACAGAGTGAAGTAAGTCAGAAGGAGAAAAACAAATATTGTATATTAACGCATATATGTGGAATCTAGAAAAATGGTACAGATGAACCTATTTGTAGGGCAGGAATACGTTGTAGAGAACGGACATGTGGACACAGCGGTGGAAGGGGAGGGTGGGACGAATTGGGAGATTAGGATTGACAGGTATACACTACCATGTGTAAAACAGATAGCTAGTGGGAATCTGCTGTATAGCACGGGGAGCTCAGCTCAGTGCCCTGTGATGACCTAGATGGATAGGATGGTGGCGGGGAGTGGGAGGGAGGTCCAAGACGGAGGGGATATATGTATACATACAGCTGATTCACTTCGTTTTACAGCAGAAACTAACACAACATTGTAAAGCAACTATACTCTGATTAAAAAACAAACAAACAAACAAAACCTGAAAAAAAAAAAGAAAAACACAGTGCTCTGCATATTTCAAAGTGGTTACTTTCCTTTCCTCCTGCAGGAAGCAAGAGGGTTGAGCTTCTGGAGGTAAAACTCAGGTAGCCCCACAGCAGATGGCTGGGTACCCCTACACCAGATGGCTGGGTACCCCTATAGTTTTTGACTCTCAGACTTGTCCACACTTAGCCTTCAGCAATTCATCAATTACAGTTCACGTTTTTCTACCCTGGCACTTGTTCCCAAAGAGGTTCCTGCTCTGATGAGTTGTGATTCTCTATATCTGCCTGTCTGTCTCTCCCATTTGGGGGGCACTGGTTTGCCCTGTGACCCAACTTGTGTTAGAATTGCTGATTTTTCAATTTGTTCAGTTTTTTCTTGTTATTAGGATAGAGTTGCAATTTTCAAGCTCCTTTCTTGCCAAACCAGAAACTGGAAGTCCCATAACCTTTTTTAAAAAAGAAAGTTTTAAGCCAATGAAACATGGAAATCCTCATGATCAAAGTGAGTCTGGTCAGAGTTTTCATGCTGTTACCAGAAAAGTTTTCTGTTGAGAATAATAATGCTGCTACCTGGTGTGTGTGACAACCCAACCTGGGTGAGACCCAGAGGGTCTATATAGAGACCTAGAGGCCCTGATGACTCAGCCTGCTGCCTGGCCACATGGTAATGGTAGAAACACTGTTCTAGTGGAAATTCCCTGGTCCTAGAAGTCTTTGGCCCTCTTTCTTAGGGTGCAGTGTTATTGAGGAAGTGTGTGGGCTGTATGGAAGGACTAAGGTCCTGCCTATGTGATGCTGTGATTCCCTTCCTGTTTGGGCCTTGATGAAACTCAGAGTATTGATTGAGAGAGGCACAGCCTTTTCCATTTTTGAGGCTCTCAGAATAAAAATAACAAAGTGACAGAATACAGTTACAAAAATGTATTTTTAAATATTTAAATTGAACCAATGTTAATTTGTATAATGCAATATAATTATGATATTGATATGATGATATAATATTTATGAAAAATGCCAGCACAGACTGTGTAAGCCACCTTGCAAACCAGTAGCGGGACTCGTTTTAAATCATGTGATTGAAGTTGTCACAGTGTATCTCTGTGACTGTATGTATAGTCTCATCTGAAAAGGGGGTCAAAAATCTAAATTTGAGGCCCTAGATCTACTGCCCCAACTCCCAACCCCTTTCTATGATGGGTCATGGTCTAACTTTTAGACAAAATTTCAAAATGGGACCTACAGTTTTGCTTGAGTAAGATGATGTTTTCTGGCATCCAGGGTTAGTCTTATAAATAGCTTTAAAGCAAGTGCCTGTGTTGTATTAGTCAGTATGCATTGGTGCAGACTAGGGTTCAAATTCTGGCTATGTAATTTCCTACTTGTGTAACCCTGGTCAAGTCATTTCTCTTCCTCTGAGCCTCAGTTTCCTCATCTATAAAATGGGTTTATAGACCTGGGTCTTAATAAGAGTTTAAAAATTCAGTATTACTGTTATTTTTATGTGTGTCTTATTTATTCTCTTAGATAGTAAGCTCCATGAGGACATGAATCATGTCTGATCCATTTAAAGAAAATTCACAGCACTTTTTACTAATTTAATCTTTTAAAGGAACTCTTGTAGACCAGGCATTTTACACCTGTCATTTTTAAAAGCTCCATGGCAAGCTTATGATGTGGGCCATACCACTTCACTGAGGCTCAGAGGGGTTAAGTTAGTTGCCTGTTAGTGAGCAGTTGGATTTAAACGTAGATCTGTTTGTCCACGTTCTTTTTACTGTACCATGATGTTGCCTCCAGTTGTACTGAGCATACATTTGTTTAATGCATTTGATGGTCTTATCTCCACTAAATGGATCTCTCATTGGGCTACCTGAAATTCTTATCCCCTGATTTCTCTTCTGAAAATAGTGAGGCCCCTGTGGAGTACAGTTACCAACCAAAAGCAGGTGCGTTACCAGGTTAGCTTGGGCAGAGGGCTGAAGAACTAGGAAAGGGAGCCCAGGGCTTGCAAACCTTTTACAGAGTGAGAGGATTATGAGAAGCCTGGTGGATGGGGCTCCTCTGGGAGGTCAGGTTTCAGTGCTTGGCCATAGCACTCTAGGAGTGTGTAGATGGGGCAACAGTGAAAGATGGCATGAAGGCACCAGGTGTGTAACAAAGGAAGGAGGAAGGAAGGGACAGAAGGAAACAGGCAGAGACTTGGTAACAAAGCCCCTGAAGAAAAAGCATCAGAATATGATTGGCTTTGAGGGTAGAAACTTGGCTGATTTTTTTTTCTTTGAAATTTCTCTACTCTTCTGTATTATCCAAATTTTTTATAATAATAAGTTTTTTTATATAATTTTAAAAAACCCAGTAAGCTTAAATTTTTAAAATGACATATTTGCCCTTTCTCTCTACAGGTTTTCAGTAAAAAACCACAGATCTTTTTGAGAACCTGGAAAATACTCTGGTCCAATTCTCCTCTCCCTTGCCCTTTCTAATCTAAAACCATATTATACTAGGCAGTGACATAGGCCAAGTATCCACCATTGTGTCTGGGATGGATAGAAAGTATTGGAAAGGCTGTCAACTCATTTAAGTGCATCTATAAGACAACTCTTCATACTCTTCTATGAGTTAAAGATTCTTCTGGTGTTTTAAGCCTAATAATCAGGAATAGGGAAGAATGTCAAGGCCTTGAACACTTAGGTGTGGTATTTTCAAAATGCTAGTCAGCACTGTATTTTGTGAGTATCTTCTCCAATATTTACACGTAATAGTTTCTTGTCCTAGCCTCAAGCTCAACTTTAAGGTAATTGATGCTTATTGCTTTTTCTTTAATCCAGGGAGTATCTAAAACAAGAGCGTGGAAATTTACCAATGCTCTCTTTAGAGAAGGAGGAAAAATTCGAGCACTGCTACTTACTAGATGTGACTTTAATAATAAGTACCACCGTTTACTGAGTGTTTACCTTGTACTAAGCACTTTGCTCCTATTATCTCAGTCCACATGACAATCCTATGAGGTTTATATTACTCTTTCCATCATATAATTACAGAAAATCTAATTCATAAGAGTTTAGTAATTTTTCCCAAGTCTCATGCATATAACTGCAAACATGAGATTTGAGTCCATGATCTTAATTACTTCTCTGTACCCTCTCGGACAAGTTATTTAACCTCTCTGAGACTTAGGTTTGTCCTTTGAAAAGTAGAGAAAATATTTCCTCCTTTATAGTTTTACTGTGAGGGAAAAAAATCAATATAAATTAGAGGGTGCCCAGTAGATAATGCTCCTCTTTAAGACAAGAGCTGAAAGCTGCAGGAATGGCATTTAGTGACCGGCTCTCAGATAAAAATGGAGTTGAACTCAGATCTGAGTCCTCAACTCAGATTTTTAAGTTTTATGGAAACTGGTCAATAAAGAAAAGAAAACTTACAATATTAAAAATATGTATGCTATCCAAAACAAGAACAGGAAGATAGGATAGTTCTGTCTCAAATGAGTTTTCCAGAAACCAAATGAGGGACTAAATCAAAAATTAAGAACTAAAGAGGTTTTTTTTCCTTTTTTTTTTTTAACACAGCTATTGGGATGGAAATGCAATCAACTGCTTTACTTTGCCTTCCTGATTACCAGCAAGTGTGCAGAACTGCTGAGTGTAAACCGAGCGCTCTGGTCCTTGGAACCAGGGCTGGCTTCATGGACAAGTAAGCTGTGCGACTGCACAGGGCCCAGCGCTTAGAAGGGCTCCATGCTTGGATAAATGCTCTCCTATCACTGTCTCGAAATTCTTAATAATTTTAGAACACGACACCTACATTTTCATTTTGCACTTGGCTGGGCAAATTATGTAGCCAGGCTTGTTTGGAACGTTTGGTGTCCCCTAGCTCACCTCACTGCAATGTCCTCAGTCCAATGAACACATTCCCAGGGGAAGGCTTGGAAAGCTGCTTTAGCAGATTTCCCTTTTCGTTTTGTTTTTGTTAGCAAGCGATCACCCACCAATTCTTTGAGGTTATGTATAATGCATGCTATGTATAAAGCTTTAGGTGTGTAAGAAGGAAAGTAATACAGTAAAAAGGGGCCTGCGTGGGTTTTTTTAAGAAGGAAGAATAACAGCACTGTGGCCAAAATGAACGTATCAAGGACAATAATACTTTGGAATGACTTCTCTAGAGAGAAGTTTTGAATTTCTGCTTACGAGTAGCTTTGGGTGGGTTCTGGGTATCTTTGTTTCCTTAAAACACCCCAGGTCCTTCTAATGTGTAACCATGATTGGGAACCACTGAGTTAAAAACTCACTGGAAGAAGTGGACGGTTCTAATAAGCACTGATATAATGTCTCCAGAAAATCCCCTAGAGGATTTGTATGTGATCAACTTTGTATTCTTGGGGTAACTAGAGTTTTGCAAATAGTAGGTACTCGACCAACTTTTATTGACAGATGTGAGATCAAATATGACTTTAATTCATTTGTTAAAGGATATTGTAAACACAATCTGCATCTAAACTTTTTGGCCTTAAATTTTTTTTTTTTTTTGCTTGCCCCTGGACAAACAGTTGTGAAATTACACTTAAAATCTTCCATTTATAATAGCATCAAATAAATCAAACAAAAAGTTACAAAATGTCTACACTGAAAACTATGTATTATTTCCGAAAAAAAAAGGCCTAAATAAATTAGAGCTATACAGTGTTTATGGATTAGAAGACTACCTATTACTAACATGTCAATTACTCCAAATTGACCTATAAACTCAATGCAATTACAATTGAAATCCCAACAGGCTTTTTTTTGTGTGTGTAGAAATTACCAAGGTGATGCTAAAATGTATAAGGAAATGCAAAGCATCTGGAACATCCAAAACAATTTTTAGAAAGAACAACATAGTTGGAGGAGCCACACTACCTAATTTCAAGACTTACTATAAAACTTCAGTAATTGAGACACTGTGATATTGGTTAAAGGATAGACAAATAGATGAGGAATAGAATAGAGTCTGCAGGGCTTCCCTGGTGGCGCAGTGGTTGAGAGTCTGCCTGCTAACGCAGGGGACGCAGGTTCGAGCCCTGGTCTGGGAGGATCCCACATGCCACGGAGCAATTGGGCCCGTGAGCCACAACTGCTGAGCCTGCGCGTCTGGAGCCTGTGCTCTGCAACAAGAGAGGCTGCGATAGTGAGAGGCCTGCACACCGCAATGAAGAGTGGCCCCCGCTTGCTGCAACTAGAGAAAGCCCTCGCACAGAAACGAAGACCCAACACAGCCAAAAAAAAATTAATTAAAAAGCAAGTTAAAAAAAAAAAAAAGAATAGAGTCTGCAAACTGACCAACACATATACAATCAATTAATATACAAGACAGATACCAAGGTAATTCCATGGAAAAAGGATAATCTTTTCCACAAATGATCTGGATCAACTGGGTAACCAACTTGACCCCTTTCATACACTATATAAAATTTTTAATTTGAAATGAATCCAAAAATGATCTTAGATCTAAACATAAAAGCTAAAACTATAAACCTTCTAGAAGCTATGCAACTTAGGGTGAGCCAAAGATCCTTAATAGGGCATAAGAAAGAGCTAACCATAAAAGAAAAACATGTTAAATTGACCTAACCAAAATTTAAAATTTCTAGTCTTCAAAAGACACCACTAAGAAAACTGAAAGGTAAAACACCCACTGAGAAAAAATATTTGTATGTGAAGAATGGTCAGAGGATGCAATGTTACTGTCTTTGAAGATGGAGGAAGGGGGTGACAAGCCAAGGAATGTGGGTGGTCTCTAGAAGGTAGAGGGTCAAGGAAGCAGATTCTCCCCTAGAGCCTCCACAAAGAAACACAGCCTTGCCAACACTCATGATTTTAGCCCTGTGAGACTCATATCAGACATCTAACCTATAGAACTGTAAGGATAATAAATTTGTGTTGTTTAAGGCCACAAAGTTTGTGGTAATTGTTACAGCAGCAATAGGAAACTAATTCCTTATAATTTTCTATGTAAGCAATCATGTTGTCTCTGCATAAAGACAATTTCACTTCTTTCTAATCTTTAGGACTTTTATACTTTTGTTTTTCTTTATTGCATTGGACAGAAACTCCAGTACAGTGCTGAACAGAAAAGGTCAGAGTAGACATCCTTGTCTTGTTCTAAATCTTTGGGGAAAGCATTCAGTTTTACACCATTTAATATGATGTTAGCTGTAGGCTTGCCCTTTATCAAATTGAAGAAGTTTTCTTTTTTTCCCTAGTTCACTTAAGAACGTTTGATGTGGAGGAGTTTAATTTTGTCAAGTGCTCTTTGTGTACCTATTGAGATGACTATATGACTCTACCTCCTTTGCCAATTTTTTTTTTATTGATTTTCGACTGTTGAACCAACTTTGCAATTTTGAAACGCACTAATGAGTTTAATTTGCTAATATTTCGTTGACAATTTTTGCATGTGTATTATTTATTGCTGCATAACAAGTTACCAAAAGTTTAAAACAACACATATTATCTCACAGTTTCTGTGGGTCAGCTGGGTTCAGTTTAACTGGGTCCTCAACCTAAGGTCTCAGAGGCTGCAATCAAGGTGTTGGCCATGCTCTATTCTCATCTGAAGGCTCAACTAGGGAAGGATCTGCTGCCAAGCTCTTTCAGGTTGTTGGCAGAATTCATTTCCTTGCAGTTGTACAGTTGAGGGCCCCAGTTGCTCACTGGCTATTATCTGAAGGCTGCTTTCAATTTTTTGAGAGAACCCTCACTTCGCTGCCATGTGGGCCACCCAACTAGCAAGACATATTATATAAATGCCATGCAATCATGGCAGTGACATCCCATTGCTTCTGCCATAGTCTGTTGGTTAGAAGAAAGTCACAGTTCCCACCTGCACTCAAACTGGAGGGGATTATAGAAGGGCATGAACGCTAGGAGGCAGAGCTCCCCGAGATCTGTTTATCACAACATCTATGTTCATGAGAGATATTGGCCTACCATTTTCTTGTCTTATAATGCCTTTTTCAGGTTTTGTTATTAGAGTTATGCAGATCAGTTTTGAAAATGCTTTTTATTTTCATGTATTCCTTTCCCTCTTTCTCATTTTCAACTGATTTTCGAAGCAAATACCAGGTGGAATTGTTGATAGGAACACCTAAGCTTCTGTTCATAGAATATATGATTTAAAATAAAAGCAAAAACAAAACTCTATGTTTGAGAACAGCATGAATAGTTTTATTGTCGATATAAGGGGTAAGTCCACAATGGCCACCTAAAAAGTACTGATCACCATTCAAGCCTCAGTCAAGGGCCTATGGAGGCTTATTCATGTCTATATTTTGTCAGCCATCCTTCATAATATCCCTAGCTTCTTCATAGGATGTTAGCAGAATTAAACTTAGTTCAAACGTGTATAATGAATTGTTTGCAACTTCTATACAATGACTCGTTGATCTGGGTCTATACATTATCAGCAAGTAAGAGGAAGGTATACACTGGCAGTGGCAGGTAGGCAAATGAGTCTTACTGCAGTTCTTGTGCATTAAATAACTCAGGAAAAAAATGTTTTTGCCTTTTAATTCTCACCAGCTCTACACTGGTGTCAAACTGGCCCCATGTGAGTCACCAAATGGTGATTAGACCCTTGAATTCAGAAGGATGATTTACTCTATAGCCTAAGGCAAAGACTGGGTATTGTACATTCCTTTTCTAACTAATAATTTAATCTAAACATGTGCTCATAGTCAGGTAGAGGGTGGGACCTGTAGCTCAAGTCAGTCAGATGACAGTTTAAACTGCGACACTTTAAACTGCTTCTTACTAGCTTCGTGACTTGAGGAAAGTTATTTAATTATACTCTAGGTCCCCTTTCCTCAACTGTAAAATCAGTGGTATAGTGTAGCTCCTATTTCAAAGGGTGTTTTGAGAATTAAACGAGATAATTCACCCATAATGCTCAACACAGATTTTGACATAAATAATAATAATAATAAACATCTAATAGATGTTAGATATTACTATTACTGTTACTATCACTATTCCTGTTATCCTAAAGTGGAAAGAGTACAGGCTTTGGAGTCAAACAGACCTGGGTACCACTATGTACTTGCCATGTAACCTTGTGAAATTAGTTGACTTCTCTGAACTTCAGTGTCCTCATTTCTGAAAGGAGGACTAATCCAACACCTTTTCTCCATTACCCTCTTAGAGCTGTTATCCCATAGAGAGGTAGGAGCTGGCTTTTTTGTTGCCTAAAGAACAAGTAGTAGTTAAGATATAGGCTAGACCATGGTTACAAAAACCCTGAAATCATAAAATAACAAAATTATCTCCTTTCATGGAAGGGGCTGGTATGTAGCCTAATATCAGGGATGCAGTCTCCTTCCATACTGCTGCTCTGCCCTCCTCTATGTTACAGGCTCTGAGAAATCGATAGAAAGGAGGGGAGAACATGCTTCCTGCTTTTGTGGAAATTTTCCAGAAGCTGTATGCCTCACTTCCGCTCATACCTCATTGGCCGGAACCGAGTTATTTGACCACACCTAGGTGGTAGGAAACGAGGTGTTACCTTTGGCTGGGCATGATAATGGGTGTAGGTGGAGCTATCAGCCTCTGCCAAAATACATTTCTAGCCTAATCCTACCAGATGAAATGAGAGTGGCAGGCTGGATTTCCCTCTAAAGTGGTGGAGGTGAGTTTCCTGGGGGATGAGAGTAGAAAAAAAGATGGTATTCAATTGTACAAAAGATGGAGACTGGTTTTGCATAACTGATCTTATATGTTTTGGATGTTAACAGGGCTTAACATGACTGTGGTTGCTTTTGTTTCTCATTTCTTTCCTTTATTACAACTCATGCTTGCTAAGGATGATCTGAGTTACCTATTATCCTCAACTTTCATTAAGCACAGAGGGAAACAATCCTTCTTCTGCTCTCTTGCACTAGAATCAATGAATTGATCAACAAGGAGTAATTGAGCTTCTAGAATTCATTCATTTATGCATCCATTTATTCATTCTCTCACTTATACTCTTTCCGTAAGTATCCATTGAGCTTTTATTTTGTACTATGCTCTGGGAATGTTAATACATCCTAGTCATGATCTCAGGCCTCAAGGAATTGTTGTTCAGTGGTTGAGAGAGACAAGCATTGAAAAGACCATAACACAGTGTAGTGGGTATGAGAAGGAAGAAAGCCCAGGGTGCTGTGAGAGCCCCCTGGGGAACGGCCACTCAGAGAGGAGGTAGCCCCTGAGCTGGTTCCATGTTGTGATGGACAATGTGGCATTCTCCATCACGACAGTCCGAAAACAATGAATGCTCTTTTGGTAACCACATCTCACTAAATGCTTAATGGTCCTAAGGTCTGCAGGCATTTAGAGAGGTGGATACATGAGGGCTGGAGCAGACAGAAAAAAGCTTTTGGATAAGGTAAGTTTCAACAAGTTTTGGATCAATTTAGAGGTGTGAGAATGGCATTCCAGTGTGGGAGCAGTTTGAACAAAAGCCTGGCCTGTGCTGAGTTCCTGAGGTGGGAGAACGGACTAGACATTATCACTAAGTTTCCTTCAAATGGTAGGTACAAGTATCTCACTCTTTGGTCTTGAGAAAACTGCAGAATAAATCCTAGTAACTTCAGGGCTTCCCTGGTGGTGCAGTGGTTAAGAATCTACCTGCCAATGCAGGGGACAGGGGTTTGAGCCCTGGTCTAGGAAGATCCCACATGCCACAGAGCCACTAAGCCCATGCACCGCAACTACTGAGCCTGCGCTCTAGAACCCACGAGCCACAACTACTGAGCCCGCGTTCCACAACTACTGAAGCCCGCGCGCCTAGAGCCCGTGCTCTGCAACAAGAGAAGCCACCGCAGTGAGAAGCTGGCGCACCGCAACGAAGAGCAGCCCCCCCTCGCCGCAACTAGAGAAAGCCCACATGCAGCAACAAAGACCCAATGCAGCCAAAAATAAATAGATAAATAAATTAAAAAAAAAATCCTCGTAACTTCTGCCTTGTCCTGTGTGGCTCTTCACCAAATACAGGTATAGAAATGGACAACGGTAGAGTTGTGTTTAATGCTGCTAAGCTTTCCATTCTGAGTTGGCAGCTTCAATATATAATTTTCTCAGATAGAAAATCTCCTGGCTTGGGATTTTGCCAGAAATTACTTTCCCCCAATTAGACTCTAGTTTGATGCAATCATTGCTTGAAAATTGTCTCAAATTGAAACCATCTAAATAGACAATTTTGGAATGAAGAAGATGAGAGAAACTCAACACACCACAGAGAGTCCATTCATTGAGTGTGTGATCCAAGAACAGGAGAAAAGCAGAACTCTCCTGCCTCGGACACAAAACGTCAGCAAATTTCATAACAGGGTGGTCTCAACCAGCAGATCCTTTTGTTGTTTTAGCACAAATCAAATCAAACTTTCAGAGGAAGCACAGTTTGATCTGATCTTAGGAAACCAGGTTTGATGTGTCCATTGGATGTTTTTCTCTCCCTTCATCATACAGGCGTATACCAGAGAGGCTGGCCAGAGGGTACAAAGCAATTGGCCATGTCCTGGTTCCCCAAATAGTGGCTGAGCACCAGCTCTGTAAATGGAGTGACTCTACTGTTTGGTGCTAAAATGTATGAAGGCTCATGGCACATGATAGGTGCTCATCATATACTTGAATGAGTGAACGAATGAACGAACGAACGAACACTGCTGGACCGGGATATTCTCCCTCCTCCACGGCAGTGCAGGCTTGTCTTCCTCCAAACATTTCTCCCTACGTGTCAGAGTGGCACTTTTGTGATAACGTGCTACATTCCTCTGGGACTTTTTTCCTGATTTCACTTATGAGAAAAAACTAGCAGGTGATGCAGTTAAGTTCCTTGGAAAGTTTGTCCTTTCTGGTCTTTGCTTTTAGGCTTTATTAGGTGGAAGCAGAGCAGGCTTTAGTCTATAGCTAATTGTGCCACACAACTGAGGTGATTCCCTTCTAAGTACTCTTCCTGATAGCCTAGGTATTATGAGGTTTTTCCAGAGGGTTGGTGGGAACGTAGATTTTCCTGGCCCTGTGTGAACTGCATGGGTTAGTCCAACTGCTCCTCTGAGGTGGTCCTTTCCTTGGCCTCAGTGTATTCTCACACACATGTGCTGGGTGGATCGCTGCAACACTTTTTCTAATAGCCAGTCTAATGGCCAGCTAGTAGATGCAGCTCTCTCCTCTCTGACATTCCGCCACCTAGATTTCTTGAACTCCCAACCCCATCTCTACTACCCAGGATAATCGCTGACGTTCGATTAATAAACTGGGGCAACTGAAGGACTTGTCTCATGTGTTTCTCCTCTCCCAGGAATCACTGTCCTAAGTTGCCTGTTGTTCAATGTCTGAAACATTGTTTCATAGTTTTTCATATTGTTTTGGTCTTTTGATGCGGGAGTATAAATCTGAGCTCTGTTACTCCACCTTGGCTGAAAGCAGAACTCAGTGCATAAAAATTTATGTAGAAGAACATTCATCAAAGAATTACTATTTAGAAATAGACAAAAAGCAGGATAAAAACAGAAAACAGGGGATGGTATAATTGTGATATCCACATAATGTATATTGTGGTATCAGTATAATGTGATGCTGTATAGCCATTAAAAACCACATTTTCAAAGAATATTTGCTGACATGGGGATATATTTGTGATATTATGTTTCTTTTTAAAGGGTACATATAAATTTATTTTTATGATTTCAATTTGAATCAAAATCATGTTCAGAGAAGATTTGAAATCAAATATACTAAAATGTTAACAGTGCTTTATTTTCCAAATTTGTACAAAAATTTTTATTGTAAAATTTTTACAATTTTACAATATAAAATTTTTACAATTTTATCTAGTAAAAATATTAATAAAGTTTTTCAAAAGTGAGGATTTCAGTAAAGAAATAACCAGCAAAGCTAAATTTTACCATAAGTCAAGACGTTTACTGGGGAATCTATTTTTAATGAACTTAATAATCATAAACATTATAAAAGCCTTCTTTTATTTAACAAGCACTATTCTAAGTGTTTTTTATATATTAATCATTGAATCCTCACAACACGTCCTTAAAATAGTAATAATTATGTCTTCATGGGGGAAACTGAGGCACGGAGCATGTAAGTCATTTTCCCCAGTTACTAAATGGCAAAGCCAGGATTTGACTCCGGGCAGGCTGGGCCCAGAGTGTGTTCTTTGTCACCATGCTATGCTGCTTTGCTACCTAGAACTATGGGGTAGAAAGGACTAAGGTAGCTTTCTTGACCAAGCCTGGGGAAAGAGCCCTTCCAGGTGATTCCTGGAAGATCAAGGCATCAGTAGTAAGATGGGAAGATACTCAATTGCAAGAGAAGGCTCTGTGTTAGAAAAACTCTGGGAATCAAGCAGATGACAGGGCTGTTACTGAACATGGCTCGGGTCAAACAGAAAATGTAATAGAGCCATGATCTGAACCTAGAGCGACCTGCTTCACCTGTACTTTTTCAGCTCTAACCAGGTGCCTCTCACCACATGACTGTTGGCCTGACATCTAGGGATTGAAGGCCTAACCTTGTTTTCTTACATCCTACCACCTCGACAGAAGATACAGGGGGTGGAGGTGGGCATTGTTGCAGGGGAGGGGGGGTGCAGGGGGGGTGAGGGGAAGGGTTGTTCCAGATTGACACGTGAAAAATCAGCCAAGCCCCTTCCTGGAGCCCCAGAGACCACACTTCCCAGCAGTTCCGAGCAGGGAGGAAAAGGGCTGACACAGACTCTGTGGAACGTCCATCCAGGCAAGGCTTCCCGTTTACTGACACCCTGGGGTTATTATTGCTTCGGGCACATGAGATCACTCAGACTGGAACGCCTCATTATAGGTTTAAACCCAAGTTATAAATCAAACATTTCTTCTTGATATAAGGAAGTTTCAGACTATTTTCAAAAACACCTGGTACAAAGTGAGGTAATCTTATATGGTAAGGAGGACGAATAACTTCAACTGCATTCCCATAAATTTCTTTAACCTAGAAGGATGCCTTAAAAGCTATCTGCATACATGGCATGTCTGATTTTTCCTTGAATAATGTGTGAAGCATTTTAAACAGACCAACAAATTTGCAGGTTCTAAAACCTCCTGCGGATTCTGTCTTGCTTTCTACATCCAGACAAGTGTCAAAAATGATCGAGGATTGCTTTCTTTTTTTTTTTTTTTTTTTTTTTGCGGTACGCGGGCCTTTCACTGTTGTGGTCTCTCCTGTTGCGGAGCACAGGCTCCGGACGCGCAGGCTCAGCGGCCATGGCTCATGGGCCCAACCGCTCCGCGGTACGTGGGATCTTCCCAGACCGGGGCACGAACCAGTGTCCCCTGCATCGGCAGGCGGACTCTCAACCACTGCGCCACCAGGGAAGCCCAAGGATTGCTTTCTTAATTTGACTAAATGTTCTTTTTTTCATCCAGAGATCTTGTTGACAATCATTTCTTCATTCTGCATCCCAAACTTCCAGTTTGCAGTAGAAAAATCAATATGAATGGCTTAGTGCTGACAAATGAGGCTCCAATTCCCAATACTTATATACAATATGGCAAACGTTTTCGTCCAGTTAACTCTACTCTTTTCTTATTTTAATGGTGTTTGGCATAGGTGGACCTAGTTGTTGTTCATTACCATATCTGTAAGTACTGTTCCCCTCTCCTTTTCCTTCCAAAAGCTCTACTGAATTTAAAATGAAATTATTTTGAGATGAGAATCAAGAACTTTTTATATAAGCTCCTGCAGGTTTGCCAAATAAGGACATTTTCATTTTAGACTTTGTATTTTCTTTTTGGTTCAAATAATGGAGGAAGAGTTGGGGAAGCATCCCATAACAGACAGTAAGGACCAGATAATCGTCTCTTAATAAGCCATTAACATTCTGATGTTAGATTTGATTGTATCTACTGATATGTTAAATGAGTGATTTTCAAACTTTAATGTACATACAAGTCATCTGAGGATCCTGTTAAAATGAAGATTCTGTTTCAGTAGGTCTGGGAGGGGTCCAAGTGTCTACAGTTCTAAAAAAGGTCTCAGCTGATGAAGATCCTTCTAGTCCATGAGAAGCAAGGGCTAAAGAATGTGTGTATCAGTTAGGGTCCTGGCAGAAACAGATGGCATACTGAGATTGGAAGTTTGAGGAGAGATTAATAAAGGACTTATTTATAAACGTGTGGGCATCATCTAGAAAAGCAACAAGAAATGGTGCAGTGCCCAGGGCTAGTAACACCTGGATAGTGACACTAACCCTAGATCTCAAGGATCAAGGACAAAGAACAACTTGGAGAGGGATGGATGGACTGACGGCAGCCTTGGCCTTCAATGGAGGGACCCAGCCTACCCATAGTGACCTTGCAGGGGGACGAATGGGAGTATATATCCCACTTCACTCTCCTCCTGCCCTCCAGCTTGCCTGCCAGTGCCTCTCACTAACCAAATCCAACCAAAAGCCGTAGGGTAAGGGAGCCTGGTTGATGCCATGTGCACAATTCAGCTTCCTAGGGCCCCAAGATGGAAAAGAGGAAAGTAGAACTGGAAGGACAGCAGGAAGGTATCCAACAGCATATTTTACTTGAATTCATAGGTACTTTAAACATGCCTACTGTATTTCATCTTAAAACCAATAGCATTGTTTATAAGAGACATTCTTTTTTTATGTAGCAGTAAAGACAAAATGCTGCCAGTTAAACCTCCGATATGCCATTGATTGTAAACTGAATCCTGATTTGAGAGATTAAAATTTGAAAAAATGTGTATCTTAGAATTGGTGAAACACAGAATTATGTTTTTCTTAAATCCTGCCTCAAACGAAGGAAAGACCAATGTGAAACTTTATAGTCGTTTGAGCAACTGGATACAAAATGAATTTTCACAGGGCCAACATTTTCCCTCTTCCATAAAAATAATTTAAAATTTAATTCATGCACCAATGAGTCATGATAATCCACCAAAGGGAACATGTAAGAAGAATATCCCCACATGTTACTGTTTGGGTTGCAGGCAGTTCTCTCATAGTTCTCTTGCAGTTTGGAGACCAAGAAGAGGAAAAGATTGGTAGGACTGTAAGAGGATAAAAGCACACAAAACCAGCCTTTGCACAACTGTTTATGTTAACGTAAGAGGAAAAACAGCAATGTATGTAGTGGAAGAAGTTGGACTACTTTGGATGAGATTTTATTTTGGAGTTGATTTGATTAAGTATTTATATAACTTTTCAATAGTTTTCATTAGGCTGATGGTACCATGTATCAGCAGATTTCCTTAAACTCCTAACATAATTGGGTCGATTTTAAAGCAAGAGTGAAATTTCCTGCTATAAATACATTGATACATGTATGTCAGTTATTTTTCTTCCTTTAGTGTCACAAATTTAAGTACTATATATGTGACTTTGTATGTAGGGTTTAAACGGTTTACAAAAGCCACATGTCCTGAGTCATCACTTCTAAAGCTAGTTGAAGCCCACCTTATATTTCTTCTGCTGTGGCTTCAGTTTCTTCTTGAAATGAGTAGATAGGACTATATTTCTTCTAAAATCCCATCCAGTTCAGATGGCTTGACATTAAAGTAGAAAGCTTTTTTTTTTTTTTTTTTTTTTGCGGTACGCGAGACTCTCACTGTTGCGGCCTCTCCCGTTGCGGAGCACAGGCTCCAGACGCGCAGGCTCAGCGGCCATGGCTCACGGCCCCAGCCACTCCGCGGCATGTGGGATCCTCCTGGACCGGGGCACAAACCCGCGTCCCCTGCACCGGCAGGCAGACTCCCAACCACTGCGCCACCAGGGAAGCCCAAGTAGAAAACTTTTTTTAAAAAATTAATGTAACCCTGTTAATGTACAAGAAAAATGAATCAAAATTCTGTATAAAAAAGGATACCATAATAAATATATAAATATCAGAAAATGTTTTAAAATGTTAATGGAAATATTTGGCTAAAATTTGCTGGTCGCACTGAAAAAGTGGCATCCCATGGGGTTGATATTCCTTGTGTGTTTTGCTTGTGTGTTGGGGGCTCCCAAGATAACACCCTATGTTTGATAATTCCCTAGGAGGACTCAGCATATAGTCATACTCATGGCTATGATTTATTATAGCCGAGGGATACAAAGCCCAGCCAACAAAGGGAAAAGGTGCATGGGGCAAAGTTGGAGGAAACCAGGCACAAGCTTCCACTCCCACAGTGGAGTCACACACCTAATTCCTCCAGAAACGAGTGGTGACAATACATGTGACATCTGCCAGGGAAGAACATTAGAGACTCAGGACCCAAGGTTTTCACTGGGACTGATCACACAGACACCCTCTGCTTTGCATGTACTGAAATGCAAGACTCCCAGAAGGAAAGCAGATGTTCAGTATAAACCACATTGTTTGTACAAACAGTTTAGGCACAGTGAGACCCTCTTATCAGTTAGGGTCATGGGAACATTCCTGAAATCCAGATCACCAGATGCCAGCCAAGGGCCAATCTTGCAAATAGCCCTTTCTAAGGGTAACAGTCTCAGGCCTACTATGTTAATTCTCTTTGTTCAACTTGCTTTACCAGTCTGGGGAAGACTAGAGGTTATGTGCATTTCTTAAATTATTTTTATTCATATTAATTTTTCAATCCTCTCTCTGCCCAGATAAGCAGAAAATCTAATATGTTCCTCAGAATCTTTCTTGCCCCAGTTATCTAAGTACACTATGGGCTTACTCATTCCAGAAGGTATAGGCTAAATTTCAACTCCTTTGGAGAAAGAAAGAACTAGGGAATCCAGACCAGTGGTGAGAACCCAGATTTTGTCCTGTAGCTTCTGTGGCTATCACTTGGTGTCATATTGTAAAATGGAAGAGCTGGCACCATATGATATTGTCCCTGTTCATTTGTATAAAGGAGGCTTTAAGGATTACTGAGGGAGAAAAAGGAGGTCTTTTTCCTGAGAGTTAATCTCAGATGCATTAATCCCACATCACCAGAGGCCTAGACTCCAGAGTTCTCCGATCTTCAACCAGGCTTTCAACAGTGAGGCCATGGTTTCCACCATTATCTCCTTTCCATACTTGTACTCCATCTCCCCTCACGGTCAGTTCATTTTGGCAGTTCTCAGTGTCTTTCATTTTACTTTTTTTGTAAAAAAAATTATTTTCCAGACTGAGCTGATACCATTTCAAGTTATTAGAGGTTATAGCATCATTAATCTTCAAAAGGGAAGAGGTCAAATCTCCATTCCTTTCCTTGTAGGAAATTCCTTGGCCTGCTTATAAATTTGCCCAACCAGAGACGTCTGAGTTCAATCTCCCAATGGATATTGGGTGGGCCAGTCTTTATGAAGCCAAAAATGATGTCACACCATTCCTCAAGAGTAATATCTTCTTGTCTATTTTCCTAACTAAGGGGGCTGTTCAAAAGTCCTCTGAGAACAAAGATCTGCTCCAAGGTAAGCAGTCTCCATGAATACAGGCTATATAGAAAGCACCAGCACCTTGTACATGGCAGCTTCTCTTATGTTACTAAACTATAAATATGTGTTGAACAAGGCCTTTGAGGGTCACAGGTGAGGAGTCAGGCCAGCCCTCAGTAAAGTGGTGATGCAGGAAGACTTCTCCTCCAGCTCCTCCCCTTGGCTCCACCTGTCCCAGGGTCCCACCACCATCCTTCCAACATTCTCAGAAAAGATGATGAGAAGTCATTTGAGGCCTTCAATGAGACTTGAATTCAAGTATAATTTCTCTTATAATGACTTACATTTAAAGCCATATTTCCAATTGTGAAATTCAACAACCCATGTGCTAATGGAATTATGAGCACCCCAAAGAAGCTGGGTGTGAGCAGGATTTCCCCAAAATTCCAGAAATGAGACCATGGTTCTAAGGAAGACTAGCCTTATCCACCTACATGAATTACCTTTATGGATTTATTCCTGTTGGGTAAATTAGATTCTAGAAAGACCACAATGTCTCTAGGAAGAAGGTATCTGTAAGAATTTTACTTCTTTCTAAGCTAAAAGAGACAGGAGGATGGGGTAGTGGTGGGGGAGAATGAAAAAGAAAAACAAAACCAGAAACCATCCCTAACAAGAGGAAATAATAAGGGTGGAAGGAATTTTAAATGAATATTAATTGTGAAATGAAATACTAAGACTAAAAACTCCAGTATGTGGTAGTAAAAGGAAATATTATTGACCTTCTTGAGTGTTAATGGTGGCATAGGTATATTCAAAACTTACTACTGAATGAAGTATCTAAAACCTTTGTTGAATACTTACTAAGTGTCGGGCACTGTGTTAGACATTGGGAATAAGATTCCCAGTGGGGTGGGGACAAGATTCCCACCTTCATGAACTTTGAATCTAATGAGGTGCAGATCTTGTATGAATATCTGCACTTATGATGAGAGCTGTGCAAGAGAAATGCAGCTGGGCATGGAGTGTGCAGTAAGGGTACTTAATCTAATCTGGAACATCAGGGAAATCTTCCGTAAGAAAGGGACATTTAAGCTGAGAACTGAAAGATGAGCAGGAGAGGAAGAAAAAGAAATGAACTTCATGATAAGAGATAAAAATGCAACTTGTCAGCACAAAACAGAAAGTCTTCATAACATGCTCAGGAGTGGGTAATTATTGGAGGAGACATGAAATTGTCAGGAAAGGTAGAATTGGGGCCTATTTGGGTAGGAGAGGACTGGAGGAAAAAAATCCTATTAACATTCCATCATTATCAAGGCATTATGTATCAAAGCTATTTTCTATGAAACCAAATAGCACAAATCATAGAACTGAGGTATCTAGAAAGTACAGCTGGGTTTTGTCAGACTACTCTGGAGGCAGAAAAAACTACAGGTCCAATCTTGATTGTTTTATGTAGATTTGGTGTTTGGTCTGGCCCTAGAAGGAGCCTGGAAAGTAGCTTTGGAAAGCTTTTGGGGCTTGACTTTTAACGCAAACACAGAACAATCTGTCTTTATTTCATCCTGCTGCAACCTATTTTTTCCTTGATTTTTTTGCTTGTTTGTTTGAGGGGAAGAGTTCTGGGTTTTCATTACAATTATAAGGCTTTATGGGATATATATACCCTTTCATCAGCCTGGTAAATGAACAGCAAAATCAGTACAAAAAAAGGAAACTGAGCAGATTCAACTTAGAAAGGGTAATGATTTCATTGCTTAAGGGAGAAGAAAATAAAGGCAAATGTCCTTTTCCATGTGAATGAATTATTACAGTTATATGATTTATAATCATTGTTGGCAAGGGATGGGAAGAGGATGATTATCAAGTACTTTCCCCTATGTCCAGATAGAACTCTATTCACATATTACAAGAAATATCATTGTCAACCATTTCTTTCAAAAACCTACTAAGAAAGGTATACAATCTCCCTTGGGAAATGTATGCCATGTTATTTTCATCTTTTGATTGGTAATGTCTCATTTTCTCTGGTGTCTAACCTAAATTTGTCGGCTGCTACATATACCTTTATCTTTTTGTTCTGTTGACAGCAGAAGCAAATGCATTACCATCTGCATAATGATGTGCTTTAAAGCATTTATTTCTCTTTGGTTTTCTTTTCATTAAGTTGTATGTATCCTAAATCAATGTTTGAAAAGGAGAGCTGCATCCAAAATTAATGGCAGAGGAGCTAAGAGAATAAGCTAGGAGCACCTCTGAAAATACCATGCCAGAGCTACTGCTTGTGTAAATTATAGAGATTTTCCAAGGGAGCCTGACTTGGATTTAACTGTATCTTCCCCATCGTTCTGCCTTTTACTAGGAGACAGTCACAAGTGGGACACGGATTTTTCAGAAATCACTTGCAGACAGATTATAACCTGGCATGTTTATTCAAGGGATAGGATGGGTCAGAATGTTTCTTCCCACTTTAGGGATAAAGAGAAAATAGCCAAGCAGTATCTTTGCGGGGCTGACCAGAAGCCTTTTGGTAGAACCTAATGCTGAGTTTCTTGTATTTGGAACATAGCGTCAGTTCTTCTTTGAACAAACTGGGTTTGTTCTGAATCCAGTTAGCACTGATAGGAGATCAAATAAAGATACATAGGGTGTGTATGATGCCATGGAAATGACTCTCAGTATTTATCTTGATCTTCAATCTTTAAAATCAGGACACCCAGCACCTGGGAAGAAAACACTTTGGGCATCATAGCCTTATTTCCAACATGAGTTCTAGACCTGCCCCACTCATTTTATTCCTTCTTCCTGTTTGATTTCTCCATTTCCTTGGCTTAAGCATTAATAATATAGTTTATAGCCAATGGCTATTTATGAAACAATATTGTTGAATGAATGACCTTGAGTTTCATTAGCTATATCTGGCCTTTTGCTCCTTTCTAAGAACTAATAACTAAGTAGTCTCCTCTGCTTTGACCCTTAAATCTTTTCCCCAACTTTTATATTTACACCCTGGTGCCATCTGCTGTAGACCGTTCAAGATCCTAAACCCTGGACCCAATCTTGACATTAGTCTACTTGGGTGTCATCCACATCAGGACTGCCCCAGCCACCTTAAGGGGGAATTGGATACCCTGTTCATCCTACAAGAAGTTTGATCTGTATTCTCAGTAGAAGAAATCGTAGGGCTATTTCATAGGGTTCACAGAGTTATAGTAGCTTAGAGATTGGTTTAATATTGCCAACAATCTCAAAGTAGCATCTGTCTATTAGTCTCCACTATGTAGTCTCCCAATATCTACTAGAGTATTTATAAAGATACAGAAAAAAGAGGAAAACTCATATCAACACTGAAAACTAAATTCGTTAGATAACCCATTGCCAATATCTGGAAGTGAATCTTTGCTGACTATAAATATAGGTGGGTTGAATTATATTGAAAACAAATTACTCATAATTCATCTCAAGGTGTGACGAATTATGGGGCAACCTGAATACTCTGCTCATCATCCTTGCTCTCAACCATTAGATTGTATCCATCAGAGATACAGGTTAACATTAAGGATCTATACAAGAGGCAGATGAGGGGTAATGGTGACGGCACAGTTAATTCTCATAGTAGTTGTAGTTCTTAAGTAAAAGGTTGTAGGTAGGGTGGAAGTGGAATATATTTATTATAAGTATAAGCCACAAATTATAGTTTCTCATGCATTTCACTTGTTGACAGTGACCAAGAATCAGGTTGTGAGAAAAGAGAATATAGGACATTGGTAAAGTAGCTTTGAACTAGGTGAAAGCCCACAGGAAGTTGGAAATTGAATTAAGACTCAGTGCGTGTCACTGTACTTTTCAGATGTAGATTTGGCAAGAGGAGGGATTGCCACAGAAAAGGCAGTGAGCAGGGCCAATGTCACCTCAGCCAAAAACTGTGTTTTTTGAAAACAAAATCAAATTTGAAAAGAATTTCTTAATTAAAAAATTAGCAAAGAGAAACATTAAAAAGGAAGAAGAAGAAAAGAAAATCCAGCCTGAACCCAAGAAATAACACTATATAATAATTTTTTAAAAAGACTTAGAGGAAAGGTAAATTTCCAAAATAATATTCTCTTGTAAAATCCAGAAAAAACTCTCAGGAAACTATTTGCAATAGAGAAACAGAAACAGAAAGCCAGGAAGATATAAAATGCCAGGATAAAAAGGCAATATAAGTTTCAATGAGAGATGTATAAAATACAGAATGATTATCATAACAGACTTGAAATCCACAGAATAAAGTAAAAAGAAAAAACTGTTGAGAGAGAGGATGAGGAGGACGGAGAATGAGGAGTCAACATGTGGATAACTGGTGTCCCTAAAGGAGAGTAAACAAATAACAAGAAATAATCAATGACATACACAAGAAGATATGCCTGCGTGGTTAAGAACCCCTGCGGGTTCGAGCCCTGGTCTGGGAAGATCCCACATGCTGCAGAGCAACTAAGCCCGTGCACCACAACTACTGAAGCCTGTGCACCTAGAGCCCGTGCTCCGCAACAAGAGAAGCCACCACAATGAGAAGCCTGCGCACCACAATGAAGAGTAGTCCCCGCTCGCCGCAACTATAGAAAGCCCGTGCACAGCAACGAAGACCCAATGCAGCCAAAGATAAATAAATAAATAAAAGATATGCCTCAGAGAAAGAGTGATTTATAGATTAAGGTGGCTCACCCAGCCAAAGTCCATAAAAAGACTCACTTTTGGTCACACCCTGGCAATACTTTTAATATAAGGTTTCATACTCCATAACAATGTTTTCAAACTTCTTGGTCTCACGATGACTTTATACTCTTAAAATTTACTCAGGATCCTGAAGGACTTTGTTTATACAGGTTATACCTATCAATGTTTACCGTACTAGAAATTAAAATAGAGTTTAAAGAAAATCTTTATGTATTTATTTTTTTAAACCCCATTACATGTTAACATAAGTAGCATATTTTTGCGTAAAAAGCCCTGTTTTCCAAAACAAAAAAATTATGGGAAAAGTGACATTGTTTTATATACATTGTTGCAAATCTCTTCAATGTCTGACTTAGTAGAAGACAGGAGAAGTCACATTTACTTCTGCATTCAATTAGTTTTAATACGTTACTTTGGTTGGAGTGTGTGAAAAATATCTAGCATCACTCAGACATGTAGTTACAAAAGAGAGTAAAGAGCCATTTCAGACAATTGTAGGTATTTAAAAAATACTGCACCAAAACTTGAAATGTGGTAGTTTTTAAAGGTTAATTGTAATATGGAAATTGAAATCATTTTAAATAACTTTTCATACTCAGTTATAGCCAAATCCATTAGTCTATCTTGCACTTTGAATGGATCTTCACCTATATAACATCGTTCATTAATCATTTGAAAACATATTGTTTCCCTGAGTTATGCAGATCTTCCAAATGTGGACACATTTCATAATACAATTTTTAAAGTTCACATTCGTTAATATTCCCACTGATAATCATCAGAAAAGTAAGTATTGGACTTTGCTAAGTATTGCTAACAACGTCACAGTGGTCATTGAAAAGTTTTCCAGGGCTCCCCTGGTGGCGCAGTGGTTGAGAGTCCGCCTGCCGATGCAGGGGACGTGGGTTCGTGCCCCAGTCCGGGAAGATCCCACGTGCCGCGGAGCGGCTGGGCCCATGAGCCATGGCCGCTGAGCCTGCGCGTCCGGAGCCTGTGCTCCGCAACGGGAGAGGCCACAACAGTGAGAGGCCGGCGTACCGCAAAAAAGAAAAAAAAAAGAAAGAAAAGTTTTCCAAAGTTCTAATTTTCACTTGGAAGCTTGAATGTTATCATTGAACAACAAATACAGTCAGTTCTTTTCCTCAAAATGACAGTTTTGTTTAGTCCATTTGAAAGACAATGGCTGACAAATACTCAAGTTTGATTTACCATAGTTTGTCTGTTAGTTGTTCTTTCACGCAAAAAGGTGGCTAGTTCAGTTTGTTGCTCGAACAATTGCCCCAGTGGTTTTCCTCAAGACAGTCATCATACTCAGGTGTGCTGTAGAAGTGCCTTGCGTGTTCCTCCCCTTACTATCAAATAAAATATACAATGACTAATATTGCAATTTGGTGCCACTGCCTGGATTCTTGCTAAGGCATCATTGCTTTTGCACTTTTAGTGCAAATGTCAACACCATAAAAGAAAAAAATATCTTAGTAATATTATGAAAATTGTTTTGACCTCATGGACTTCCTGAAGGGTCTCAGGGACCCCCATGGGTGTACTGACCACACTTTTAGAACCACTGCTCTGTAAGCATCATGACAGACAAAAATAGGTTTTCTATAAAGGCATTTAAATGGAGCAAGAGAAATTTCGAGAGACAAAGTTTGTAACCCAAGATGTCTTACATGTTTTTGGTGTATGTATTACCCTCCCTCTTAAAAGAAAAATATTTCATAGAAAACAAAATTCATTTATCTGCTATTTTAAAGAGACATCTAAAAAGACTCAAAAATGACATGCATAAGTGTATTTTAAAAACTGAAAATATAAAGGAAGCAAGAATCAAAATATTATCAAAGTATAATTCACATCAGAAATCATTAAACAGAACCAAGACAGCTATTTTTCTTGGCCATGGTTTCATTCTACAGAGGAGGAATTGCTGCCCTAAACCTTTATGAACCAAATATATTATGTATTAAAGCAAACAAAATAAAAACAGGCATACAAATACAAGTAGAAGTTGAAAGAAACATACTAGAAATGGTAGATCAACAATTTTTTTTTTAATCTTTCTTAGATCAAAGTAGGAAAGAAAGAAAGGCAGGCTACAGCACATCCAATAATACACGATTTTACATTCTTTGCCTCCTGCAGAACAAGACAGGCTTTAAGCTGTAGGGAGAGGAAATACTATCTTTCTTTGAGACTTGAGCAGTGGGGTCTATGCTTTGAAGATGGTAGATTTATGTAAATGGTTTCCTGAGTGGTGGGTCTAAAATTGAGGCTGAGATTTCACATGTGGTCTGATATATGATCTACACAGAAATCAACTGTATCTTGTAAACCAGATAACTTCAATTTCTTGGGTTCTCTGTATTTATGTCCCTGTTAGTAACATCTATTCTTATATAAACATTCCATTCTTGTTTCAGTTGTACTATAGGGAAGCTGAGGAGGATCGAGAATCTTCCCTGATATCTCTAGCAATTAGAACAATATCTGGTGTAGAGTAAGTGCTCAATAAATATTTATTGAATGAACAAATGTCTGTGTGTGAAGCCAGAATGAACCAGGGTCTTTTTCTCTAACTTCCAATCCTTAGACTAGCACGATGGGGAGGAGGAGAGGCAGTGAATATCGGCACAAAATTCAGGCAAGAACCAGATAGATACAGTCCAGCTACCATTTCCTCAGTGGTGAATTTAATCTTCATGGCCACCCTTGGAGGCTCTGAGCTGTATTTTATTCATAAAGGTAGCCATTCCCTTGCAGCATCATTCTAGGGAAGAGCTTATACTGGAAGTATGGGGGCGGGGAGGGTACCTATAAGTCAAATACTCAAATAACCTCCTGCAAGTGGGGCTTAAGACCAGACTCATGCATAATAACCACAACCCCTGTGTGTGTCTTCCCAGCTGCTCCACAACGCTCTGGAATCATGTGCTTCTGGGCATGTGCAAAAAGATTAATGTAATACTTTTCTCAAATAGGTTAAGGCTATTCAGCCTTTAGGACCTGTGTGGCACAAGGAAGCTGAGAGGTACCCAGAAAAGGAACGGGCAGTAGAGGAGCAAAGGCTAGAGGCCCAGAAATAGATTCTTGCTGCTGAGACAGACGAGACTGTGACAGCGGAAACAATACCTGTATGGGGAGGTCCCCCAGCCACGGAGGAGTCTTTAGCAAGGAACTTGGGCACACCCACTTCTCCTGACAGGGCAACTGCCCAGAGGCTGTGCCTAAACAAATGAAGGCAGCAAGAACCACTATAATAAGATCAGAAGAGATGCTCAACATCACTAATCATTAGAGAAATGCAAATCAAAACTAAAATGAGGTTATCACCTCACACCAGTCAGAATGGCCATCATCAAAAAATCTACACACAATAAATGAGGGAGAGGGTGTGGAGAAAAGGGAACCCTCTTGTACTGTTGGTGTGAATGTAAATGGATCCAGCCACTGTGGAGAACAGTATGGAGGTTCCTTAAAAAACTAAAAATAGAACTACCATATGATGCTGCAATCCCACTACTGGGCATATACCCTGAGAAAACCATAATTCAAAAATAGACATGTACCACAATGTTCATTGCAGCTCTATTTACAATAGCCAGGTCATGGAAACAACCTAAATGTCCATCAACAGAGGAATGGATAAAGATGTGGCACATGTATACAATGGAATATTACTCAGCCATAAAAAGAAACGAAATTGGGTCATTTGTAGAGACGTGGACGGATCTAGAGACTGTCATACAGAGTGAAGTAAGTCAGAAAGAGAAAAACAAATACCGTATATTAATGCATATATGTGGAATCTAGAAAAATGGTACAGATGAACCAGTTTGCAGGGCAGAAATAGAGACACAGATGTAGAGAAAAAGTGTATGGATACCAAAGAGGAAAGGATGGGGTGGTGGGAGGAATTGGGAAATTGGGTTTGACACATATACACTATTGATACTATGTATAAAATAGATAACTAATGAGAACATGCTGTATAGCACAGGGAACTCTACTTAATGCACTGTGATGACCTAAATGGGAAGGAAATCCAAAAAAGAGGAGACATATGTATATGTATAGCTAATTAATTTTGCCATACAGTAGAAACTAACACAACATTGTAAAGCAACTATACTCCAATAAAAATTAATTAAAAAAAAAAAAAGAAAAACAGAATTCCACCCTTTCCTCTTCAGCCAAAAGTCAGAAACAGGCAAACACAAAGCAGTAGCTGGGATTTGAGGCCAGCCGGGGGAGAGAGGGTGGGGTGTCAACGTGAATTGTGTGATGAATCTCAAGCTTCAGGGCCCCAGGAGACAGAAGCGGGAGACCCTGAAGCAGATGCCCTGGTAATACAGGCCATGTAGTCCAATAAGTGAAACAGTGGGAGGGAGGAGGGATGGGTATTTGAGGACACTAACCAGGAAATACAAGCCATTAATATTGCTGGAGAGGAGACATCGGAAGGCTGCAATTATGAACATTTTGTGAGAATTCTGGGAGATTTGACTGTACCAAAGAGTCCTTTGCTCTGAGAAGGAGAAGCAGTGGTGGTGTTTGGTTTTATGAGTCCAGTGAGCTATGATGTAGGAGGACATGGGAGGTGGGCAGGGTACACTCTTCTGGGATCCCGTATTTTTCAGGGCAAAAAAATCCTGCCAAGAGAAGCTAAGTCAGTTCTGGACTCTTCACTTCCCATGTATTTCCACTACTGTATTCAGGTTATGTTGAAAAACAAATTCCAAAGGGAAAGCAGCAAAACCATGGGTTTTTGTAATTAGTGCAGCAAAGTAGCCAGGTTTTTAATATTAATGAGCATTGTTTGATGTCTGTATACCTGAGTAAAAGCACACTTGGTAAAAAAATTTTGAAACTATTGTGGGCTTATAATGAATATTTAATCATCAAATGCAATAGTATATTTAGCATTCAAATATTCTATTTTTAATTGGAAAGGTACACAATAAAATCTTGCCATTAACTAACTGAATAGTGGGATCGGGAGCTGCAATGGATGGGGAAAGAATTTTGCTATTCATTTTGTACTCAACTTTTGTACTCTCCTCCTTAAGTATTTTTGAACAATGTGTTTGTGCAATTAAAATAGTAGTTAGATAATACTATTATAGTCTAGGCTAGTTCTAGAAATTATGATGAGAAAATAAAGTGAGAAAATTTTGATTTTGGAGTTCCATTGTCACGAACACCTTTTCCTCCATGCTTTTCATCCCCCATCAGAATCTTTCTCCTGCACATTAGAATAATGGTAAGAGTTTAAATCATAAAATTTTGATTCAATAGTAATTAAAGCCTTACGCTAAAGGAATTTAAAACAGATGTTGGGACTTGTCCTGCTTTCCGTGTTTTAGGAAAACAATAGATGTAATAACAGAAGCGATCCTTTCCTGGCCTCCTCTAGCTGTCAAAACCCTAGACTGTGCACCCGACCTCTCAATGTCTTTCATAATTAAATTATTGTAAAGAAGAATTTTTTCCCTTTTAAAACCAAGTATAATTAGGCTCATGGTACTTTCATTGCAGCAATCTCTTGGTTATGATCCAGAGGAATATGTAAGAAGCTAGAGGTGTAGGTATTGGATTGAATAAGTTGCACAGAAATAATGAGCTGGAAACAGTTGGTGCTGCTACCCAGGGAACAGAACAGCCAGCCCACTTTCACAGTGAGCCTCCAGCAATGAACGAGTCTTGTTTTTTACCCAGCTGTATCTGGGGAACTGTTTCACTCTGGAGAGTCCATTGAGGTGGCTGGGTGTGGCAAATGTTTAATAATCCGCTCTGCAAAAAGCAGAAAAGACAGAAAGGAAGGGATGGAGGAAGGAAATTCTGATTTGTAGCATTTCCCCATTTTCCTGGCCAATTACAGGCTACCCTCAGGTCACCGAACCTGGAGTTGGGAAGAGACGTTCAACATGGGCTCTCCCAAGGCACGCCAAATCAACTCTAGCACACCACTAACCTGTTTCAACTTTCAGGTGCCTGCTGAGAGGCTGAGGATTCACTTTGCAACATTATCTCCCTCCAGTGACCTATGGGCTTCTGTGGGCCATGAAGAGTGGTGCTTTCTTTTTTTTTTTTTTATAAAATCTCCCCATTCCATAGTAAAAAGCCGAGATCTACTTCCTAATGAGGTATTATTTTTGGAATCAAGCAAGAGAGCTCTGACCATTGGCTTATTATTTGCAGTATTGCTCTGGAAACCCATTATCAAAGGAGCAATAGACATATGGAAAGGAAAAGAAATTACTTTGGCTCAGAGCAAACAATATAACAGTGACACCAAACTGAAGGAAATAGGGTAGAGGATTCTGTGCGTCAGTTGGTAGGTAATGAGAGCCTGAACTCCTAAAGGAGAAGAAACCCACAGCAGAGCCCTGCATTAGCATATGCCAATTTATCTCAGGTTCTAATGTAGGCAGAGAGGCTTCTAAATGAATAATTGCTGACGGGGCAACTGTGGGAGCCATCTCTCGAAGAGATCAATTTTATTATTTTTTTCCCCAGGCCACTGCAAATATGAGCTTAATAATCCTTTCAATGGGTACTGCGTTATCATAAAATAATCTAAATGCTACTAAGTGCTATTTAAAATGATTTCCAGACACCAGTAGGCTCAAGGAAATGGCGATTCAGCTGCGAATGTATCGCTAATACAGTATGAAAGAAGGTACAGCAATCAGGTCACATTGCTGGGGTCAAAATCCTCCATGATTCTTTTTGCTTCCATCTTTGACCCCCATCCAGTTTTTGGAACTCTGCCTCACTTCTTACTTATTTCATCTTTTTTCAGATTCCTGCCCACACCCTGCCCAGACCTGCACTGTGGTATGAAAAAGATGTTGTCTGCCACTTATTCTCAGTTGTGAGGTGCTGCAGAGCTGCTGAGAAGGGGAAATCAGAGATGGAAGGCAGCCTTCCCTGAAACCCCAAAGAGGAAGCAGCTAGGCTGAGAAGAATGAAAGGTCTGGGCAATGCATGTTGTTCATCATACCTCCCACCTGACTTTGTGTGATCTGATAGTATGTAGTATTATGGAAGGGGAGGTTAGAGGGAATCCAGAGGTGAAAATATCCATGGCTCTACTGTAATTGGGAGACAAAAGTTTCAGAACTTCAAGTGCATGATCTAATCATGTGCTGCCCAAGTGAAATCTACAAGAGGATATGCTTAATATCTCCAGTACAGGGGTTCCCCAAACCCCAGGCCACGGACGGGTACTGGTCCGTGGGCCTGATAGGAACTGGTCCTTACAGCAGGAGGTGAGTGGCAGGTGAGCGAGCGAAGCTTCATCTGTATTTACAGCCACTCCCCATCACTCGCATTACAGCCTAAGCTCCGCCTCCTGTCAGATCAGCACAGCATTAGATTCTCATAGGAGCACGACCCTACTGTGAACTGCACGTGCGAGGGATCTAGGTTGCACGCTCCGTATGAGAATCTAATGCCTGATGATCTAAGGTGGAGCTGAGGGGTGATGGTAGCACTGGGGAGCGGCTGCAAATACAGATTATCATTAGCAGAGAGGTTTGACTGCCCAGAGACCATAATAAATCAATTGCTTGCAGACTCATATCAAAACCCTATCAGTGAGTGGCAAGTGAAAATTAAGCTGCATCTGGTGGCAGGCTTTATAGTGGGAAGTGAGTTGATGTACTTCAGTTGTACAGCTGCATCTTGTGGCAGGCTTTAAGTCAGAATCTGACACTTATTTTAGTCTGCATGTGGCCCGCCCATTATTTTATTTACCACTTCTGTCCGCACCTCATTCCCACACTGCGCGCTTGTCTTGGTTTTCGTAAGCTCACAAGCTAACCCTTGCCAAAATGAGTAAAAAATAAATGTTGCTGGAGAGCTTCTTTGAAAAGGGGGAAAGACCCAATGATGAGATGGCAGAAGACTCTAAGACCGCCAACAAAAAGAAAGCTGCATTTAAAAGAAAATACCAAGAGTCCTACTTAAATTACAGGTTCATTGCAACAGTTGATTCACATTCTCAAAGCCTGCTTTGTATAATATGTGGCAACCGGCTATCCAACCAAGCCCTGAAAACTTCAAACCTGCTTCGCCACATGGAGAGTAAGCACCCTGCATTAAAAGACAAGCCTTTGGGGTTTTTCAAAAGAAAAAAATGTGAACACGAAGAACAGAAGCAATTATTGAAGGCCACCGCTTCATCAAATGTGTCTGCACTGAGAGCATCATTCTTAGTGGCTAACTGCATTGCTAAAGCTAAGTAAGAAGCCCTTTACTCTTGGTGAAGAGTTGATCCTGCCTGCTGCTAAGGACATCTGTCATGAGCCTTTAGGAGAGGCTGCAGTTCAAAAGGTGGCACGTGTTCCTTTTTTGGCTAGCATCATAACTAGACGAATTGATGAAATAGCAGAGGATATTGAGGCACAATTGTCAGAGAGGATTAATGAGTCACTGTGGTACGCAATCCAGGTTGACAAGTCCACCAATGTTGACAACAAGGCAACAATGCTTGCTTTTGTGTGATATATTTTTCAAGAGGATGTGCATTACGATATGTTATGTGCACTTTTGTTGCCAACCAACACCACAGCTGCAGACCTATTCAAGTCTTTGAATGATTACATATCAGGAAAACTGAATTGGTCATTTTGTGTCGGAATATGCAGGATGGAGCGGCTGCCATGACTGGATGGCTTTCTGGTTTCACTACTCGGGTCAAAGAGGTCGCTTCTGAATGTCAGTCTACACACTGTGTCATCCACAGAGAAATGCTGGCTAGCCGAAAAATGTCACCTGAACTTAGCAGTGTTTTGCAGGATGTGATTAAAATTATCAACCATGTTAAAGTACATGCCCTTAACTCACGTCTGTTCACGCAGCTCTGTGAGGAGATGGACGCAGAGCACACACGTCATCTCTTATACACAGAAGTGAGATGGCTTTCTAAGGGTAGATCACTGGCCAGAGTTTTTGAGTTATGAGAGCCACTCCAGAGATTTCTTTTAGAAAAACAGTCACCACTGGCAGCACATTTCAGTGACACAGAATGGGTCACAAAACTTGCTTACTTGTGTGACATATTCAACTTTCTCAGTGAACTCAATCTGTTGTTTCAGGGGAGAACGACAACTGTGTTCAGGTTGGTAGATAAAGTGGCTGCATTCAAAGCCAAACTGGAATTATGGGGGCAACGAGTGAACATTAGGATTTTTGACATATTTCAAACATTAGAGATTTAGAAGGAGACTGAGCCAGAGCCTTCTTTCTCCCAGCTGGTGCATGATTACCTATCTCAGCTTTCAAAAGAGTTTGAGCATTACTTCCCAACCACAAAAAACCCCTGAGCTGGGAAGGAATGGATCTGCAACCCATTTGTGAACAAGCCAGGTGAATCAACTTTGTCCATGCTAGAAGAGGATCAACTGCTTGAGACTGCAAATGACGGTGGCCATAAAAGTGTGTATGAGACAACTTCAAATCTCCATAGGTTCTGGATTAAAGTCAAGGCGGAATATCCTGAGATTGCCACAGAAGCACTGAAAAGCCTGCTTCCATTTCCAACATCCTATCTTTGTGAAGCAGGGTTTTTTGCAGTGACAGCAAACACTCCAAAACGAGATTATGAAAACAAACACACAAACAAACAAAACGAGATTACGGAGTAGACTGGATTTAAGCAACACACTTCAGGTGTCACTGTCTCCCATCACCCCCAGATGGGACCATGTAGTTGCAGGAAAAGAAGTTCAGAGCTCCCACTGATTCTGCATGATGGTAAGTTGTATAATTATTTCATTATATATTACAATGTAATAATAATAGAAATAAAGCACACAATACATGTAAGGCACTTGAATCATCCAAAAACCATCCCCCGCCCCCGGTCCGTGGAAAAATTGTCTTCCATGAAACCAGTCCCTGGTGCCAAAAAGGTTGGGGTCCGCTGCTCTAGTACATCATTAACCTAGCTAACCAGCACCCTGGAAATCAAGAAAGTCATGCCAAGGAGAGGCCCGATGGCCCTCATGTTTTTCTATTAAGACACATAATAATGCAGAGGGGAGAGACACCTTTAGGATGAAATACCTAATTTCGGTGGCTTTTTTGGAAGGAAAATAATGGGACACTCTCAGCTCTTAATTTGTCTTTCTGTTTGGCTTTTTTTTTTTTTTTTTACTGGTAAAATATACATAACAAGAAATTCTTAATTGGTTTTTACAGAGCAGTTAAAATCCATTCTAAGAAATAGCCAGTAGCGCACTCCCACCCCCACCATGGGGAACAGAGGTGGGAAATTCAGAGCATCTTCGATCTCCATCTCCAGATTATAGCAACGTGTCAAGAAATAGTAAAGGAGGGCTAGAAGCACAGGGACATTTACATCTCACAATGCTGACAGGCAGCCAGCTGGTGATGGTACCCTGGAGCAGCCATGCAGAGAGAAAACCACTGCAGAGCATGGGAGCTGGTGGGATCACAGGCTGCAGCACTCCTGGCAAGGATGCGAGAAGAACGGTGGATTTGCAGAACTGCAGATCTGCTGCTTTGGGTGTCAGTCACAGAGCTCTGCAAATAGTAGTGAATAAACTGGGATAAGAAGGAGGTTGTGTGGGTCCCTCCAACATACTCTTTCCATGTGACTTGACTGGAAATGAGGAATTAGCCAAAAAATGAGGTTTCAGGACCTGGATATGCCATGCAGCTGAGGAGCCTTATGTGCACAAACAAAATCAGTGTTAATAAGAGGCAAGTTATCCCAAAGAAATACAGCAGCCTGTGTTTCTCCAGCAGGCACTCTGGTTGAGGATATCAAGTTTGCATCTTTATTTCCTGGAATGTTGTCAATCAACATCAAACAACCATCAAATAAAATCCAAGTCAAGTGGAACAGAGACCTCAGGTACAATGTGCTACAGACAAATGTGTCTGGCAGAAGATTAATGGAGCAGCATAAAATTCATTCAAGTCATCACACCAGGATTTGAAAAGTCAAAATATTTTTCAGGTCACGGTGAGAATCCCCTGAAAGGTGATGAGGAATGGCTGGGATTAACCCAACACTACATGTCAGGGTTGAGGGAACAAAGCTACAATATAATCTGGGGATGATATTTTCCCTTAGGTGTGAGAAATAACATTAATTAGAATTTTTATTTGAGTTTTAGGTCATAATTCCAGGCATGGAAGATTTTTCTCCCCATCCCCACCCAGTAACATCTGAGGAATATGAAAAACACAGGTCAGTAGCAATTTAACTTGTTGATCACACCTGGTGTGGTCAATGACCTGGGGAAATGGGTCCTCTCAAACCCTGTGAGAGTAAAACTGGGTACAGTCCTTCTGGAAGGTAATTGGGTAACATGCGCTTTGACCTACACATTCCATTTCTAAAAATTTTTGCCAGATACACAAAGACATATGTACACTGCTGTCATTGTACCATTGTTTAAAAGAGCAAAACACCAGAAATAAGCTAAATGTCTTTCCATAGAGACTGGTTAGATAAATTGTGGTAGAGCCATACAATAAGAATATTGTAGCCATCAAAAGATGAGCAAATCTTTTTCTGGCCCATGTGTAATGTGTCCATGATATACTAAGTGGAAAAGACAAGAGGCAGAACAGAACAGTATAATCCCAGTTGTGTTAAACAAAAGAATAAGCACATGTAAGTTGATATTTGCACAGAAAATTACAGGAAGGCTTATGCAAACACCTGCTAAGCATGCTTATGTTTAGGAAGGTAGTTGCTTCTGGTGGCTTCAGGTGGCCCTTGGCGTGTGACTATAAAACTCCAGTCTCTGCCTCTGTCTTCACATGGGCTTGTCCTCCTCTGTGTTTGTGTCTTCCCTTCTGACTCTTATAAGGACACTTGTCATTGGATTTAGGGACCACCTGGATAAATCCAGGATGATCTCATTTTGAGATCCTTAACTTAATTAACTCATCTGTAAAGATCATTTTTTCTAAATAGGGTCATATTCACAGGCTCCAGTGGTCAGGGCATGGGTATATTTTGGGAGGGGGGCACCATTTCATTTACTACATCAAGTTACTAGTATTTTAAGACATAAATACTCCAGGAAGTATAGCCATGTTAAGCTCACTAGAAAGTATCTACCATTCTTTATTTCAATTTATCTCACAGTTGTTTTCTTCCTAAGTACAGACTGAGGGCTGCGGTGGGGAATGATTATTGATGAGGATTTAGGGACAGGGAGGGATTCTTTTGGAGGAAAAAAAAAAGTCCTAAGGTCAGAGCAGCCTGGGTAGGTGGCTCTGAAAGGTCAGAGCCTAACTAGAAAGCAGAGGGGCAGGGGAAGGCAGCTTAGCACAGAAGGAGCAGTAGAAAGGGGGCTGGAGGCGAATGGAATGGTTCTGGAAGCAGCCAACTCACCGTCATGGCCTGCCTGGGTGGGATTTTAGTGGCTTTCACGCAGCTAGAGTTACTGAAGCCTATTTTTGGATTGGAAGGGAAGAAGGGAGAGAAGATGAACATCGCCATCTTGTTCTTCTGGTTTCAGGTCACTTCACCTGTGGGAGATGGGCTGGAAGCCCCAGAACCCACAACAACCATAGCACCAGGCTCTCTGCAGAGGGTGGAACAGTCACAGCTGGGAGCTGCTCGGATGCTGCCGTTCTGGTTGATTTCTCCTGCACCCACTCTGGAGGGGAGGGGCTGGAAGTAATGGGGAGTCCTTTAATAACCCCAGAACTATTCTCTAGGGAGGAGAGAAGGATTATAACTCCCATCGGGAGACTCTGCACAGGCTCTCTCCTACTTCTTACAGCAACTGTGGAGCACACAGGCTTGGCCAAGCCAGTCCAGGACCGAGGCCAATGGGAATTCCCTCCACCAGCGTTCTCACAAGGAGCAGGGGTGCTTATAGGCTGAGAAAGCCTTTTTTTCCCCAGACCCTGTGCCATCTAGTGCCAAAGAACATACCCCACACCTTCTCCCAGAGCTGTGCCCCCCTGCACCCCCTTCACCAGCATTTACGCACTCCCAACATATTCTCTTTGAGGGAGCCCAGACTCCAGTTCTGATACAGTTCTTGCATCTATGTTATTTTGTTTCCCTGGCACTAGGGAAGGGATGTTTCAGAGAGAATGGGCAGAAAGTGAGCTAGATGGGAAGAAACAAACAAAAAAAACTTCAGAAAGGATTCACTAGGGCTGACTTGGGAATCATAGAAATCAAGTTTGCAGCCATTGGAGGCTCTTGGGAGCTTTCCCAGGTAATAGAGGTCTCTTCCTCCCCAAAGTTCTTAAGCTGCAAAAGATGGCTAACTCCTTGGTGTCAGAGCAGCAGTACATCTGGAAAGGCTAAGAATGAGACCCTAGAGATGCCTTTAAGCTTCTCCCTATATAACAGTTCCCACAGAAAGTTGGAGGCCACTAGGAGGCAAGAGACACTCAGCTGAAGGCTGGTCTTCCCTTAAGACTTAAAAGAGGAGGACACCATACATTCCTGAGTCACTTGTGAAGTAGAACACAATTGTCTTTGGAACTCAATTTTCGTTGTACTTATCTCTCACTGCCACTTGATAGCTCCCCATTCCCCACTCTGGGCACCTACTATTCCCTTTAGTTCTCTGTATTAGTTTACTAGGGTTGCCAGAACAGAGTACCACAAACTGGGTGGCTTGAAACAATAGAAACTTATTTTCTTATAGTTCTGAAGATGTCCAAAATCAAGATGTCAGAAGACCATGCTCCCTTTGAAACCTGTAGAGGAGATTCCTTCCTACTTCTGGTGGTTTACTGGCACTCTTTGGCATTCCTTGGCTTGCAGTTACAATGTCTGCCTCCTTCAATCTCTGCCTTGGTCCTTCCATGGCATTCTCCTCTCATGCATCTTGTGATATTTCTTTCATCAGAACTCCCCAGTAGCAGAAAAAGCACCAAAGCAAGAGAGTCAGGGCACTGAGTGTCATTCTACTCCTACCACACTGAGTAGCTGAGTGACTTGTACAAACTCACTGACTCATTTTTTATCATCTAGGAAATAAAAAGGATTTCTCATGTTCATCCAACTATCACAATCTAGAGGACTCTAACTTTTTACTTTTACCCTTTTGATCAGTGTTAAATTTTTATGTCGTATTAATTTTACAATAATTTCTTTTAAAGTGGGAAAAAATAGGTCAATTTCTGCTAGCAGTTGCATATTAGTAAAGGCAAGTATTCTGGAATGCAGTAGTGCAAGTGGTCTTCCAGATTTTTCCAGAGGAAGATCTACCTTTGAACTCCCCTGATTCTTAAAGCCATGGGGATGCTGACAAGGGAAGCAGAGACCCTGTGAGGTAGAGTTTTTGAAAGCAGGAAGGAGTGAGCCCACACTTGCAAGCCATTCAGTCTCCCACCAGTGTGCTCTAAAGGGTGTGGGAAGGCGAGTGTGAACAACAGTTTATGTTGCCTGCTTGGGTAACCTCACAGTTTAACAACGTTGGGTTTGATTGGCCACCATGCAAGTGAAGGGGCAGGTGGTAATGGAAGAGCTTAAACCTCAAAAGCACAGTCTTCGGAGTCTGGTGGTGTAGATTCAAATTTGAGCTCTGCTACTGACTAGCTTAGCAATGCAACCTTGGGGAGGTCACCTAACCATCCTAAGCTGCCTCCGGTTCCCCATTTATAAAGTAGAGGTAATAATCCTATCAGAGTATTGTCCTGAGGATTAAATAAAATGTTTAAAGCACTTAGCATGGCACCAGGCACATACTAAGTGCTCATTAGATGGCAGTTTTATCATTATTTCTGCTCCCAATTTCATTTCTACTTGGCTGTCATAGTTAATATGAGTTGTTTCCAAGCTATTAAAAAGCAATAAATTTTTTTTTTAAAAAAGCAATAAAAGTAGTAATACCAAAGTCATGACACAAAATAATGTTTCACTAAATAGATACTGAATTTCACTTGGATTTAGTTCAACAGAGAATCATATAATTTTAAACCTACATGGAGTTTTAAAATCTTCTGTTATTTCTTAGATGCAAAACCAAGGCCCCGAATAACTTGCCAAGATCACATAACTTGTTAGAGGCAGAGGTGAAGCTAGAAGCCATAGCCCCTAGCTTCTTTCCTGGAGTTTTGTCTGGTACAGTATAAATTCTGATTTCCAGGAGAAAACAAATGAGAAGAGGAAAACAGAAGCATTATTTGCAATACCGGATGTTAGAGAAAATTCTAATCCTACTAAATCCCTACTGTGACTAGAGGGTTAGCATATTGAATAAAAACTTGATCTATACTGACCCATTGGCTTCTACCAGAAAAAAGGTATGAAAAAAGGGAAACAATAAAGATACGAGTCCTCTCTCTCTCTCTGCCTCTCTCTCCCTCTCTGTCTCTCTCTCTCCCTCTCTGTCTCTCTCTCTCCCGCCCCCCTTTCTTTCTTTTATCTTCCCGATTAGTTTCATGAGGCTACTGGCCATGACTTAATCAGGACTGCCAAATTATAGCTGCAAAATGATTTGTCAACAAAACCATTCATTGTCCTAAATGAAATGAATAATAAATTATTGGACTCCATGATGAAATGGTAAGGACATGAACCTCATAAATAGTGTGTGTGCCTTGAGCAGTGAGGCCATGTCAACTTCTTAAACATACAAGAAGGTAGTAAGAATACAATATTAGTGCTTAATTGATAATGTTGGAAGATTAAAGCTTCCCTAGGGGTGTGAAGGGAAAACGCCAGCATTTGTGAGGGCTTGTATTATAGTCTCCTGCTGGAAATTATTGACATCAATACCATATAAATCTGAATTCTCATACTGAGTTCATAATGTGTTTTCTGGTTACCACATACTGATTATATTATGGTATAGTGGGTAAAACTTCAAACAAGAATTGTTGAGACCTGAATTTTGATCCCAGGCTTTCAGTGACTTTCTTGTTTCATAATTATAGGTAATTTGATTTTTTCGACAAAGATTCCTAATCAGTAAAACAGAATAATTTCCTGCAAAAGGATATATAGATAGATGTAAAACTTTATAAGGATTCTGTGTATATATACATGCACTGAACATATATATATATATATATATATATATATATATATCTAGAAAAATAACATCCTCAATTGCTAGGATTAGATTTTCTGTAAATCTCAGAAATATGAGAATTTTAGTTTAGGACCTAAGATCTTATGTGTCTAAAATGTCTAAAAAATGACATTTTATGTGTCTCTGGTAGGCAGAATTTTAAGAAAGCCCCAATATTCTCACTGCCTGATGTACACACCCTGTAGGATCTCTTCCACTTGAGTGTGGGCAGGATCTGGGAACAGAATGAGATATCCATCCCATAATTAGGTTATGTTACATGGCAAAGGTGAAAAGATTCTAAAGATTAATTAAAATCCTAAGTCAGTTGACTTTTAATTAATCAAAAGAAAGCTTATCCTGAGTGGGCCCGACTTAATCAGATGAGCCATTTAAAAGAGGGTCTAGAGGTCAGATGGAAGAAACAGTGACTCTTTCCAAGACACCATGAGTTCTACAGCTGCAAGAAAATGAATTCTGCCAACAACCAGAGCTGGAAGAGGATTCAAGCCACAGATGAGACCCCCAGCCCCAGCCAACACGTAGATTACAGCTTTGTGAGATCTTTGAACAGAGGACCCAGCTAAGACTGCCTGAACTCCTGATCTATGAAATCAGATAATAAAGGTATGTTGTTTTAAGCCTTCACATTTGTGATAATTTTTTATGCAACAGTCAAAAATGGATATAGTGTCTTAATTTAGTTAGTGGGACTGTGTATAATGTCTCTGTCTGTATTAGTTTCCTATGGCTGCTATAACAAACTGCCACAAATTTAGTGGTTTAAACCACAACAAATTTATCTCTTAGAGTTCTGGAGGTCCGAAGTCCAAAATCAGTTTCCCTGGGCTAAGATTAAGTGTCAACAGGACTGCTTTTTTCTGAATTTTCTGAGGGGAGAATTCATTTTCTTGCTTTCTTCAGCTTCTTGCATTCCTTTGCTATGATCCCATTCTATCTTCAAAGGGCATCCTTCCAATCTCTGTTTCCATCATCACATCACCTTCTCTGACTCTGATTCATCCTGTGTCCCTCATAAGGATTACGTTGATTACATCAGGCCAACTAGATAATCAAGGATAATCTTCCCACCTCAATCCTAACAATCATATCTTCAACGTCCCTTTTGCCCCATAAAGTAACAGTCACAGGTTCTGAGAATTAGGATGTAGACAAATTTGAGGGGGGCATTATTCATCTAACCACAATGCACCTTCTGGTCCCCAATGGTTCATGTCCATCTCACATGCAAAACACATCTACTCCATCCTAGCCCAAGTCTTACCCGTTGCACTGTTGTTTTACTCTGAGATGACTTTGAGATGACGGTGAGGCATTGTTGATGGTAGTGATGGCAATGGTTAGAAACTCTGGACCCTATACCTTTTAATGAATGTAACTCCAATTTCTCAAGGTCAGTGTGCTTGAGGCATTAGTAAGCTTGTTGGCCATGAAACATATTTGTCCAGGCACCCTGAGAGTACTCTCTCCATCTTTTCGTGAAAAGCATAAAGTGTGGACTAAGCAGTCTTGTTCTGAAGATTTATTTGTAACTCCTTAGTTGCCACAAATCATTAGTATCTTGTTCTGTGGATTTATCCAGACTTTCCTAATGCTCTTGCATAAAGTAGAAACTTTAAGTATCAGGCCTTTCTAATTTGATCTCCATGAGAAGCTTTGCCTCTCTGTTATTCTTTGCAAAGTAGTGGATGCTTTAGCAGTTCACAGGAATGCTGCACTGTGCCAAAACACACTTACTCTCTAAGCTGAATATGCTGCCTGAGGTTGCGTTGGTTCATTTACAAACTCAATCAAATGTACGATGACGGCTCCCTGAAAATATCATCAAAAGAACCTGTCAACAGACAAAGCTGAGTTTATTCTTACCATGCTAAAAGTAACATTTATAGTACAAATACTTGTGTAAGTGCCACCCACTGTCTTGACAGAATTCTAATGCCTCTCAGAGGGCAGAGGGCAAAATTAGGATATTTATGGAGTTTTAGAGTCTGGTTTAAGGCAAGTTTTTCAATGTGGTAGCTTGATTAGGATTGGGTAAGAATCGTGATTCAAAAGTTTAGCATCGGTGGACACAACAAGGCAAAGGTAGAGAGACAAGTGCTCAAAGAATCTTGGAGAGGAAGCAGTTGTTTCAGTTGTTTGATGCTACCTACTGAAAATTGGTGAATTTAATGTTTATTTAAATGGTTTTTAAAGGAAGTTTCTGAAATGAAAAATAAGGTTATTTGTAACTTTTATCTTCCTAGGCAAGATTTTCCTGGAATAATGAAGTAATATTGAGTAAGACAGTGGCATAATAACGTTATGTTAATGTGGACAGTAAGCTGTGTGGGTATAGATGGCTTTGGTTTTCACAACATATATATTTTGAGCACATACTATGAAATAGTGGAAATATAATGGTGAACAAAAGGGGCTAAAAGTCTACTAAAGGGGGTAGAGAAGTAAAGAGTCAAAAATGAAAAACTTCTATTATTTACAACATGGATGAACTGTACAATTATAATGTTGACTGAAAAGAAAAGAACAAAATAATGCATACAGCATAATTCCATTTTCATAAATATAAAAAAATAAGATAACTGTATTCTTTAGGTATGCATATGTAGGTGGTAAAACTATAGAGGAAAGAAAAGAAATTATTACTATAGAAATCAGAATAATTATTACTTCAGAAGGGAGAGAGAGGATTGTGATCTGGAAGGAATGCACGGGTAGTTTTGGGGTGCCACTGATATTTTTGCTTTTGGCGTCAAATCCAAAAAATCATTGCAAAGGCTGACGTGAAGAAGTTTACCCACTATATTTTCTCCTGGGAGTTTTATGGTTTCAGGTCTTATGTTCAAGTCTTTTATTTTGAGTTGATTTTTGTATATGATATGAAATAGTGGTCCACTTTCATTCTTTTACATGTGGCTGTCCAATTTTCCCAACACCATTTATTAAAGAGACTATCCTTCCCCTACTGCATATTCTTGGCTCCTTAGTCATCAATTGATGTAGATGTGTGGGTTTTTTTCTGAGCTCTCTATTCTCTTCCACTGATATCTGTGTCTGTTTTATGCCAAACAATATTGCTTTAATTCCTATAGCTTTGTAATATAGCTTGAAATCAGAAGGTGTAATGCCTCCAACTATATTCTTCTTTCTCAAAATTGCTTTGGCTATTTGGGGTCTTTTGTGATTCCATGTAAGCTTTAGGATTGTGTTTTCTATTTCTGTGAAAAACGCCATTGGGATTTTCATAGGATTACATTGCACCTGTACATTGCTTTTCTGTAGATCACTTCGGGCATATGGAAATTTTAACAACAATAAGTCTTCCAATCCATGAGCACAGTATATCTTTCCATTTATTTGTGCCTTCCTCAATTTCTTTCCACAAATTTTCATAAGTTATATTTTCATTTAGTTCAAAATGTTTGAATTTCAGCAACTGACAAAGGATTAATCTCCAAAATTAACAAGCAGCTCATGAAGCTCAATATCAAAAAAACAAACAACGCAATCCAAAAATGGGCTGAAGACCAAAATAGACATTTCTCCAAAGAAGAAATATACAGGTCACCAACAAACACATGAAAGGATGCTCAACATCACTAATCAGAGAAATGCAAATCAAAACTACAATGAGGTATCACCTGACACCAGTTAGAATGGCCATCATCCAAAAATCTACAAACAATAAATGCTGGAGAGGGTGTGGAGAAAAGGGAACCTTCTTGCACAGTTGGTGGGAATGTAAACTGATACAGCCACTATGGAGAACGGTATGGAGGTTCCTTAAAAAACTAAAAATAGAACTACCGTATGATGCAGCAATCCCACTACTGGGCATATACCCTGAGAAAACCATTATTCAAAGAGTCATGTACCACAATGTTCACTGCAGCTCTATTTACAATAGCCAGGACATGGAAGCAACCTAAGTGTCCATCAACAGATGAATGGATAAAGAAGATGTGACACATATATACAATGGAATATTATTCAGGCATAAAAAGAAACGAAATTGAGTTATTTGTAGTGAGGTGGATGGACCTAGAGACTGTCATACAGAGTTAGGTAAGTCAGAAAGAGAAAAACAAATACTGTATGCTAACACATATATACGGAATCTAAAAAAAAAAAAAAAAAAGTTCTGAAGAACCTAGGGGCAGGACAGGAATAAAGACCCAGACATGGAGAATAGACTAGAGGACACGGGGAGGGGGAAGGGTAAGCTGGGATGAAGCGAGAGAGTGGCATGGACATATATACACAACCAAATGTAAAATCGATAGCTAGTGGGAAGCAGCCATATAGCACAGGGAGATCAGCTTGGTCCTTTGTGACCACCTAGACGGGTGGGATAGGGAGGGTGGGAGGGAGACGCAAGAGGGAGGAGATATGGGGATATATGTATATGTATGGCTGATTCACTTACTAATACACCATTGTAGAGCAATTACACTCCAATAAAGATATTAAAAAATGAAATGTTTTAATTTCTCTTGAGATTTCTTCTTTGCTCTATGTGTTATTTAAAAGTGTGTTGTTTAATATCCATGTATTTTGGGATTTTCCAGTTATCTTTCTGTTATTGATTTCGAATTTAATTTCATTGTGATCTGAGAGCAGACATTGTATGATTTCTATTCTTTAAATTTGTTAAAGTATGTTTTATGGCCCAGAATGTGATCTGTTTTGGTGAATGTTCCATGTGAGCTCAAGAAGAATGTGTATTCTGCCTTTGTTGAGTGAGGTAGTCTATAGATGCTAATTATATCCAGTTGATTGATGGGGTTATTGAGTTCAACCTGTCATTACTGAGTTTCTGCCTGGTGGACCTGTCCATTTCTGATAGAGGGGTGCTGATATCTCTAACTATGATAGTAGATTAATCTATTTCTCCTTACAATTCTGTTAGGTGTTGCCTCATGTAGTTTGATGTTCCACTGTTAGGTACATACATATTAAAGATTGTTATGTCTTCTTGGAGAATTGACTCTTTGTTATAATTACGTAATTCCCTTCTTTATCTCTGATAATGTTCCTTGCTCTGAAGTCAGCTCTGCCTGTAATTAATACAGCTACTCCTGTTTTCTTTTGATTAGTGGCAGCATGGTGTATTTTTCTCCATCCATTTACTTTTAATCTGTTTGTCTTTATATTTAAAGTGATTTTTCTTGTAGACAACATATAGTCAAATCTTGCTTTTTGATCCACTCTCACAATCCTTACCTTTTAATTGGTGTATTTAGACCATTGACATTCAAAGTGATTGCTTATATAGTTGGATTATTGTCTACCATGTCTGTTACTGTTTTCTATTTGTTGCTCTTGTTGTCTTTTCCTATTTTTGTTTTCCATTCTTTTTCTGCCTTTCATGATTTTAATTAAGAATTTTATTTGATTCATCCTCTTTTTTTAGCATATCAATTATATTTCTATTTTTTTTTAGTGGTTGCCCTAGAATTTGCAATATACAATTACAACTAATTCAAGTCCACTTTCAAATAACACTGTATCACTTCACAGGAAGTGTTAGTACCTTATAAAAATAAAATAATATTAATTCCTTCCTCTGTCTCTTGCACCATTGCTGTTATTCATTTCATACACACACACTATATATATATATATATATATATGTAATCAAATACGTTGTTGCTATTATTATTTTCAGCAAACTATTATTTGCTAGATCAATTAAGAAAAATAAAAGTTTTTATTTTACTTACATTATTCCTTCTTCAAGATCTGAGTTTACAATGTATATGAATTTCCTTCTCTATAAAGAATATTTTAAAACATTTCTTGTAAGGTATGTCTATTGGTAACAAATTCCCTCAATTTTGTTTGTCTGAGCAAGTCTTTATTTCTCTTTCACTTCTGAATGGTAATTGTGCAGGGTACAGAATTCTGTGATTTCACTCTCAACACTAAATATTTCATTCTATCTCTTCTTGCTTGCCTGGTTTCTGAGTTGAAGGCAGGTGTAATTCTTTGTTTCTTTAAGGTGAGGGTTTTTCCCCCTTCTTGCTCCTTTCAGGATTTTTTTCTTTGACTTTCTGTGGTTGAAAATGAGATGCCTAGGTGTACGTGTTTTGGCATCTATCCTGCTTGGTATTCTCTGAGCTTCCTGGATCTGTGGATTGTTGTTACATTAATTTGGGGAAATTCCTGGTCAATATTGTTTCACATATTTCTTCTGTTCCTTTCTCTCTTTTCCTTCTGGTATTCCCATTACACAGATGGTACATCTTTTGTATGTAGTTGACCCACAGTCCTTGGATATTCTGTCCTGTTTTTTTCAGTCTTTATTCTCTTCACTTTGTAGTTTTAAAGGTTTCTATTAATCTATCCTCCAGCTCAGGGATACTTTCTTCACCCATGTCCAGTCTAGAATAAGCCAGTCAAAGGAATTCTTTATTTTGGTTACAATATTTTGAATCTCTAGAAATTATTTTTGCTTTTTCTTAGGATTTCCATCTCTCAGCTTGCATTGTCCATCTGTTCTTGCATGGTATCTACTTTATCCATTACAGCCCTTAGCATATTAATCATAATTGTTTTAAGTTTCTGATCTGATAGGTCCAATATCCCTGACATGTCTGGTTCCTGATTCTTGCTCTTTCTCTTCATATTGTGTTTTTTGCTTTTTAGTATGCCTTGTAATTTTTTTCTTGATAGTTGGACATGACATACTGGCAAAAGGAACTCCTGTAAATAGGTCTTTAGTAAAGTGGTGGTATGGTGTGGGAGAGGGGAAGAATTTTATAATCCTATGATTAGGTCTTAGTCTTTTAGTGAGCCTATGACTCTGGACTGTGAACTTCACAAGTGTTTCTCAGTTTTTTCTCCCCTCTTAGGTGACACAGGATGGCTAGAATGTGCCAGAGTTGAATATTTTCTTTCTCCCATGTAGAAGGCTAATATTGACTGGAGTTGGGCATTTCCCTTCCGCAGGTCAGTTAGGCTCTGATAATACCTCAGTATGTTAGGCTCTAGCCAACTAGCTTCTCCTGAGGGCAAGTCTTAAGAAATATGCTCTGACATATATCAAAATGGTTACTTTTCCCCTCTCCCTGTCAGAAGCTGGAGATTTTTCTCAATATTTATTATGAGAACCTGGTTTGAGTTCCTGGTGGTAAATATTACAAAAGCATGGGGTGGCCCCAATTATTAGATCACTCTGAAGTTTTTAACTCTCAGCATTGTGCACACTAAGCTTCCAATGAGTTGTCAATTACATTTTAGTTTTTTCTGCCCTGGGAGTTGTTCCTGAGCAGTTTCCACTTAAGTAGTTTCCAAGCAGGTGGTTTCCATGCATGAGTCTCTACTCCAATAAATTGTGACTCCCTGTATTCCCCTGTCTGTCTCTCCAATCTTGGGCACAGGGGTCTGTTTTTATCTCCACTCTCTTATGGATCCAAGAAGAGTTGTTGATTTTTCAGTCTGTCTATCTTTTTACTTGTTGTTAGAATGGAGTGGTGACTTTCAAATTCCTTATATGAAGAATCGGAAAGTGGAAGACCCACAATCTCAGCTCCTTTTAAAGGATACTTAGATATGAGAATTTTTCAAGAAAACTTTTGGATCTTGATAATTGGATTGGGAGCTTATCATTATGAAAGTGTCTGAAGAAGTGATCCAATGTAGCTTTGTAATATATTGTTTTCCCATAACATCTATGAACTAAGTATTTTGTTTTTAGAATCAGAATGAAGCAAATTCTAAGCAATTTGGGCTACAGAATTTTCAGAAGGAATTGGTCATCACCCATTTTTCTCTACCATATTTCTTCCACTTAGTTGCTCTAAACTTCTTATTTCAATTTTAAGGTTTTTTGTTTGTTTGTTTGTTGTTTGGAGTAATGACTCTTCTGTTGAGCATCAAATTAAGATGAAGTTACTTAATAAACATGTCAGAAACATTAGTTCTATGTCTATTTTTTTAATGCTTAACATTTCTTTTTGATAGTACAGTTACAAATAGTATTATTACAATTATTATAATATCGTGAAATGTCAAATGACATTTCATTTTGATAGCATGACTACCTACAGTAGTTTTTCCTTTTTTTAAAGAGAGGCCTTAAGTTATTACTAAGATAACTGTTATTTACCTTACTTTCAGGATAACTTTTTATTTTGTTATAACTTTAAATATACAGAAAAGTTTCAAGACTAGCACAAAGAACTATTGTACACCCTTTATCAAGATTTGCCAATTGTTTAAATATTTCCGCATTTTTTTTAACATTCTCTCCTTTTGCATATGTATATCAAGAATGAGTAGGATGCATCATGCCCTTTACCCCTAAACACTGAAATGTAGATTTCTTAGATAAGGCCATTCTCTTAAATAATCATAGTTCAGTTATCAAAATCAGAAAATTTAACTTGATATGATATTAATCTACTGTCTATATTCAAATTTCATCAATCGTCCCAATAAAATCCTTTATATCTAATTTTTTTTGAAAATCAGGTCGAGGGTACAATCCAAGATTACACAGTGCATTTATTATAATGTCTCTTAAGTCTTCAGCCTGGAAGAGTTCCTAACATTGTCTTTCTTGATCTTGACACTTTGGAAGAGTATAAGCCAACTATTCTGCACAATGTCCCTTATTTGGGGTTTGTCTATTTCATTACGATTAGGTTTGGCATGTATTGAATACATTTTGGCAGTAATACCACAGAAGTGATAGCCTCATCTATTTTTTGTGTGTTGAAGTAGAGAATTATTCTGATTTATCTTGTCTACTCTAATGCTGAAACATCTTACTTATCCACATCTCAGTTATTAAGTCAACTAATTTGACTGGGATATATTCAATAATCAAAAAGAAAGTTTTGGTTATTGGGCATATGTGCCATCAATGTTGCATCATCCATGTTTTTCAGATTTTTAGTGACTCTGATTGGACTCTCTTCTCCTCTGAAGGGAGCAGAGGACGAATATTGATATTATTACATTGGAAGTACTGTGACAGCCAAGTTTGTGCCAGTAGAAGAATCTCCTTGCCAAAGGGCTTAGATTATTAACTTCTGTATCTTGGCAGTGTCTTGGGTGAAGCAAGCTGTCCCAGGTAAAAATGTGAGTTCTAATGGTCATTTTGCAGAGTAGGTTCCAGGAGGTTAAATACTCCAGAAAAATCAACATTTGAAGATGTGTTTATTGTAGTCTCTTTAAACAATTACATTAGCAGAAACTAAGAATAGTCTTCAAATACTTTCAAGTTCTAAGAATGCCCAAGCACAGACAACATAGGCACAAGAATATCAGCAAAATCTAGAAAGAAAAAGAAAAATCCTGCCTAGTTCAGAGGCTCTTCCTTTAGCCATGCAGGATAAGTGCTACATTGCCCAAAAAGCTGAGGATAAATACCTGAACTCTGGTGAGTGATCTTTATAGATTACTGATATATTTTTGTACATGTTATATTTAAAAAATATGGTTCATTTTAGATAATGTAATTTTAGTTATTTCTCAATGAACATTTTTGTTGTCATAATATCTAGAATTAAAGGATTGGGGTCAATTCTACTTAAGCCATCTAGTTGGGGTCAATTCTACTTAACCATTGTAATCAAAGCCTGGATGGCTAGAGTAGACTGAAGCAGGTAAGCAGCACCTGTTTAGAGTTGACAGATTTAACAAATAAGAATACAGGTAATGTCCAGTTAGATTTGAATTCAGATAAACAGCAAATGATTTTTGAGTATAAGTATGTCCCAAATATTGCACCATGAATATCATCTGTCAGCACTACTGTTAGAGAAAACTTATTCCAACCTGCTTTTTTCTGGTTGTTGGGCTACACATTAGAAGAGCAGATCCTCTTTTGAGCCCTTACTTAGCACCTTTTTGTTCTAATGGATCATTTGGTTTCAGAGCTTCTGGAGTATTAGTAATAACACTTTCTGACAGAGGGAGGATACTGTCAGAGGGAGCCCTGTAACATGGACAAAAAAGTGATTGCTTGACAGCAAGGGAAGAGACAGAGCAACTTCAAAAAACAGACATAACAATTAAAACAATACAGGGGGATATGGCCACCACAGAGTAAAGGACCAAGTATGCTTATCTTCCCAAGGGCATTGCCTTATTATAGCCTCATGCTGTTGCTGGTGCATGAAGATCCTGGGACATCAAAAAGAGTTCTAATTATGTTTAGACTATAGTTTAATAGTTCTCTGAGATCCTTTCTGAAAGTATTAATAGAATAAATTATAACTAAACACTGTTTAAGAAGGCAAAGCAATGTATGATATATTTGACAAAGATCTTAAAACCAGTTAAAACTTAAAATAATATTTGGGTGTTGAATAAAAGGAAAACCTTCACTGTATGGAAAATACAGCTTTCTAGAACAAATTATTTCCTGAGACTCCAAACTGTAGACATTTTCCTGTTATTACTTTTATTACTGGTATGCTTCAGGTGAGAATGTTAACTTGATTGGAATTATATGAATAATTTCCTTAATATCGTATTTTCCTTGGCATTTGGGATGCAGTTCTCTCCAGATGATTAGCCTATGAGGTTGTAATTTCAAGTGAGTCAAGTCATACCTGTTGCCTCAAGTAAGCGTTTTTAACACATTTTTAGAAACTTTGGAACTTAAAAATACCAAGTCATTTTTTTGCCGGGGGTGGGGCAGGAGAAGGAGTGAGTGAGTGTGCGCTGCTATTTTAATTTCCAAGTCTTTCTTTTACAAAAAGATTCACCCTTGGGAGTCCTTTTAAAGCTGAGCAACTTTCCTCAACTAAAATACCATTTAATTAATATCCATGTTCTATAAATTTTTTTATACTTCCATTTTGCAAAGCAAGATAAATATGTCACAAAACTGGGCTGTGCAGATGGACAGAATTCTCTTTAAGTAGGTCCTTAAAAAGTGAAATATGGATATAGACACAGTGAGACAGTCAAGTGTCAAAAGAAATCTGTCGGCTTTTTAGCAGTTGAATAATTCAGAAGATGTGCATTAAGCCAACTTCTTAATTTCCCATTTCCCCCTTTCTAATTCTTTCCTTTTCATCCTGTGATCTTTCTTCTCTCTCCCTCAAAGCTATTTGTTGCAGAGATGCCCTGGAAAGCAGGTGGTCTTCCTTATACGACAGCATCTGTTGCTCAGAATGAGAGGCTAAAGATCTAAAAGCAAAGGAAATGAAACCCACAGTCCTATAAATGCCTTTTTAAAAATAGCCTTGTTTTTGGTTATTTTTTGTTGAATCAACTGGAACACTTTTATTGTTCACGATAAAACAAGCTGTCTGAAGGCAGTGATCCTCCTCCTTTTATTTTTCTGGTACTGGGGTTTGCTTCTTTCCAACCATTTTCTGGATCAGGTTTCCTCCCTAAGATTTTACAAATGGTGGAGGGGCTACAAACGCTCTGAAGGTTTTTCTTAAGCCATTTGTTAACAATATCCTCTCGGCACTGACTCCAGCCTTTATAGTTGTGATTGTTAGCAAAGCTTCAAGGGCATGGTGGTGTTTTTCTATTCTTCTAGCCCTAGGGGAGAAAAGAATTCCTAGGAGGACTTCTGGCTGGCTTATTATCATCCAGAAACAAGAAATCAGAGAGCCGAAGCTGAAAGGCTGAACATTTTTTTAAACTATCCAAACCTGAATGGGCAGTGTGGTATAAAAGAAAGAACAGGGGCTCAGGGCTCACATGGACCTAAATTTAAATACCAGCTCTGCCACTTACTAAGTACGTAACACTGGCCCCTCAAGATTTGGAGCCTTAAGTTCTTACTTGTATATAATGTGTATCATGGGTAATGTAACCTATTTTATAGGTAGGAAAGATTTTTGAGCTTCAGTTTCTTATATGTCAGGTAAGTATAATAATACCCATCTCACAAAGTTGCTGGAAGGACTAAATGAAGGAAAAGTGCCTACCAGTACTCATCAGGCTGACCCTCAAGAAACATGCACTTCCTCTGAGCATCACCCCCCCATTCGTCTCTTCTTCCTCTGCCCCGCCCAAGTAAACATCCACATGCACATACATGGGACTAGCAGTCTTAAAGTATTCTCTGCCTTTTACGGGGGAAAATATGAATGAGATGAGAACCTGTCCCAGCCTGCCTCGCTGTTAAAGTAAACTTTGATTCACAAATCAGACCCTTTGTCTCACCCACTCTCCCCTGGTCCACGCTTAGACAGAAAGCTCAGGTGACCTGGTTTGGCAGAAGGCATTTCCTCTTTGAATCTCTGCCCAATGTTTCCTTTTCTAATTTTCCCCACAGTTATGAAATGTGATCGTAAGGTTCTAGGATTCACGTTTTAGGGACCTGAACTAAATATTTTCAGTTTGTCTGATAACACAAGTGGCCCTTACATGTCTCTAGCAGCTTATGAGTTAGATACCGTTTTTGCAGTAACAGAAATTGCCGGTAACAGGGTGATTTGCCAACACTTTGTTCTCTCTCCTCACTTCCTCTTGTCCCCTCTCCTCCTTTTCTCCTCTAGGCTGGGATCCCTTCCCTGCCTCGGGCTGACTGGCAGGTACACTGATAGTCATCAAGGCAGGATTCTCACGCTGAGCTCTTGGGGTGCACTGAACAGTTCCACAAAGCACGTCTTCTTGGAAATTGCATATCATGTGCCTTTGTTCTCTGTAGTCTCCTAGCTTTTTCTGATTTCTGCTTCTGGTTTCAGGGCCAGGTGCTTGAAATGTCAGTTGGTCAAGACAGGTACGATCCATCTAAAGATCTAACAGAATAATGTCCTGAGCAGGAAAGAATAGTTACCAGATTCATCAATCATGCTCTGTTTACCTTTCCAATAGGGAATGTAAGTCAGAGAATAAGGCAGCTGATTTGAAAATAGTATAATTAAGTGCTAGAATATAAGAAACCACAGAAGGCTATGTGATTAAAGAACAGATTAATCTTTTTTTTTTTTCTCTCTTGGCTAACTTTTTTTCCTCTAACAACTAAGAACACTTTATTGGAATATAGTTTATAGACTCTAAGTACACAATTCAATGGTGTTTAGTAAATTTACAAAGTTGTGCAACCATCAGCTCAAGCTGATCTTAGAACCCTTCCATCACCTTCAAAATTTTCCACAAGCCTATTTGCAGTCAATCCTCACTCATACACCTCCAGCCTCAGCAACCACCTACTGTCTCTATAAATGTGCCTTTTCATCCACTTCATATAAATGGAATCACACAGTGTATATCGTGGATCTGGCCTCTTTCATTTACTATAGCATTTGTGAGGCTCATCTGTGTTTTAGCATGTATCATTGTTTAATTCCTTTTTGACTGTTGAATAATAGTCCATTGTGTGGATATACCACATTTTATTTATCTACTCTCAGGTTGATAGACACTTAGATTTTTTCCTGTTTTGGGCTATGGCACTGCTTCTATGAAGGTTTATGTTCAAGTCTTTGTGCATGTTTTCATTCCTCGGGTAGATTCTTAAGAATGGAATTGCTGAGTCCTTTGTTAAGTTTATATAACCTGTAAAAAAACTGCCAAACTGTTTTTGCACAATGGATGTGCATTTCCACCAGCACTTTATGAGGACTCAGTTTCCAGTTTCTTCACATCTTTACCAACACTTGATGTCTGTCTTTTGAAGTAGAGCCCTTCTAGTGGGTATACAATGGTAACTCATTGTGGTTTTAATTTCTTTAATAACTAATAATGTTGAACACTGTTTAATATACTTGTTAGCCAGGTATATGCCATTTTGCTCATTTTGTAGTTGGATTGTCTTCTTATTGAGTGTTGAGTTCTTTATATATTCTGGATACAAGGTGTTTATCAGACATACGCTTTGCAAATATTTTCACCTACTCAGTGGCTTGTCCTTTCATTTTCATAATGGTGTCTTCTGAAGCATAAAAGCTCTAATTTGATAAAGTCCAATTTATCAGTTTTTTCTCTTACAGCTTGGCCTTTTGGTATCATATCTAAGATATCTTTGCCTAACCAAAAGTCATGAAGATTTTCTCCTGTGTTTTCTTCAAGATGTTTTATAGTTTTAGCTCTTACATTGATATCTATGATCTATTTTGAGTTTGTGTGTGTGTGTGTGTATAGTGCTGGTACAAACATTTATTGAAAAACAACTATCTTTTCCTCACTGAGTTGTCTTGGTGCCTTTGTTATAAATCAATTGACCATAAATGTCAGGGTTTATTTCTGGACTCAATTCTGTTCCATTGATCCATAGGGCTACTTTTATGCAAATACTGCACTGTCTTGATACTGTAACCTTATAGTAAGTAAACTTTGTTCTCTTTAAAAATTGTTTTGACTATTCTAGATCCTTTCATTTTTATATAAATTTTAGTCATATCTTGTCACTTCTACAAAAGATTCTTGAATCTTCTAATCAATAAAAATGGAATGTCTTTCCATTTATTGATATATTCTTTAATTCCTTTCATCAGTGCTTTGAACTTTTCATTGTACAAATCCTGAACTTCTTTTGTTGAACTAAGTATCTTATTCTGTTTCATTCTTTCTGAATGGAATTATTTTCTTAAATTTACTTTTGGATCCTTGTTGCTAATTGTAGAAATACAACTGAGTGGTTTATACTGTTCTTGCATCCTGCAACCTTGCTTAAAGTTGTTTTAGTAGTTTTGACTGGTGTGCCTGCATGTGTCTGTGTATTCCTTAAGAATTTCTACATATAGGATGATGTCACCTGCAAATGAAGAGTTTACTTCTTCCTTTCCAATCTGGTTGCCTTTAATTTCTTCAGTACACAAGTTTTAGTCTTTATCCACTAAGTTTGATATTAGCTGAAGATTTTTCATAGGTACTTATCACACTGAGGAAGTTCCCTTCTATTCCTGGTTTGCTGAGAGATTTTAATCATTAATGGGTGTTGGATTTTGTCAAATGATTTTTCTGTATCTATTAGATGGCCACATGGGTTTTGTCCTTTATTATGCTACGATAATGTATTATATTCATTGACTTTCATATATTAAGCCAACCTTGTATTTTTGGGATCTCACTTGGTTTTTGACTTTTTATATGTTGCTGAATTTGGTTTCCTAATATTTTAAGGAATTTCTGAATTTATGGTTATGAGAAATATTGGTTTATAGTTTTCTTTTCTTATGATATCTTTGTCTGGCTTTAGTAACAGGGTAATGCTGGCTTCATAGAATGAGTTAAGAAGTGTTCGCTCTTCTTCTATTTTGGGGGTAGATTTTGAGAAGGATTGATGTAAAATTTTTAAATGTTTGGTAGAATTCACCATTAAAGCCACCTTGTCATGGACTCTTCTTTGTTGGATGTTTTTGATTACTGATTTAATCTCTCTACTTATTATAAACCTGTCCAGATTTTCTAGTTCTTCACAAGTCAATTTTGGTAATTTGTATGATTTTAGAAATTAGTCCATTTCATCTATGATATCCAGTTTGTTGGCTTTTTTTTTTTTTCCCTCTGGCTGCATTGGGTCTTCATTGCTGCGTGTGGGCTTTCTCTAGTTGTGGTGAGCAGGGGCTACTCTTCATTGCGGTGCATGGGCTTCTCATTGCAGTGGCTTCTCTTGTCGTGGAGCACAGGCTCTAGGTGTGCGGGCTTCAGTAGTTGTGGCACATGGGCTCAGTAGTTGTGGCTCGCAGGCTCTAGAGCACAGACTCAGTAGTTGTGGCACATAGGCTTAGCTGCTCTGCGGCATGTGGGATCTTCCCGGACCAGGGCTTAACCCTGTGTCCACTGCATTGGCAGGTGGATTCTTCCACTGAGCCACCAGGAAAGCCCCAGTTTGTTGGCTTTTAATTGTTGATAGTATTCTTTTAATCCTTTTTATTTCTGTGAGGTTGATAATAATGTCCCCACTTTTATTTCTGATTTTCGTTATTTGTATCTTCTCTCTTTTTTTTTTCAGTGTAGCTAAAAATTTGTCAAATTTGTTGATCTATTCAAAGAACCAAATTTTTATTTTATTGATTCTATTTGTTTCTATTCTCTATTCCATCTATCTCTGCTCTAATCTTTATTATTTTCTTCCTTCTGCTAGTTTTAGGCTTAGTTTGCTCTTCTTTTTCTCTTTCTTTGAGGTATAAAGTTAGGTCATTGACGTGAGAGAGATATTTCTTTTTTACTATAGGCATTTACAACTATAAATTTCCCTCTGAGCACTGCTTTTGCTGCATTCCATAAGTTGTGGCATGTTGTGTTTTCATTTTCATTCATCTCAAAGTATTTCCTAATTTCCCTTCTGAGTTTTTGATCAATTGGTTGTTTAATAGAGTATTTTTAAATTTTCACATATTTGTAAATTTTCTAGTTTCTCGCACATTATTGATTTCTAGTTTCATTGCACTGTGGTTTCAAAAGATACTTGGTATGATTTCAACTTTTTAAATTTATGGAGCCTTGTTTTGTGGCTTTATGGTATATCCTGGAGAATAAACATTCTATGAGCACATGAGAAGAATGTGTACTTTGCTGTCATTGGATGAAGTGTTTTATATATGTCTGTTAGGTCTAGTTGGTTTATAGTATTGTTCAAGTTCTCTATATCCTTGTTGATCTTTTCTCTAGATGTTTTCCTGCCTTCACTTATAAGGACCCTTGTAGATACATTGGGACCACTCAAATAATCCAGGATATCTCGCCATCTCAGCATTAACTTAATTACATCTGCAACCTTCCTTTTTCCTTTTAAGGGAACATATTTACCAGTTCCAGGGATAAGGAACTGAACATATTTGGGAGACCATTATTCAGCCTACCATAGTAACTATACAGTCTTAGCTTAAACACTTAATCTACAGTCAGCACTCTCACTACCACCAAGGTAGGACAGCACTGACTCAGAAATTGGGAAAAGAGCATGCAACTACAATAACATGAGGCAAAATATAACATCAAAGTATCATTTTGAAAAGTTCTAAAAATATCAGAATGATGGATATTATTCTATCATAATAAAAAGGGACTTCTACTCCTAGGACAATGGAAATTAGGCTGGAAAAATATATGTAATGTATTTACTGAATTGAATGTATTTAATGTGATTTGGTAAGAGGGGGGAATCATTTTTCTTCTGCATTTTCACTTACAAATATTTCTGGGTTTTGTTTTTTGTTTTTGAAGGACACGAGTTTGTATCAGAAGTGTACTTTGGGCCTGTATATATGAGTTTTATGGTACAGTTTTAATTTCCAGTATGGGCCTATTCCTGTGTTATGTCACACAATATATGCTTCATGGTGGGGAGATTTTATAAGTCAGGAGTTATATTTTCCACTGGGGTTTTTGTTACTGAATTTTTTCTTTTTTTTTTTTTTTGCGGTACGCGGGCCTCTAACTGTTGTGGCCTCTCCCGTTGCAGAGCACAGACTCCGGACGCGCAGGCTCAGCGGCCATGGCTCATGGGCCCAGCCGCTCTGCGGCATGTGGGATCTTCCCGGACCGGGGCACGAACCCATGTCCCCTGCATCGGCAGGTGGACTCTCAACCACTGCGCCACCAGGGAAGCCCTGTTACTGAAATTTTTAAAAAATATTGATTCATCTGTATTTGTGTCACGTTATGTCCAGCTTGAAAAGACCTTGATCTGACTTCTGTTCAATTAAGTTTTACTGCTTTGTACTCTAAAGCCAAACCATAACTATAAACCTAGAAGAAAAGTTATGGCTGGAAGAGAGAACATCACAACATGTTAACTGCTCTCCTTCCATCATTTAGAAGACTCTAGTTGTGAGCCAGGAAGTTTCTGACCAGTAAATTTAATGTTAAATGTTGAGCCCCCTTGTTAGACTTTATTTTAAAGTCTTTGTTTACCAAAATGAGAACTTTTGAAGGGTAACCACAAAGTGCAATGGAAAATAACATGGGAATAATTTTGATAACCTACTAGAGTACAGTCAGATGATGTGGTTTCGTAGCCTGGTTCTGATACTTTCAACCTATACAACTTGGGGAAGTCAAATAATCTCTTTAAGTCCCAGTTTTCTCATCTGTAAAATGAGGATAATAATATCCACCTCAGACAGTTTTGAGAGTTATGAGAAACATGCTCTGAATACTGTCATATACCAAACAAATGAAACAGATTATAATTCCTCTCAAATGAAAAAAAAAAACAAACCACTTCATCTTGAATCGTAATAATGGAATTACATATATGTGAATTGTCATCATCAAGAATGAATATATTTTGTGGGAATAGGTACTCCATCCAAGGATATGATGGGTTTCAGATGTCTAGATTATGGGGTTTATGGGACAAATGCAAACATTTTACTTCCATGTATCTCCATGTGAGCAAGTGAGATTTCTCTCCACTTTTTAACCACACCCCCAGCTATGATCAGTCATCTCACAAGTCACTGGTATCTGGTTAGGAAAGACTGGATAGACAAATCTACCCCTACTACAGAAGACAGGAGCTAAAGACACAAGCTACCTTATTGATATAGGTCACATGTGCAAAGTCCATGCCCATAAAACAAAGTACTTTGTCAGCTACACCAAAAGGGCAGGGATTAGACCAATAATATTTATAACATTATTTAATACTTTATAAATGGTGGAGACTATCACATTCTCAAATTCAGTCTTTTATAAATGACAGCATTAAAAATAGCATGAGTGATTTAGAGGGACATTATTGAGAATCTGAATCTTCTGGCTTGACATATTCATAACTGATAGAATTAACTTGTCTTTTAGCAGAATGCTTCAAATGTGGTAAAGGAGAACAGAAATGACACAATTACTGTTGTAGTTAACAAAAAACTACATAGAGGAATACTTCTATTTTTTTTTAATGATTGGGGGCATTGTGACTAAGTTAATGCAATTATTGGTGGGGAGAGGGGCAATATTAATCAGAGGAGCTGACTGTCCTATGTACTATATCTATTATGGGTATCTATTTACTCCTGTAACTCAACACTTCATTCTCTTTCCTCACTGTGATAGAATTTCATCAGTCTTGGATATTCATGGCACATATTCTGTATTGTGCAACTGGAGATCTCAATGCAGTCACTCATCTTATGCCCCACAGGAGCTGGCTCTGCTCTCTGGACCTACACCAAACTGAGGCAGCGTAAGAGCAGCAAAAGGCTCCAACTGTGAGGATTCCATTCAGGACAATAAGAGTCTAGGAGAGGAAAGTACCAAACTCCTTATGCATATGCAGCACCAGATGGAGATAAAGAATTTTTGCAACTGCAACAGGGAATTGGAAAGAGTCAATGTGGCTATAGAAAACTCAGGTGGGAGGAAAAAAGATCAGAAATGGAAACCAGAGCAAGGAAATAAAGTAAAATAGCATCTTTGTGAAGAGAGTAAAAAGTAAAGCAAATGAAAGGTAGGAAAATACAAGATGCCCCCAAAGTTGCTCTCTCCTCAAAATTCTTTTTATGCTCCTCTATTGCAGTGCTTTCACAACGTGTTGGAATTCCTTGGTTATATATCCTTCTGTCATCTCTCTAGGATGTGAGTACGGGGAGGGCAAGGCAGTGGCCAACAGGTAGCTATTTCTAGGACAGAAAGACGAAAGGTAAGGGGTTGGTTAATAGGAACCTACAGTAAGGAAGGAAAATCTAAAGGCAAGAGGAGGACAGTGAAGTTTAGCAGAAATTAACAACCCCTAATCACTAACTAGGATGATATGAGAGACAAGATGGCTATCAGGAATGGGAACGCCTCTCTCACTCTGATTTGCCATAACTCTTTCAAACATTTTATATCCAGCAAAACGCAAATGCTGTGTTCCTGTTTTTTAAAAAAGTAGAGGTAGTTAGGGAGGATGAAATCCATATGTTTCTGATTCATTTACACAAGTCTCATTGAAATTCAGCTCAGTGTAGGGTGATTGAATGTCATATATGCCAATGCACAGCATAGTAATCATTTTAAGCCATTTTTGACGCTCCAGGAAGTCTCCAAGAATAAACAATATGAAGCCCCAAAGGCCTACCAGCACAGTCTGAAAGGGCAAGCCAGAAATATCTGAAAGGGAGCCTACATTTCCAAATTCAACAGTCTTCCATGAAGAATCCAAGGATTTTTTTATGATGCCCAGGAGCCCTGGAAATGGCAGTCAGAACATGATAATTGGGAACTAAGTAGAGTTCTCCCCAGCAAATGTTACAAGGGAGAAAGAACAAAAGAAGATTAAACAAAATCTAAATGGAGGAGAGAATGTGGCTCTATCTGAAAGTAATTGGAAGTGGATTGAAACAAACAAAAAATGGAGAAGAGGAAGATAAGGAGTTCGAAACAAATCCAGTCTTTAAAGAATGAAGTTTCACAAGTGCAGTGTTGTAAAGTGCAATTGCTCCTTATTTCCGTGCCTTATTCTATTTTATACACTGGTTCAGACACAGCTAATGCAGAGACACACTTTCCATTACCCCCCCCAAAAAAGACAGAGAATGTCTTTGCATCTAATAGCTTCCATTTTGATTGGGGGGGGAAAGGCCATAAACTAATAAAAGGGAAGATTTAAGGATGAGTTGGGATTCTCCTTTGAGCAATTGCAAATGTGGTTGTTATAGACTTAAAGTTTATTTCCCCCATAATTCTTATGTGGAAGCCCTAACCCCAATGTGGTGGTATTTAGAGGTGAGGACTTTGGGAGGCCATGATGAGATTAGTGTCCTAATAAGTAGAGGAGGAGAATAGAACTGATTCTCTCTACACTGCATGAGGACACAGTGAGAAGGCGACCATCTGCAAGCCAGGAAAATGATCCTCACCAGAATCCAACCATGCTGGCACCCTGATCTTAAACTTTCAGCCTTCAGAACTGTGGGAGATAAACCTGGTTGTTTACACCAACCCAGTCTATGGTATGTTGTTATGGCACCTTGAGCTTACTAAGACAGTGATGACTTACTGAGTGATTATTTACTGAGTGAGGAGAGAGTAGACATGTTATATCTGAGATGGCTGAGATAGATCCACATGGAGATGTTACAGAAGTTATTGCTTATATACATTTGGGTACCACCAACATGTTGAATCAATGATACTGAAGCCATGAGAGTAGTGAAAACTTCAAATACTACTACTAATATATAGTGAATACTTCAATGTGCCAGGAACTATTTTAAGCATATCAAGTGCTTTATCTCATTAATCCTTACAATATAGCCCTGTGAACTAGGGGCAACTGTTACCCTGAGTTTACATATGAGAAAACAGGGGATTAAAGGAGTCTTCTCAGTGAATCATTGAAATGACCACATACAGTGACACTAGGGGTTCCCTAGTGAATGATGAAAGCCTGCCTCCCATACTCAGAGCTTAAAACCAGCTGTCTAGTGTTTCACTCCTAAGTATTAGCAGATAGCTGAAGATCACCATAAATTTCAGAAATTCTCCAAAATGAAATACAAAGACTAAGGCAAGCAAAGGGGGGGTGGGGAATTAAAAACAGAAAAAGAAAGAAATCCACAGTGTCAGAGAGTGGCTTTGTCTTAATTTATGGCTCAGTATATAGTAACTTTTAGAAGTTCAACGTGTGCTTCACTAGGATGATTCTGTTCTGTATGTGTGCATTATGTCAAGCTTTTTAATCATGTTGTTCAGTTTGTTAATGTCACATTTTCTCCACCCATACTGATTTGTTGTCTGTTCTACCACTTACTCAGATGTGTAAACGTCCTAGTATTGTGGTAACTGTCTGTTTCTTCTTGTACTTCTGTCAATTTGCTTAAAGATTTATTATTTATTTATGTATTTATTGATTTTTGGCTGCACTGGGTCTTAGTTGAGGCACAAGGGATCTTCGTTGAGGCATGAGGGATCTTTCATCGCGGCATACGGGTTTTCTCTTCTCTAGTTGTGGTGCACAGGCTCCAGGACGTGTGGGCTCTGGAGTTTGCAGCATGCAGGCTCTCTAGTTGAGGTGCATGAGCTCAGTAGTTGTGGCCCGTGGGCTTAGTTGCCCCACAGCATGTGGGATCTTACTTCCCTGACCAGGGATCTAACCCTCATCCCCTGCATTGTAAGGCAGATTCTTTGCCACTGGACCACCAGAGAAGTCCCTAGACTGATCTTTAATACCGATTAAAACTATCATTATAGAACATTCCTCCTTATTTTTAATAATACTTTTTGCTTGGTATTATTATTGTTGTTATTTTAGTTAGTATTTGCTAACCAAATAACTTTTTTCCATCTTTTTATGTTTAACTTTTTTCTATCCTTTTACGTTTAAATTATTTCTGTTCTGTTTTCTATGTGTCATTTGTAAATAGCATATTGTTGAGTTTTATGTTTTTAGCCTGTTTGATAATCTTTACCTTTTAGCTGGTACATTTATTCCATTTATATTTAATAGAATTAGGGATATATTCGGGCTTAAATCTACTATCTCACTATGTGCTTTCTAATATTTCTTCTTTGGCAAATTCAATTTTTCCTTTTCTTCCCTTATTTTGATTATTTTTTTTCCATTTTCCTCTGTTAATTTGAAAGTCATATAACCTTTCATTATTCTTTAGTTCAAGTTGTTATTCTCCTCTTTTCAATAACTATATCACTACAATAAATAGCAGAATACAAAGCAAATGAATAGGTTACACCTTTTATCAGTTGTAACCCAGGCTGTACACTGTCAGTAAAAATTTTAAGTCAGACCCACTTATATGGGCCCCAAAACTTATCCTGGACAATGTATTCATTTCCTTGAGTTTCTTCACTTGTGCAATGAGGCTGATATACCATTATAAACTTAAATTGTGATCAACTTATGGGGTTGAAGATAAAGTGATATAATGTTGAAAAGCATTAAATACTGATCCTAATACATGGTAAGATTAGGTTTCTATTATCCCTTTCTTGTTCTAGGCTGTGCCTTGACCAGATTAAAAGGCAACACCCTGGAACCTAGAGTCAAGTAGACTTGGAAAGTCAAATTATTTTGTAAATGGCTGGACTTATTTCTTTTATATTGATTCAGTTAGCATCAGATTCAGAGAGGGACAGTGCTGATTTTGGAACCAAGTTGTGTGTGTGCATATGTGGGTATATGCTTATGTCAGTTCGTGGCCTGTTGATACCACGTATGTCCCCTCTCCCTTCCCTGCTCCGCTCAGTTTGGCAGGGTGACTGATACCTGAAAGCTGTATTTCCCAGTGGCCCCTGTCAGCTGGTTTCTTGCTAGGTTTGGCCAATAGGACACACCAGTGAGACTGCAGGCAGAAGGAAGGAAGAAGCCAGGGCGTTTTCTCCTTCTCTCTGTGTATCTGGGACCATCTTTCCAAGTGGCTGTTTTTATTCTATTGCTCCAATTTCCTCTGAACTGATGCAGTGCATTTCTAGCTTCCACTCAGTAATTGCTGGTTCTGGGTTCTGGTTGAGTTTTTAGAATCCCTCTAGTTTAGGACGGCAGTTCTTCCTGATGTTGCTAATCTCTGGGTTGCTTCCATGCCTGCCATGCAACTTCTCAAGTACTCCGTCATCTTTGTAACCAGTCACCTGGATTAAATGCCTTCTTGTATAAATACTTAGTGTGGCTTCCGTTGCCCTGGTTGGACCACGATTGAAACCATGTGAGTGACTGTGTGTGTGTGTGTGTGTGCGTGTATGAGGGGGGAGAGAGGAAGGGAAAGAGGGAGGGAGGGAGGGAGAGACAGAGAGAGAGAGAGAGAGATTATATTTAGGGGTGAATTAAAGTAGAGTCACCCACTTCAGTGACTGTGGCTTCCTATGCACTGCCAAAAAAAACTGTAACTGCTAATCTATGAGCTAGCCAGATCTTCAAGGGAAAAAAATTCACTGGAGTCATTGAATGACTTAATATACCTACTCAGTGAGGTGTGACACTATGAATTATACGGACACTTTCATAGGTATTCAAACATATAGTTGTTGCCTGATTGAGGTGATGGCTCTGGAACAACAGCCATTATAAAATTACAAAATAGAAAATAGTCTCTTTCCTGCATAGAATATATCCTCATTTTTCTGAAAGAAAATAGAGTTTGCTGCCTATCTCAATAACTTTTCTATTGCTAGATAAATCACAGGGAAATCCTTGCCACATGTGGTTACTCTTCAATGATACCTGTCCTCTAAATGGGAGAGAAGATCCCAACAGTCACCCAACACCCAGGATTGTTGATAAAATACCCTCAAATAGTTGAAAATAGGACTGGGGGAAAACATCCTGGGCCTAAATTATTCTGGGAGAATTTTTAAACCTTGGTTTTGCTACTTCTAAAATTCTTTCATATCAGAAATATTGAGATCTTTGTTTAAAGAAAAAGTACTAAGAGGAATTATGTTAGAAAGTTCAATTTTTTCCTTTTAGGGCTAGTTCTATTAATTGGTATTTCCAGCTGAAGCGGTACTCTTGTTTTGTCTCAGTGCCTGTTTCAGATTTTCATTTCCTTGTTTTGAATGTTGACTCCCTTAATTACTTTGTTATTCATTTGCCAAGAAGAATGAATATGTTTTAGTCTGTAAAACTTGAAGTAATCTCTCTTAATAACATCCCCTTTGACACGTCATTGGCTTGTGCTGCTTTCTTTCAATCTAGGCCAATGTAGAAAAGCCTTCTCACCAATGAAGAAAGATCTTAGTAACAGATTTGATAACATCAAATCTGATAACATCTGCATGTTCTCCTATGCTTCAGATGCCTAAAAGCCAAATGTCTATAATATTGCTTCCACATTTGAATTACCAAGCAAATTATGTGCATTCAAAAGGGATAAACTAAGAATGTTGCAAAATGTTTCAAAGTCAACGAATATTTACTGAGCATCTACTATGTGCCAAGCACTGTGATAGGCATTCCAAGGTTATAATAACTAAACTTACAGTTCCATGGGGATTATATTTAAACAACTTATTTAAAGCATTTTGCATTGTTCCTGGCATGTAGTAAGTGTTCAATAAATGGTAGTTATTGTTAATAATCTGGGGATTTATATCCAGATCCTGGGTTTTCCCTGCTCTAAGGAATCCAGCGGGATAAGCATATAAGCCACCTGATCCTTCCCCTGCCTATGTTCTCTTCCCATATTATCCACTTTAACCTTACTCCTAACTACCAGCCTATCTACTTATTTATATACTCGTACTAACTATTATCTATCAACTAACTAACTAACCTATCTACTTTAACCTTGGTTCCAATTACTGCTTTTGGTCCCCTTATCTTAATAATGATAATGGCTAACATCTAACCTGACTTTTCACTCTTGCTAGGTGCTATGCTAAGTACTTCATGAGGATTATCTCATTGAATCCTATGCAATAGGATAATCCCACAATCCTAAACTGGGCACATGTTGTTCTGGACTTCAGTCTTCCTTGATAGACTCTTGCAGAACATGACGCCCTCCCAAGCTCTAGCGCTATGAACTAAATTACATAATAAGGAAGAGGAACAGCAATCCCGTAAGAAACAAAGGCTCCCTAAGTGATCTTCCTGGTAGTTCCATGTGGAGATTGGAATGAGAAATTAAAAAACAAAAACAGTCCTGGGTTTTATGAGAAAGTAGATAGACAGAATATAGCCTGGAAATTTACTGTGAAGAAACACTTTTAAGGAGACAGAAAACTGCTTGAAAAAATTGAAAGGCAGTAAGTGAGATCAAATAGCAAATGAGATTCTCTGAGGATGGGTGGAGATGAGTAGCTCGTGAATTCTTTTTTTCTTTCAAAAGGCTTGGCTGTAACTCTTGGGGGTTCTCTTTTTCCTTTTACCACCCCACCTTGATTACCATACAGTTCTCGCTTAAGCTGTAAACCAAGTAAACCCTAAACAGCATTCTCAGCAGGGGAAATGTTGTTTCTATCCCAGAGGACATACGGCTTCAAGACAAAGATGGGCTCAATTTGCATTTCTGTTGACAACCAATTTTAAGTGCCCATGAAAAAGCTCTTGGTGCTGCCATTCTGGCAGAAGATATGGTTTTGTCTGCTTAAGTACTTCCTTGCTCTGTGACTTACAGTCTCCAGATGCAACAGAGAAACCTGCTGGGTCAGCCCTTTCCTTTCTTCTCTTTCTCCAGAAGCAATTAGCAGATGCCAACAAGCCTCCTTGATGAGACACTTCCTGGCCACTCCACACAGTGGGCACTTGTCTTTCCTCCTTCGTTTGGGTCCACTCACCCTCAGGCCTTGGCTCTAAAAAACGGCTGTGAATTAATACCGTGAAAGGTGCCTTACAGATAAAAGAAGAGGGAGGACATTGCCCTTGCTAGAATTCTTCTCAGGAAAGGAGAGTTGTCAGTATTGGGAAAGACTTTATACGATAGCAGCTGGGAGCCTGTCTAGCCTGGGGTTAAGAAGATCTGTTGTTTGTTGCTTGCTAAACCACAGGCCCTTTGCACAAGCTGTTCTGTATGTGGGGAGCATGACTCCAGGGCCAGGCTACCAGTTTCAAACCCCATTAACTCACTGTCTGTGACCTCAGGCAAGTTTTTAACCTCTTACACCTTGATGTCCTCACCTGTATAATTAGGCATAATGATGGTAGCTCCATCCCAGGGTTGTTGGGGGAATAAAATAAGCATGTATGTAAAGTTAGCAAAACAGTGTATGGTACATAGTAATAGCATGTAAGTGTTCCCTTTTTATGTCTTACTTAACCCTATTTATCACCATTCTTCCTTCCTTCGAATCTCAGCTTGTGTCACCTCGCTTTGCTACATGTTCTAGAGAAATCTGTTCTTCTTTTACAATCATAGGTTTATAAATGTACTCGTTTGGTGTATGTCTGTCTTCTCCACTGGGCTGTGAGCTCCCTTTGATCATTGTATACCCAGTGCCTGGCACAGAATCTAGCACATAGTAGATTCTCAATAAATTTTTGCCAAATGCATGAGTGAGTGACCCACACACAGAAACATTTAGAGCAACTAAATCAGTAAGTTTTTATCTAATTCAACAAAAATACACTGAGCACTTACTCTGTACCAGACATTGTGCTATTAGCCGATCAGGCAGAGATAGAGAAGATGGTTCCTGATCTCAAGAAGCCCCTGTCAGAGGTCAACAGCCACGCATCAGATAAATCACAGCACAACAAGATGAAGTCTATGCCAGCCGTGTGCTAGTGTGACAATGACCATTCATGAATTGGTGTGGGTAATTTTTGGTTCACCAGAGATTACAGAAGCCTAATGAGTTGGTAATAGTTGTATGCATGGTGCCATCAGGGCCTAGAGACAAACAGACAAGTAAATAAAATAGGGTAATCAGAAGAGCTCTAATTGGGTAGTAGAAAATAATCATTTATATTTCTTTGGTACTTTATTTTATTTTTTATTTTGCGGTACGCGGGCCTCTCACTGTTGCGGCCTCTCCCATTGCGGAGCACAGGCTCTGGACGCGCAGGCCCAGCGGCCACGGCTCATGGGCCCAGCCGCTCCGCGGCATGTGGGATCTTCCCGGACCGGGGCACGAACCCACGTCACCTGCATCGGCAGGCGGACTCTCAACCACTGCGCCACCAGGGAAGCCCGGCACTTTAAAGCTTTGTAGCTCCACATCAGCTTTCTTTTATGATCTTCTGGGTCACTGCATAATTTTCATCTCCAACTTACTAGGTGAGAGAAAATATGCAACTTTCCCAAGAACCCAGTAAGAATCTAAGCTCAGAATCTTCCTCCTGGACCCTGTGGCTTCCTCTCCTGTGGCCCAGCAAAGGGAATCTGGGTGGAGAGGGGAGATGCCTTCACAGCCCTGAGCACACACTGCCTAGAAGAGTGCCCACCAGGGACAGTGTACCCCTCAGTGCCACACTCCCCAGGCCAGGAAGCACCCAACAAATGCCCCTCCAGGAGATGACAGGCTCCCCGCTCTAAGTGCCAGACTCCCCTCCTTTGTCTCATCGCAGTTCTTGGAGCTGCCGTGGCCAAAGTGCAGAGTCTGGCACCTGAGGGGGAAGGGGAGGGGGCGGGTCTCGGCAGCCAGCCTACCTGTCAAGGGCTTCTGGGATTAGAAGTGCCCATTGCCAACACACCCTCTGGAAGAACCTGATGGGTGGGCATCCTGCCAAGAGGCAGAGCTCAAAGCCCTTCTGTGCATGTGCTTCTCAGATCCCCAACTGGCTACTTAGACATTTGGCCTGATACCAACTTTTCCAGCAGTGCTTTTGAGCCCCACCCAATCTCTGGTTTGGCTGGGTTGAGCACCTCCACTATCAAATACTATCAATTTTCTTTCATATGTATGAGGTTACCCAAAGCAGTGTGTTGGGTTGGGTCCATGTCTTTCCTCTACCCTCACTGCCCCCTCTCTCTCCCCAATGATTTTGATGATACAAGTCTGGTTTTGTTCTTTTGAAACAAAGCCTCTGTTCTGGGTGGATGTTCCAAGTCAGAAAGCCTGGTTGTGTTTATCCCAGGCCATTGGCTGGGCATTCACATGCTTTCTGTATTTGGTAAGTGACAGTATTTGCAAAAGCTGATTGCCACAGCAGGCAGAACAGAGACAAGACTAGCGAAAACATGTGTCGGTAACATATGCTGTAGCCTTTTCTTCTTTGCTTGGAGGACTGACACTTCCTACAGGAAGAAGTAATTATTTTGCATGTGCATAGATTACACTGGAATGAAAAAGAATGGGGAGGGGCTGCTGCTCTATGCATGCAAGAAGCAATGCCTCTCTCTCTCCCCCACACACATACACCCCTCGTGTTCACGTGCATATATACAGGTTAACTTGCCTTACTTTTAGACTTTGCTCCTGTTAAAAAACTAAATGGTCTAAAAATTCAGAGCCTATTATTGCAGAGATGCCTCTTGTAGAATAATGACAGCACCACCTTGGGAGTTAAACAAGCCTATGCTCAAGTCTCCCAATTCTATAGGCTGTGTGACGCACAGAAAATAAGTAAACCTTTAAACTTCATCTGACACCAGTGGACAAAAGGCTTAACTCTCAGGTTTGTCGTGAGGATTCAGCCACAAAGGGCACGTGGAGAGCACCTCAAGTAGGCTCTGAGTAATGCTCCTTCCCTGGGTTAGCTTCCCAGGTGGGACACCAGCTATCAACAGCCTTGATGTTTGACTTTACTCGCCTCTTCATGGTCAAGTGGAAGCCATGGGGAATTCTGGGCAATTCCAGAGAGTTCTGGACCTACCTAGAACCTCAGAACTTACTTCATACATTTTCCTGCAGGCGAAAAGGACAAGTCTGAAAGTGGAACTTGGGCAAGCAGACCCAAATGGAACTCAGATTCCTGTACTTGAAGCAATGTTTGTCTTGGTCATTTGGTGGAAGCTCAAAAGAACTGGGTGATGCACATTGGGATGGAGCTGGCAAGGCCCTCTTGTGTCTTGCTATAAGTTGAGAAGTCCTGGCAACAGCAGGGCCAGCATTTGATTCATTATTCTGTCTTAACCAACTCTCTTTCCCACCCTAAACCTGGAATCATTCTATACTGTATGTATTAGCATGAGTTTCTCTGCTGTTTTTCACATTCCTCAGAGCAAAAGTATCTCTCAAACTACTCACATATACCTTCTTTTGTTGTATTTAACATCAAGATTTCTCTAACAACAAAAAAAATGTTCCATCATTCTTGACTTCACAACAACCTTATGAGGTAGATATTCTCAACCTTGTTTTACAATCGAACATTAGAAATGTTGAATCACTCACCCAACGTCCCAAAGCTGGGAAGTGAAGCCGTGAGACACGACTGCAAGTCAGCACATCTTCAGAGCCCCACATGTAATTTTGACCCCAGGCTGAGTGGAATGGATGAATATTAGAGCTTGAGAGAACTTTCTCAATGTCCCCTTAACTGGCACCCTTGCTCCTTGCTATTTCTTCCCTATATTCCAGCCCTGCCCCTCCCAATACAGGAGAGACTTTTATCCTCCTTTCTGTGAGTTGGTGGCCACCGTATTCTCTAATTCTTAACAGCTGCATTGCCATTTTCATCTCCCGTGCCCAGTTCCTCTGTGTCTCTGGCACTGAGCTCCAAGCTGTCCCGCCAGTGAGCCACTAGGGAGTAGAAACGTGTCCCCAAACCAAAGCCCAGGAACTGGGGCCTTACTGCCAATTTCCACAATGCCAATCTCCTACTTGCCTGTTTCACCTGCTATAGTTGGGTCACCGTAGGGACACCTTTGCTATAGCTTCTTCTGCCCCCTAGTGCCCATCATTGTTTTTGTAGCCTCCAGACCCTGGGTTCTGCCCTAGACTTGACTTCCTTTCCACCCCTTGACCCAACCCCTCCCCTAGCTGCCCCACTTCCGCAGGCATGCCCAATTCCAGATTCCAGCTCCTCCTGGTCGGCCCCAGACTCCTGCAATTAACCAGGGCAAGCCCAGCATGCTCTAGACGCAGCAGACCCCATCTAGCCCACCCTTCATGTGGATCGAGGCCCAAGGAAGTTTAGGGATTTTTGTCAGGGTCACAGAGCGAGACATACCAGAGCTAGGACTCAGGGGTCCAGACTCTGTTTCAGCATCTTTCCACCGTACTATGCCACATCCTTTTCCCCCCTCTGTCTATATTTTCCTCTTGCTTTCTTTTTCTCCCTCACCCACACCTTTTTAATTTAAGTTTTAACATCTGTTCCCTCTTAGTCTATTATTCCTGTGACATTTTATATTATGTTGAATTTCCATTTCCATCTAAGACCCATCCATTTTTCTTACTTAAAAAACATATTCTGAGTCTGCTTTTTTAAAAATTTATATAACTTGTTTTAAAAATTCAGTTTGATTCTTTCATTCTAGCACCTTTCTTGGCTTATCTTCCCTGCCTCTTTAGCAGCAGAAATTATTCTCTGCTTCCATGTAGCTTTGCTCTTCCCATTATCCGTGCCGCTATGATATCAAGCCTGTAATCTAACAATTCATTTTTGCTTCTTTTTTGTGAAACTAGTATTTTTTAAATGCAAATGAGGAGGCTGGTGGTTTTAGTTTAACTCCTGATTTTATATTTGGGGGAAAAGCCTTTTTTTTCTTGTACTTTTACTGATTTCTGCTGAAGAAAGATCATGGAAGGGAAGAGGGCAGGAGAAGGAAAAGCTCCACGTGTCAAACTGCCTCACACTCAGTGTTTCTGAAATATGGACTGAATTTTTATTCATGTGGTCAAGTGCAAAGAGCACTGCCTTGAGAGTCAGGCTTCCTGTCCTGAACTTTTCACCTGTGACACTGCATAGTTCTACCCTTAGAAGTAACCAAGGAACAGCAAGTCCTTACTGGGGTATTGGGCACAGAGACTCAGGCAGCCTAAGAGTAAACAATTACAACAATGAGGAGGGTAATGACTAATATTTATCTCCCCCAACTTCCTGAGGGTGGTCTTCTCATGATCTCCATTTAAAGATAAAGAAGTTGAAGCTTAGAGGTTAAGAAACTTGTCCAGGCTTGAACAGCTAGTATGGCAGAGCTGGAATTCAAGTCCAGGAAGCCTAGATCCAGAGCCAGTGCCCCTAATTATACAGGAATATTTTGAGGAGACTCGATTTTAAAAGAGTTTATCATGCTTTGGAATTAAGATGAGCCCAAAGGGCTGAAGCTCTGGAGGATCCAACCTTTACTTTATCAGACAATGAAAAATTATCACATTTTCTCTGAACTCTGCCAATTCTGATATTAGCAGACCTAGCCTTTTAAAGTGATAATATTGCCATCATAATCCTAAAAATAATTTTGTGAGATCGCCTTCGGTCAGGATTTCTAACCTTGGCACTACTGACATTTTGGGCTGGATAATTTTTTTTTTTTTTGCGGTACGCGGGCCTCTCACTGTTGTGACCTCTCCCGTTGCGGAGCACAGGCTCCGGACGCACAGGCCCAGTGGCCATGGCTCATGGGCCCAGCCACCCTGCAGCATGTGGGATCTTCCCGGACCGGGGCACGAACCCGTGTCCCCTGCATCGGCAGGCGGACTCTCAACCACTGCGCCACCAGGGAAGCCCTGGGCTGGATAATTTTGTGTGAAGGCTGGGCTGTTCATTGTGGGATGTCTAGCAGGATCCTTGGCTTCTACCCACTAGAGGCTGGAAGCACACCTCATCCCTTGCCCTTCATTTCCTTCTTCCCAGAGTCATGACAATCAAAAACGTCTCCAGACATTGCCAAATACTACCTGTGGGGTAAAATCACCCTCAGGTGAGAACCACTGTGTTAGACATTGCTCAAATCCTAAGCACCTCACTTATAAATAGTCTGTATGGGACTGGTGTTCTATTCATTCTTGCCCCAGAGCTTAACCAAAATGTCCACTTGGAAGATGGTGTGCAGAGCTGTTTGAATCTACTTCTCTTGCTTTCCACAACTTCTCTTCAGAAAGAATCACTCAGTTTTTAGCAACCTCATACTCTCCCCCCATCCTTTCTCTTTTTGTTTTCTAATTCTTTTCCAGTTACCTTCGTGAATCATTTTACTTCTCCTTGTCCTTTTTCTTCTCCCTCTTTACTCCTATATGAGCTAAAATATAATCCTAGCCATTTCAGATAAGGATGAATTGTTCTGCTACTGATAATTCCCTTTCTAGGAACAGGAAAAGCAGATGTGTTGTTAAGAAATTTGGGTGAGATGAAAACCTAGCATCACCAACCTTTAAACCTTTCAAAAGTGGACAGATGCCCCTTTCAAAATCTTGATAGAGGTTTTCTTCTGCAGCTTCATTTTTCATTGCAAGTCTCTGCTTTTCCAGGAACTAGCATATTCTTAGCAAACCTATATATCATAATTACATTTTCAACAACTCAAAATGAATAATATTCATAATCCTCGTTAGTATTTACTGAGCACTTACTTTATGATGGGCACTCTAAGTGCTTTACAAGTATTGTCTTATTTAATCACCACAATTTAATTTAACAAAGTTATTTAGAATTTACATCATTCCAGACAAGTTAAGGGCATGCATATCTAAGCACTGTAGACATTCTGAGAGCTTAAATGGTTTTCCCAAAGTCAGGAAAAGTCAGAAGCAGGACTCAAGACTTGGTCAAGAGTATTCCACTAAATTCATTGTTTCTATTTTTCCCCTCAACTTCTAAAACTAGCATATTATTTTTTCTACTATCTTTTCTATTTAGTTACATAGCATATTTTAACTACATTCTAGAAAAATGGATTATTTGAGAAAACCTGGGAAATGTCACGATTTATGATATTCCCATAGAGGAAATACAGTATGAATTTCAATTACCCAGATTCACCAATATAATTTTGTAATATAAGCGCCCTTAAAATTGAGATTTTTTTTTCCTACTGAGCATTCTCAGACAAATGCAGGATCAATACTAGTTCTATTTTACAGTATCTACTGGTTCTTGAATCTTAAAGGAGCCAGAGTGCTTAGGAATAAGCACATCTCCCCCTTCAGCTTAGTCGATTTGTAAAATATCTTGAAGAACGGGGTGAAGGCAAACGTAATGCAGTGCCTTAAAGAAAGCTGCCAAAAAATCAATACAGGCATCTTTTGTTTCATTTGAGCTGTAGTTCACAAATGGAATTTGTGTAGAGCAAATTTTATGCTTTTACATCAACTTTTGTTACAAAACCTGACGAATATTCCTATGGTAAATAAAAAATTTTAGGCAGATTGAAACCATTTTCTAGGAAGGGGTAAGTCGATAACCAAGCATGGAAGATTTCTAGTATGGAGTGGAAAGGGTTTTTGGAGGTATGTTCAATTCTTTTTCAGATCTTTGATAAAACTACTCCCATGTCTGTAACTTTCTCTCTTTGGCCAATTTCATCCTCAGTACTCCAGTCTAGTTTAGAAAAATATTTATAGTGCTAAGGTGGTCCCTAAAATTTCCATTCTAATGTCCTTCCTCCCTGGCCTTGATATTTATAATTTATCATATCAAAGCTAGAATGACATACTTTGACAGAATGCTGCCAATACATACTAAAAATCATGCACTTCTTCAGCAACTGTTCAGTTCTACGTAGGCACTGAAATGAGAATTCTCTCCATTGTTACAAACTGTTTCTATCAAGATTCTACCTTATCTACTAAAGATTAAAAGGGAGATCACGAACATTTCTGACAGCCAGCATTTTCCAATTGGTTTTCTCATTTATTTCTCTCTTAGCTGTCATGCAAGTTAGGTGTCATAGCCACTTCACAGATGAAGGAACTGAGCCTAAAAACCATTAAATGACATGCCCGGCAATGAAGGGGAGAAATTTGATCTTGGGTCCAAGTCTGAGTCGGATGCTCTGATTCTTTTCACTATGTTCATGTTGCTAAAGGTCTTTTTGAAAACACTAAGAGGGATTTTTAACCTGCAGAACCGTGGAGTCTCATTTCTCAGACACATCAAAATTCCCTTAAGTGTTTGTTTAAGATGCAGATTTCCAAACCCAGGAAATCCAAATCTGTGGGTGTGGGGCTTGGGAATTTGCATTTAACATGACTTCCCAAATAATCCTCCTTCATGCTCAAATTTGAGTGTCATTAGATGAGTTCATGAGGGGACTTCAGGGGCCTATGAACTCTGAAATTGCATTCAACCTTTTGTGCAAGTGCTGTGGGTACATTATTCAGAGAATATCTTTTAGATTCTCAAAGGGGTGTTTGACAAAAAGGCAAAGAACACCAGATGAAAAAGAAAGAAATTGGAATTGTGCCTTGTTACTTTCTAGTTTTGATCAGCTGCTGGGAATGAGGAATGGTTAAGTCAGCTTGAAATAGAAGCGGTCTTCACGCTGTGTGTGTTTCCTCACCCACATGCCCATCCTCACCTCACCCCACCACTCCTCCTTGGCTTTGGTCCTTCCTGGTCCCTACTAGAACCGGCTCCTACCACCACCTCATTCACAGCAGGAAACTCTCCCTTTTGACACAATTCCTTCTACTGCAAATAACGCAGAATTGTCTGTCCCTTTGTCTACATTAACTGCAGTGAGTTAGTTGACTCAGTGACCCAAGTTGTCTAACATTTTACTGTAAACAGGATACCATTTATGTGAAAGAACACAGTTACTGTATTTCTCTGTCATCTGCAGTCTGTAGAGGACAAAAAACAATGGTAACCTGACCCTTGGGCAAAATGCTAATGGTTACATAACTGACTTAGCAGATAATTATAAAACACAGTTCCATATTAAAACACAAAAGATGTAATTATTGCACTTTACAAACGAATACTAACTCAATTCAATAATTAATAATTCATTATTTAACCTCTAATTAAATGATCATCCTTCCTTTCCCTGCAAACTTTGCTGGTGGCTTAATTGCTCTGGGCCAAATATACATGAGAGCAAACCTTCTCTGTTAATTAAACAGTGAAGAGATTTAAAGTCATTGTAACAGAGAGAATTAGGGAATTTAAATCGGGTTATCTCCCATTTGAAAGAGACAAGAGCAGCTCCAACCTCAACTCCCACCCAAAGCATTAATCAATTAAAATGATCCAGGGTAACTCCCACCAAAGCTCCAGACAAGGTGGTTGGTTAATAGCTGGGTGTCTAAGGTATAAGTCAGGCCTTAGGAGCAAGGCAGGAGCCCACCAGCCTGGACACATAGAGTCCCCCAAGAAAGTTGTGTGCTGGAAATACAGATGGTGGCTCACAAGAGCCAGCTATGCAAATCTTCCCAACTCTACATCCTTTGACATCACATTAGCAGCCTGAAATCAATCATCATGGGAGTATTTACACTACAGAAATTGGAGCACACTCAAATGAAGAGCTTTTCCTTTTCTTTTTTTTCCCCAGTGCTAATTATTAAACATTCACCAGCATACTACTGTCCCTAGAGCAGCAGAGGCAACTTGTGGCTGAGTCCTGGGTTGTCTGCCCACAAGGGCTAAAGTCCTGGTCAGCTTTGGGGCTGGCCTGCAGACTGGAGTTCTGTCCCTGGGAACCTGTTCCCTGGACCTGACGTTTCCTGAGTCTGCGCTCCACGCCCAGTCTCACGGGGGCTCTCTGCATTGAATCCCATCTCACTGAATCCTCAAACAACTCTGTCATAGATATTGTTATTGTTCCCAACAATCTTTTGATTAAAAAAAACAAAAAGTACATACTTTCCTCACAATTATTCTCCATTACTTTAAAACTTATTTATAATCCATTTGTTAGTGGCTTACTCTTTAATTTTTTTAATTTAACAAATTCTTAGCATTTCAATAAATGTTTTTCTGCTTATAAAGTGTGTGTATATATACATGCAGAATAAAATTTATGTCTTTGGTTCTTTTACGTTTTATCAAAGGCAGGTGGCATTGTCACAGCATACATGACATTTCTGTTGGGGGCCAAGAAATAACAGAGCGGTCTAACAAATATTTTCCTCACAGAGAGGGATTCCCCTGGCGGGAAGTGCTGGTGAAGGTGTGAGGTGAGAGTGGATGGGAGCCATGACTGGGGAAATTCACCACTTAGCTACACTGCATCGCATTCTAAGAGACAACACAACGGCTGCTGTCCTTTCTCTTCTCTCCTGGTGATTCCTTTAAAAGGGTTCATTTCACTAAATAGTTACTAATGGTTTCCTTGTCTGTAAAAGTGTGATTATGGTAATATCTACCTCCTACACACCTTCTGAGAATTAAATAAGTTAATATTTACAAAGCTCTTACAACAGTGCCTGGCACATACTGAGAGCTGTAGAAGTCATACTGTCAGGGGCAGACGACAAATTCCGAATAAGCAAAGACAGGGAGCTGGAAAGGGTGAGGTTTGTGCAGGATGCTATGCAGAGTCCCCAGAGCCCACAGGAGCAGAGGAAACATGATGAGTGACCAGATGACTGGCTCACCCTATCGGTACAGCTACTTGGTCCCTTCCCTTCTCATTGTATGGCATTAGGAGTCTTCTCAGGGAAGCAATTGCATCAGCACATGACATTTCTACATGATTGTATGAGAGGAGCTCAGGTTCTCCTCCCTAAGTAACTGCTAAGCTCAGTTACTGTGGCAGCCTCTTCCTTGCTGCCCCCTCCTCAGACCTTACATATGACTTCCTCTTTGGTCCTCCCTTAGATTATGATTTATCAAAAAACACATATGTGACCCCCCCTACTCCTTTTCTCAAAACCCTTCAAACCTCCCCATAACTTTCAGAATGAATTCCAAATGTGATAGAATAACTTAATAGGCCTTTCATGTCTGGCCTCTGTTTTACTCTTAAAGCCACTTCATGCCACGCCCCTTCCCTCCAGCCACACCCCATCTGTCCCAACCCTGCCCCTGGTGCTTCATGCCTCTGCACATGCTGTTCCCTATGTCTGCAAGGTGCGCTCCAGAGAGACCCTATTAAACATTCTAATGTGGTGACACCTCCTCCTTCAAAGTTCACCTCCAACATCACCTACTCTGTGATGCCAATCCAAAAACCTTAAGTTTAATGTGGGTGCTATAAGTTGAATGTTTGTGTCTTTCCAAAATTTGTATGTTGAAATCTAACCCCCAATGTGATGGTATTTGGAGGTGGAGCCTTTGGGAGGTGATTAGATAATAAGGATGGAGCCCCCATGACTTGGATTAGTGTCTTATAAAAGAGAGCTCCCTCACCCCTTCTGCCATGTGAGGACACAGCAGAAAATAACCATCTATGAATCAGGAAGTGGGCTCTCACAAGACACTGAATCTGTGCATCTTGATCTTGGACTTCCCAGCCTCCAGAACTGTGAGAAATAAATTTCTGTTGTTTGTAAGCCACCCAATCTGTGGTATTTTGTTAAGGTAGCATGAATGGACTAAAAGAATAGGCCCATTTTCTTTGCATCCAGAGCACCCTTTGTGTAATTCTAACATGGGGCTCGTCACACTATAATATTTGTTACACTGCTTGTTTCATTCCACCCTCCCACCATACACAGACACAGACACACACACACATATACACACACGTCCCAGTAATTTTAGCTTGTATCAGAATTAAAGGTCGTATTGCCTGGCTTCACATTCTGGTTCTGCAGTGGAACGGGAATTTGTAAGATGGAGCTCAAAAGAGTAACCACTCCTAGGGTTACTGTGAGCATTAAATGCAATAATCCATATAGTTTCTCTAAACTGCCTGGCATTTCATAAGTGCTCAGTAAATTTTACTATCATTATTCTTCCTCACAATCAGGAATGCTTCAACATTGGAGGATCAGCACTGAGGGTCAAGTATAGGACAGCTCAACAAAGACTGGGTTTAAGAGCGTGGACTCTGCAGTCAGACATGCTCAGGTTGCCATGCTGAGCTGTGGCGTCTCTAAAAATTGTACGATAAGAGTTCTTATCTCACATGCCTGTTGTGAATAGTCAATGAAATAAAGCTATTCACCTTGCCCATATAAATACTTTAAAAAGGTAAGGTATCATTATAAAAGTTGGAAATGGATGACGAGCATGCCAAGGTAGACGCACAGCTCCCACTGCCAGTTTCTGCCAGGGATGTGGAAGGCGGCTGCCCTGAACAGGCGGTGATGCATGGGCTCCACTGTGCCCACAATGCTCCGCCGTGCTGGCTTGGCCCCTCTGCCTCCCGAAAAGCTTCAGTGACAAAGATCTGGCTCCTGCTACAGCTGCACCTCAAGCCTCCACACTAAATCACAGCAAGTGATAAATTGCTGGGGAGTGGGTGGAAGAGTGATGGAGAAGGTACGTAGTCTGCCTGAGAGGCTCACCCAAACTTTCAAGTAGCCTCCACAATAAATCCAGGACTGTCGCTTGGTGATTAGTTAGAGGAAACAGAAACTGCAGGACAAAGCCAGGAAATGACCTTAGAGACTAAACACGGTGTATTTTATTTTAGGGCTTTTTCTCACTTAGAAGTGCTGCCAGGTTGTTTAAAGAGACCGAGTGTTATCAGGGAAGGATTTGGGGATCTGCCAGGCTTTTGACAACATCTGGTAAAAGATTTACAAAGCCCGGAATCAAAGGAGGAGGACGGACAGGAGGATGTGTACTCTAGAGATGCTGCAGGTGGGCGTGAGATTGACATAAACTTTTTATTGCCCTTTGGGGAGCTTTCTAGTAAGCCTGATGGACTCTGTGAGGCAGGGGGGAAGCCCAAGCAGAATGGCACGTTTGTGTGAATGACGGCAGAGGGAGGGAAGGGTGGGAAGCCATTTGGGACCCATGGGAGTTAATCAGGGAAGGGAGTAGAGGGGTAAGGAGCCTGCAGGCCAAATGAGACTTTGGGCACCGTCCTGCTCCCATTTTCACACAGATGGAAATTAAGATGATGTTTAAGGAAAAAATAAGCCTCAACAATTCAAAACAATTCACAGGAAATGGGGAGGAAGGAAGGTTAAAAGTATTGAGCCCCTTTTATGCTACTGGATCATTAATGCTAACCCATTATCATCCTTGACACAACAGAGAACGCTCCTGTAGGGCTGACTGGTTAAACCCACTTTGTACGTTGCAAGTGGGGGGAATGAGGTTTGTACCCACGTCTGCCTGACTCTAAAACCTTCTGGTATCACTTTGCCTTGGAAGGGAGGGCTGGAGTTTAATACCAGCTGGCTGGAATTCATTCTTCTCTGCTTCCTTAAGGGACTGTCTTGATGCTCACTGTTACAATAGTATAGGGGTCCTCAAAACGTGGGCCCGGGGGGTCTCCCTTATGAGTCCCCTTCCCCTCAGGGGTGGTTCTACCTTACTAACCGTGAGCTTATGTACATTCTCTCATCTGCATACAATCGACTACAGGCTCCTCTACTTATTTTATCCCTGGATTGGCCTAAGGCCCGTTGATTTATTTATTTTTCTTTCTTTCTTTTTTTTTTGGCCCGTTTATTTTTAATGATGCCATTTACTGAGGCATGCAAAGGAGTAATTCTGAGGCCATTTATTTTCTTTCTTAAAGAGAATCTGCAAATAGCTCCAGAGATTTTTTTAAATGTGATGAAATAATAGCTAATAATAGTTTCAACTTATGGAGTGCTTACTATGTGCTAGTCTCTGTGAGAAGTGTTTTATGATTACTGTCTTACTTAATTGCAAACTGGTGGCATGCAAGCCAATCTGGCCTATAGATTGAAACTCTGTTTTCTGAATGTAAATTTGGATGTCTTTATACGGGGCCTGTGCTCTTCAGTTTTCTACATTTCACAGCACTCCCTAATTTTGACCCCCTTCACTACAGGCCCCTGGAGGCAGTTGTATATGTGACCTCTGCTTTAAAACAGCCTGATGAAATAGATCATACATGGTCCCCATTTTATTCCTGAGGCAAAGAAAAACATACAACTTAACCAACACCACACAGTTGGTAAGCGGGTTAGGATTTGAAAACAAATTCTTCCAACCAGAGAACAAGCTCTTAACCAATACATTATAATTCCCTGCTATCGTGGCAAGGTTTCCACAGGATAGTTTACTCTTTCTCTTTAAGGACAAAAAAGTCGTCCTGAGCAGTTCATTAATAGCAGTAATGCACCGCTGTCTTCTTTCCTATCTCCTCGCTTCTCTGCTCACTGAGCAGCTGTCTGTAAAAGCTGTTAGCACGGGGGTGTTGACCCTCCCACCTTTTCCTCTCTGGTAGACATCACTGCCCTTTTTCTATACTAGCCAACAGCTGTAAAGTCACCTGTGATTAGGATTTCAGGACCTCTGGTTTCTGGACTGGGAGACGCATGAGAAGAATGCCATAGAAGAAGCTTTTTAAGAGTGGAAACTAGTGGCATCCATCTTTATAGCTCTATCTGGTGGCACAGAAACTAGTACATGGCTGCTGGTCAACAAGTGTGGGCTAGTATTATTGCTACTGTCATATTTAATATTATTACTAATACCACTACTACTAGTACAATGAAGATGACAATGATGACAATGGTGGAGCTGGCCAACAGGTAATAATGTTCACCCAAATATCCAAAATCACCCACCACCTGAGGGTGATGCTTATCTTTTATTTTATGCTTGTATCTTTTGTGATTAATTTGTAAATTAAATAGATTTCCAGGTTGGCCAACATTCCTGCTTTATATACTGAATTAGAATATTAGGTTCAACTTATTCATTTATTTATTCACCACTCATTTATTTAACAAATGCTTACCAAGTGACCAAGTGTTAGGAGTTGGGATACAGAGCGATTATAATTTCTGCTTAAGGTCAATACATTCTAGCGCAGGGTTTTCAAACAGCAGGACACAATTCATTAGTGAGACATAAAATTAAGTTAGTGGGTCATGACAAGCACAAAAGAAAATAGAATAGAATACAAAATACCAAAATGAACTTAGGGTATTATTTTATGAACATTTATTTCCACAGTATCTATGACTGCGTTATGAATATCCTGAACGGCATTGTAAATAGCATTTCTTACAATAGACTGAGATTAAAAAGAATTGAAAGCTACTCGTCTTGTGGCCTAGGGAAGAGGATATAGAAGGACAGATGCTTGAACAAGAAGATGACCAGATGGCTGAATTACAAGGCTTTACTTTGCCCCTCAGGTGTTTTTCAGTAAGTCAACAGATGTCCACAGATTGAAAAACATTTGAAAATACTAGTCCAAAACTCTTCAGATGCTTCATGCGTCGGGACTAGACCTCTTTTTTGGCCTTAAAACCTTCTCTCTTCTCTTTTTATAGTGACTGAAATTAGCTAGATATATCAATACAAACAGACACACATACCACATACATGCATATATTTTTATAGTCTTTTTATGTTTGTAAACTCCAAGGTTTTTCTTACCAGAGAATCCACTAATTTTAATGACATACAATCACATAATCACATTCCAATGCCACCGCCCGCTTAAATATTTACAGGGTTGAATGGGAACCAATAAATGTGAAAAGGCTGTCAAGCTCGGCAGTGGTGTTAGTAATTCAGTAGTAACCTACTTGCTGAAGGCCAAAGCCGGAAAAGCCAATTCCTGTGCCAAATGTGAGTTCCAGCAAAGTTCACATTTCTATTCCAGTCCCAAGGCTTGCGTGTGGGGATGTGTTTGTGGGTGGGAGTTCCTCAATTGTTTATTTTTTTTAAGCCCTTTGTGAGGTCTCTTGCCAGTTGCTTTCCAGGTCTGTGCTTGGAATTTTCTGCCACACATTCTCAAGATTTTTAACCAAATCCAGACAGCACAGTCCCATTTTGTTTGGATTTGTTTTCCTTTAAGTAGTTCTCCAACCAGGCTTTGAAGTAAGCACCCAGGATGATAAATGGGAGAAACTCACACCTCTTGGAAGGGCTGTGATTCCACTCTGTCTGCCTGGAGTCTAAGCAAAGCAGCTCTAAATTGATTTACGGAGACAACTGGGGAAATGGGAAAGCATTTCCGTGGAGATGCGGCAAATTAAAGGCTAGAGTAACCAGCTCAGTCTTCTCTGGCTCTTTCTTCTGCCTAAGTACAATATTCTTTTACGGAACAGAAGCTCCTAGCTCTAGGGTGTCCTCCATGGGCCTTAGCTCATTGGAAAATATATTCTCAATTTGAACGGTGGGCACTCTTTAAAGACGTTCCTTTTTGGACATGTTGGCCAGCCATTTGCCTTCCCGACTGAGGGGCAGGATGGCCTATTGTTTTCCTTCCCAGTTTGTTTTTGAGGAACAGCTGCTTCTCTGGGCATTTGGCTAACTCTTCTCTAATCCTGAACAAAATCACCAGGAGCCAAGAGCTGGGTAAATTTTAAAAGTAGGTACCTTAAGGCCAAACAGATTGTGCCTCTTCTCCCACAGATGAGTGCTTTCTAAGCAAGATCAGAGAAAAGGTACTTGAACATATCTTGGATTGGTGGTGGTAGGTGGGGGAGTTTCTGAATGCCAGTGAAATGAAACCCATTGGTTTCCAATCCAAGTGAAATCTGAGGTCACAAATGAGTGAGAGCTACAAAGATTGTGTAATTTCCAAAAGCAATCATTGCTACCCAGGTAATTATTAACAGTAACCAAGGCTAGTAATTCTGTCCCTTTTCTCTATTACCTCCTGCTTACCTCACTATGGAGTTCCCTTTGTGTTTCCATGGAAGTGCAGACTGCTGAACATTAAATATTCTTTAAAAGCAAGCTTGAGAAACTCATCCTTTGTGTATTGATCTTATTAACTATATTCTGTTGCACTACTTTGATGTCAGGTCAGATGGATCATTTCAAACCTTTGGACCAAGAATTTTATTTCCATGTTCTCGCTGAAATCTATCGTGAAAACATATAGTGGGTATGATTTAACAGTCAGTCTGTTGTAGCTTTTATAATTGAGTAGGCTGCTTTTTCAGACTGCTCAGTATCTGAATGGCAGTAGATCCCCAGTGTCATTTCATTTTCTCTTATGTTAGTAACTGAAGCAATTATCCCCATTTAAATGTAATATTCTGTTCTGTATTATTCCTGGTGTTGACTTCAGATAGCCTTCTGCTCCAAGGTCATACCTGTCCCTTATCATCTTCTTAAACAAGTTAATTCAGGTGAACATACCTAGACTAATGTCTGGTACATAGTAGGTATTTCAGTACATGTTTTTACCCCTTTCAGATCTGTAATATGTTTGTTCTTATTAGCAAATAAATGGCTGTTCAAGGGAATATCCAAGGCTAGATAATAGCAACAAACCAGGTCTGTTTGTTTGGCTTGTTTTTAGTAACAGCTAACTAACTTTCCTTACCATCAAGTTCTTGGACTAAGGTCCCAGAAAGGAATTGGTAAGAGAGAAGCAGCAGAAACCTCTTCTTTAGGACTATAACTTAGCTGTCATGACTCTTTTATGTGTGAGATTGAACACATGGATTAGTGACCACACGGCCAGGGACTTCAGTAACAGGGATTGTGAGAGGGAGAGTTGCAATCATTGAGCGCCTGGCCTCTGACCTGACACTGACTTGGCTTAAATCCCACCTCTGGCATTTGCAAGCTGTGAGGCCTTGTCTAATGGTTCTGTGCCTCAGTTCCCTCATCTATAAGTGATGGCTAATAATGTACTGACTCCAAGAATTTTTACACAGCTTGAATAAATTTATATATAAAGTGTGATTAAAATTTGTGGTATGGAACCTAAGTGTCCATCATCGGATGAATGGATAAAGGAAATGTGGCATATATATACAATGGAATATTACTCAGCCATAAAAAGAAACGAAATTGAGCTATTTGTAATGAGGTGGATGGACCTAGAGTCTGTCATACAGAGTGAAGTCAGTCAGAAAGAGAAAGACAAATACCGCATGCTAACACATATATATGGAATTTAAGAAAAACAAATGTCATGAAGAACCTAGGGGTAAGACAGGAATAAAGGCACAGACCTACTAGAGAATGGACTTGAGGATATGGGGAGGGGAAGGGTAAGCTGTGAGAAAGTGAGAGAGTGGCATGGACATATATACACTACCAAACGTAAAATAGATAGCTAGTGGGAAGCAGCCGCATAGCACAGGGAGATCAGCTCGGTGCTTTGTGACCACCTAGAGGGGTGGGATAGGGAGGGTGGGAGGGAGGGAGATGCAAGAGGGAAGAGATATGGGAACATATTTATATGTATAACTGATTCACTTTGTTATAAAGCAGAAACTAACACACCATTGTAAAGCAATTATACTCCAATAAAGATGTAAAAAAAATTAATTGTTGTATGGTAAGGATTGTGTATATTTTTTCTATTATTATCATTCAAAATTACCTTCATCTTTGCAGTAAATAGTCGAAGGAGATTTGATAGGTGATACAGAGAAGGAAAGAGTGAGGAAATACAAATGTGCTTACTTTTAGAGAGAGAAAGGAAAGACATTTTTAAAAGACATAAATAACAGTTGGAGAGAGTATTGGGTGGTATTGACCAGAAAAATACCTTAAATTAGTAATAGTGAAGACGGGGAAGATGTATCAGGTTTAGGTGGTAGATACAGAATAAATTAATCAGGGATTTTAGGGGAGACATTGGGAGGAACAGGCAGGACTTGAGTGTAGGCTGTGTTTATTCTGGGGATCACTAGAGAGAGCTGAGTTTGGATCATGGTTGGAGTTCTACCATGGAGGCAGAGGCTGCTGAGACTGGGGAGAAGGACACGGACTGTTCTATCCCAGCTCCTGATGGGCAGGATGGGAGGTGATACTAGTGCAGAGGGGACCAGTGGCTTCTCAGGCTAATAATAATGTAATGAGAAAAGTGGACAGAAAATAAGTAAATGGCTTTAAGGGGTAGCCCAACACGTGGGGGCTGCAATCTGAGCTGGAGTTTGGGAGGCAGTTGGAAAGCAGACAGAGGAAGACAGCACAAGGGGAATGGGCAGCGTTTTCCAAACAGGAGACTATACTGAACCCACCCGTATGCTTGGAAACTTCTTTGCTACTGCAGTCGGATTCTGTGTGAACCTGTGTGGCCTCATTGCTTCATTTCTTACTTGGTGACCTCTTCACCATGGAGAACACTCCAGGGCACGAAAAACCAGAGCTCCTCTTGGTACTGCAGCTTTTGTCAATCTACCTGGATTACTAGCAATTGGGATAACTGCCTTAGATTTTATATTGGGGGTGTGTGTGTGTATGTGTCTGTAATATAATTATACACACACACATATATATCCTTCCCACAATTTCTCATAAAGAAGGAAATAAATCAGCACAATTTACTAAATGCTTTTGTTCAAAAATAAATGGATTGTACACAAACACATCTATCTACAGTTCCCTCCCAATCTATGTAACTCCTTAAAAAAAGAAAAATAGTTTATTATTTGTATAAAAATGCGTTACTTATTTTAATGTGAAGATATTCATTTTTCAGTCTACTACTCCTGTATTTGGATATGTATATACAGATAATATATAAATGCACATATTCATATATTATGTCTGTACACACAGTATGTGGTCTCAATAATATATGAGTGTACATAATGGGTCAACTTCTGACCTCCAAGGGGACAAGTAAAAAATAAAGACTAGTGGGAAAGAGTCATGTGGAAAGTACTCTTTCCATATATTCTTATTTAAATGATGTCGAATGTAATGGAGTCTATGATTTAACAATTTTTACCGGGATTTCCTAAATTTTAAAATAAAGATACAGGCAGCATAAGAGGAGAAAGACCACATGCAGTCTCCACCTAGAGATGATCACTTTAATGCTTTAGTGTATACATTAGCCTTGTGCGAATTCCTTTATACACGCATGCAAAACCACAAGCAGACACACACTCGATAGATGATAGGTACACAGATAGATTAGATAATAGTTTTATAAAATTGCAATCACCCAAAGCAAGCTTTTTAACATTTTAAAATTAACGATAATATAAAGATCTTTTCATGCCAAAAAAATAGAAAAGATTATAATTACTAATGTTCATACAGTATTATGAATGTTTAGATTGATATTATTTTGATCCAAATCTATGCCTTTTAAATTAAAATCTGTTATCTTTTCATTAGAACAGTGTTTGTTTCCTTAAGTACACAAGTAGTATATAAAACGCACATTTATTGTGAGAATTACAAGTGGAAGCCCTCTTTTATCTCCCCTGATACCAAATTATCCCCCTTCTCCCTCCCTCTGCAGTCTCGCTGTCACTTTCAAAGAGATCTGCTGCTCACATGTGGGAGTGTATCCTCCCATGCCTTTTTCTAAACATCTATGTGTGCATGTGTGTGTGGATAGTTGGTGGTTTTTGTTATATTTATTCACTTTCAACAAATCAGTCACAGAATTTAAATACATCCTCCAAATTTAGAAACAGTACTTAGAGAAAATATTTCTACAGCTTTAGTTGAGGAGTAAAATAAATCATACACAGTTCGTAGTTTATTTATCTTGAATTATGCATAGGATTAGGTTAAATCTAGAAAATCAGTCACCTCAGATCCTTTTTGGTACTGGATGGATAAGGGTGAATGTAGCAAAAATTACAAGCAAAACATATTCAGGAAATCATTTAGGAGTCGATGTAGAACACCGTTCATTTAACCTCATGAGCTATCTCATAAGTTTCTCTATTATACATCTACATTTATATCCTGAGTAAATACCTTTCTAATCCAAGTCCTAGAATTAGATATTGTATGTATCAATCAATACCGTATCTATTACATTCTCGTTTTTCCTAAAAACTATATCCTAGTGAAAGGATTCTGAGTTATTTGATAATACAATAGAATCAAGCTAAAAATAACATTTTGATCTACAGAAATCTGATATTTCTAAGAAAGGGGATGGATTATATAGTTAAGATAAACAAGGATCTACTTAATATCATTTTGTACATTCCTTTCATAGTTTAGCATGGGCTAAAATCACAGCACTGGCTTAGATTTTCCAGCCTGTGGTACAGATCTACATTAGTAAAACTGTCATGTATACTTTAGAATTCGCTCATTACACTTGTGAACATTTTTAGGTGATCATAGAAATGTCTAAATAGCTAAAGCTGTGCTAGCACAGTCTAGTACTGATCCCTTCCCACTCAGAAGATTCATTTAAAATAGAATCTTATGTAATGGGATTGTAAACTAGAATCTTAAGTACTATAATAAAATACAATCTTATGGAAATACAATCTTATATAGTGGGACTTTTTCTACTGCCTTGGAAATGGTGACTGGGGTCTGAAGCTGTAAATAAGAAGAATCAGGAACCCCACATTCCAAAACCTGGGGCTAGGTTCTCAACCAGAACTATTAAGAGATTAGCTCTGCTGTCGCTATCCACTAGCCAATTTTGATATCCATTTGCATCTATATGAGAAGACAAGAAGACACGGTTGGGGGGTGAAAGAAACACTGGAGTTAGAAATCTTAGGCCTTGGAGTATTTTGTACTGGGTCAACCTAGCTAAGCTTGAGCTATGTTTCCCTGAATCCCCTTCTCAGTATGGTCTGGTTTGGGGTTGGCCACAAGAGAAATTCTTATGGGAATGGGAAGACAGAAGTGAAGCAGCAGCTATCTTTACTTTCAGAAGATGAGACACTGTTACAGCTCAAGCATACTGTTGGAACCTGCTCGCTGATTTTCCAGGCATAAGGCAGAAGAGCCCAGCCCACAGCTCTTCTAGTTCTCATGAGATTCCCTCCTTCAGCTGAACTCTGGGGTCAGATGTGTGTTCTGCTCCATGACAAAGGGCATCAGCTTCTACAGAATTCCCCATCTTTGAAGCTGGAGACTTGGAGGCAGTGAGAGACTGACCCAGATTCCAATTCATCCCTGTGGGTTGCAGCTCATCCTTGCTCCCCCCTACTTTACTTCCTTCTTTTCCTTCTGACTGCCTGACCTGCTGATGTTAGGCTCAGCACCAGATTCAGAAGGTACAGCTGTATATAAACCATATAAACATAAAGAAGGAGCACTCAAGAGAATGATTTAGAGATGGAAGTTTCCCCAGTGAAGGGAAGACCAGCATCTCTCCACCCCAATGCATGCTCGTTTGACTGGGACCCTGAAGACCCTTGTTGGTCCTGTCAGTGGGGTGGAGCAGAGGGTGGAGAGGGAGTAAGTGGGAGAGCTCAGTGCATCCTCTGGAGTTCGGGGCCTGAGTGAATATGGAGTCTGGAGTCTGCCTCTTTCTCAGAAGTTTCTGATGACAGCAGGATGGCCCGCAGCACTTGAATGTGCTTGAGAAGAAATCAGGCACAAACTCCCACCCGCCTTACCTTTGAGGGTATATAAGAGGATTCCCCAGGGCTCCATGGCAGGAGGCAGAAGCCATGGGGCTACCAAGGTGGCTGCCAAGTGAAGGCTGTCCCATCTGGAGAGGGGATTGGAGGTACGGAACTGTGTCTACAAAAGTAGACACGACTATCCTTCAGCAATGGAGGGATGAAGTGAAGGTGACCATCACCTCCTAAAACCATGTAGAGACTATCCATGTGCAAAGGCCACCAGTGGCAGGCAAAACCAGGCCAAGCCAGAGTAAGACCACAGATGCCCCCGCTATAGATAGGCAGCCAGGAACCCCTGCCCTCTCCTGTTTCCCTTCCCAGAGGATCGAGAGACCCAGAAACGGGTGGGGCTGGGGGAGAGACGGTGTCCCAGAGTCTGACCCAGGAGACTCTGGAAAAGGAATTAAAGGAGAAGCCCACTTGCCCTCACTTCTGCAAGTCTCTTGAAATACAGATCAAGCCTGTGCTGCAGAGAAAAGGCGAGGAGATTTATAATACTTTTGGGATTAGACTTTCAAACTGGGCTGAACTAATTCCTTTTAAAATAACTACATTTTGGGATATGCCCTAAGGGACTTTTAACAGAACAGTTGAGAACAATGATTAGTGAAAATAAAACCATGTCATGTTAGAATCCCCACTGACTTCAATAAGGTGGATACTTTATAGACACATAAATGGATTTATATACACATACAGATGTTTATGGGTTTATATACACATATATTCACACATGTATGTACCCCTCATTTATATGAAGATAACTGAGTTGGAAAGCTTAAGAACCTAGATTAGTTTTAGCAAATATGTGGCACATGTGCCACCCACCTCATCCCAGCCCCTTGCCCAAGGCAGACATTACTAATTGATCACTGCCCTCTTTCACACTGAACCAGGGCTGAAGTACAGAGTCATTTTCAAACCAACATTCCAGGCAGCCACTTCCAAGAGATCAGAGTTGGCATACAAGATGAAAACTGTTTATCATTCCTGTTCAAGAGTCTAGAACACAGATCAGGAGCAGGGAGTCTGGTTTTAAGCAGCATGAAAACTATGCCTTTTATTTTCTCAGATCCTATTTATTCTTACCGTGGTCTTAATTCTAGCAAGCCTTATCAGCTGTCATCTGGTTTGTCAGTCCACAACATGAAAGAGTAAGCTAATTAACAGTTGGGATTTTACTGGAGTAAACAGCACTAACAGTAGGAAGCCAAGATACTGACAAAAAAAGGTGACATAATAAGAATAATTTCCATTTACTTTATATTTTTAACTTTGTTCCAAGTGTCTCTCTCTCCTATATATATATAAAATATGCATGCTCTAAGGAAAGTATTACAATTTATTTCCATTTTATAGATGAGAAAAATTTAGGCTCACAGAAACTAAGTGACTTACACAAAAACACACAGCTGGGAGTCAATCTAGGTCTTTAAATCTCCAAAGCACATACTATTTTCCTGACACCGCATAGACCCCTCCAAATTGCAGCTTAAATATTTCCAAGAGAATAGTAGGAGCAGGGAGTCCCCTAGACCTCAATGAGACCTAAAGGCATAAATTTTAGAATAGAATAATATATAATGTTTCTGATGACTACACTGTCATTAAGAAAACATTAAATTAATATGCTCTGTAAATGAGGAAGGTAGGTAAATATAGAATTTTTAATTTTTGAAATTAAAATACTATAAGATATTAAAGAAAAGGGTCAATTATGTATATATAGTATTACACTATGTATAGTATATCATGTAGTCCACTGTTAAGCCAGATAAATTGAGTGACTACTCCTCCTTGTAAGTGCATGTACATGGTATGACAGAATATAAGTATGAATTTCCCAAGAGATGCTATTAAAATGCTAGTTACCAGCTGACCTTATGCCTTCTACCCGCAACATTCAGGTCATTTTCTTATGGTCAATAGCCTTAAGGTTTTCTGGGGGGTTTTTTTTTTTTGAAGCAGGGAATGAGATCCTGGAGTTCCTGATCATTTTGGACTGTTCATCTTTTTCCCATCTCTACTCCACCTTTAGCACCCGGTTCAATCGCTGGTCCTTGGTTTTATAGAATAATTTCACATTCTGCCAACAATGTAAAATTATTTTCTTTGACCCCACCCAATAGAACTTTTTTCTGGGAGAAGCCTCCTTTGATATACTCAAGAAATGCCCCCCTTCCCAATCCTTTAGGACCTTCCCTTTGGCTAGGCAACATGCTGGATGAGTTAATAAAAGACGTTTTGGAATCCCAGAGACCTGAGTTCAAGTCTTTCATCAACAAGTTCATATATTTGTGACCTTAGGCAGGATGCTTGACCTCATTTCCTCATCTGTAAAATAGGTACAGCATTAGTGTCTACATCTTGGGCTACTGAGATTAAATGAGCTAACATATGTAAAATCCTTAACATAGTATAAGGCACAGAGCAAGCCCTCAAAACGTGTTTGACTATTATCACTATTCCCTAAGCCCTTCTATTTTTAGGATTGCCAGGTGAACGATTGTCTTTGTCTCAGTTCTTGCCATGGATAATTTCTAGGGCCCAACAATTTGTGCAAAGGGAAGAGGGCCTTCTAATTTGACTTTGCCATCAATTGTGGGTGAAGGGAATAATGATTTATCTTTGAGGTGCTTATCAAATGCATGCAGCTTAAAATTAAAGAGACTGTTCCAGGCACTCTTCTCTCCATGAATTTTATTGTGACGTTTTAATGTTTGACTTTGGATATAGCCCAACTATTTCCATGACAATCAGTATCAAGAGGTGTAGTTTGGGAAACTATCAATATTTCATTGTGCTAACTAACAGACTGGAGCACTAGAGAGGAAAATCTTATTTAGTATCAGATCCTTGAAGTAAAGAGAAAAAAGTGGGGTTTTTTCCCCAAAAAATGATATCGTTTTCAAGTTTGCCTCTTTCAGCAATCTTCTCTTTATAACAACTCAGGTTCAATTACGTAATCCCAAAGGAAGAAAAGAAAACTCACCGTCTTCACAGCACATTGTTGAGCCTGCTTAATAAAAGCAGTGCCTGCTTTGTTTTGTTATAATCCCTCATTCTTTGGGATTTACTGAGACAAGATACTGTATTTTGAAATGAACACATATACAAAGTCAAGTTGATTTCCTTTGGGGATAAATCCCTTATTAAACTCCAGCTCAACAAATTTAAATATAATAATGGCTTTGACTAAATCTGTGTACGGTGAAATCCACTAATGGGGGACCACCCCATAGTTCAATAAAACAAAACAAAACAAGAGAGTCTTTTAGGCAGGTGGTCTCATAACGCAAATTCATGATAGCTTGTGTTCAGTTATTAACTCAAGGATTCATGGTAAGATAGAATTAGCACTGTTTTCTTTCTTTTGTAAAGAATGTCACTTCTCTTTTCTCCCTCTCCGCATCGCATACTCTGTGCTGCCCAGTGGTGCACCCAGCTTCCCTGGAAAAGGCCAACCACCACAGTGGCCACGGGCCCAGCTGAGCCTGGGTCGGCAAAAGTGATTTTAGGCTAGCTGGAGGGAAATCTCCAAAGATAGGGGATTAAAGATTTGGGGAGCAAAGGCTGTTATGTATGAGCACAGTCCATGCTTTCTCACCATCCTTTGACTGCTTGGTAGAAAGACCTGGTGTTAAGGGATCTGTATCTATTTTGTACATATTCAGCATTAAATACATGAGAGAATATCAAGGCTTGGAAAATCTCCCTCAGAGCAAAGAAAAGAAAATCATCTCATAATCCTAGCTCTCCAGCCCAGCTACTACTTGCATATATGTATGCTTTCATTCCCAATTTTTAAAATATAGATAGACAAATTTATAACATAAAAATAGAAATAAATAGGAATAAAAATAGAAATAAATAGAAATAAAATAAAAATAAAAATAGACATATACACAGTCGTAATCACTGAGAATATACTGTTTTTCATCCTGCTCCTTTCATTAACTATCTCATGTTAATACAGTCTTCATAATCATCATTTCAGTGATGGTGTCATGGGTTGGCAAACTGCTTTTCACCAGTCCAATCTGGCCCATTGCTTGTTTTTGTAAATAAAGTTTTATTGGAACACAGCCATGTCTACCTATGTTTGTATTGTCTATGCCTATTACAAATGGCAAAACTGAGTAGTTGTGACAGAAACCCCATGGCCTGCAAATCCTAAAATATTTACCCTCTAGCCCTTTACATAAGAAGTTCACCAACTCCTGGCATACTTTCCATCAAGTTGAGATCTATAATTTACTTAACCATCCCTGTGTTTCTGAATATTTAGTCTGACTTCTCTTTTCTTGTTGCTGCTACCTCACTGAATATCAGGGTTCTTACATTTTTTCTCTTCCTTAAAAAAGGATTTCCTTAGCCTAAATTCTCTAAAGTAGGATTACTGCATCAAAAGGTATGAATATTTTGATAGTTCATAATCTCTAGTTCAATCCTCATGAAACAAAGCAATTTGTCTTGTAACAGTGCATTTCTCTGACAGTAGGATGTTCACCACATGAACAGGTATGGATTTGGATTGACCTGTGGCTACATAGCTAATTGCTGGAATAGAGTCTTAGGGACATTATTCTGCCTGTTCTCACACATATAGTTTTCTAACGTGAGTATGTATTATACGTTCAATTGTTTGGCTAGTTGCCATGTATCATCTGCATTGACCATTCTCCATACATTATGGAGGGAATCCTCACTTAGAGATTTGCCACGCAAAATCATCTTACCACTTTGACAAGCATAAACTGAACACCAAAGAAGCAGGTGGGATGACTTCATAATCTGTGAGATCTAGAGCAAAAGGAACGTGGCAGGCCCCTTCTTCAGAAGTTATTGAGAATTTCAAGATGGCAACAGGCTAGCACTGAACCAAGCACAGCCCCCTTCTAAGTACACGGCCCTGTGTGAATGCACACGCATGAAGCCAGCCCTAGAGCTGGGCAGAGGGTGTGTGTGTGGGCCACAGCTAATAAAAACCCTGCTAAGTAGAGGAGAGTCAGCCCCTATGGTCAAGCCCTCCTGGAACCATCAGACATGGGTAGTGGGTAGGGATGGCAGAAAAATCTGGAAGAAGCATCTGGCCACTCTACATCTAGAAGAGGGAAGGCCAGGCACTTCTGTGGCTTCCTCAGATGCAATCACTCTGAATGCACCAACCTGGAGTCCCCATCACCTACCTGTCCCTTCTATGGTTAAGAGCATGAGCTCTCAGAGTCTGACTGCCTGAGTTCAAGTCCTAACTGACTGCCTGTGAGATCCTGGAGAAGGTACCTTCAGTTTCCTCATCTGAAAAATGGGTTTAATAAGGGTACCTGCCTTGTAGGGTTTGCTTTAATGGTAAGTGCAAGAAAGTTCCCTCTATTTTCATGTCTGATCATGCCCCTGGGTCATTTGTGGATTTTCCTGGTGTTATACTATTATCTTTTCAAGGGGATACTAAACTGATCATTTTTACTAGGGGGGAGAAAAAGTCGACAGACTGTGTAAGCCTTTTTGTAGAAGAAAATGCTAATTTTTTTCCTAACACAGAAGCAACATGTGTTGCACAGAGACGTGGTCCAACTGCCGGTGAGGCAGTGCTGACTTGTCAGTCTGTGTACACACAGATTTGGGGGAGATACAGGATGATAGTGTTATTGGTCTAAATGTTACTCCTCTGGTGTCAAAGTCTTGTGGTACAAAGCAGAACGCCTGCCTGTGCACTGGAGAGCATGCTACAGAGCAATCCTTCCAGACTGTGTCAGCATTCACAAGTGTGTTCCACTAAACCGGGACTGAGGGTTGCCTCTACATGTTGAGAAGCAGAAGAATTCAACGAACGTTTTGGAAATGCTGGGTTAAACTCCTATAAACACTATTCTCACCTTTAATATGTTAAGGTGTAAAGAGGCTGTATTGTATGCCTTCCATGAAGTACATTTTTCTGGGAACATATCATGGGACCAGTGTTCCAAACTTTTGGGAGATTTTGGTGCTGGATCAAAGTAGGTGTCGCTTTACGAAGGTTCATTTCTTTGGACAAGTGACTATTAGCCAGAGACCTCATGAACAGGACATGTAATATAGAACAGCCAAATCCACGTAACAAGTCTTAAAGACTCAGTAGGAAAATACTTAGCAATCCCTTTTGTGAAGAGGTAGGCAGATCTCAAAGTTGGCAGGTGACATGGAGGGGAGGTGACTGTCCACCAAAACCAACCATTCCCTTCTGAGGTGCCTTTATTCAGAGTTACCCAGTGGGTCTATTTCTGATTTCTATGTGATTTACTGAAAAGAAGGCAGGGCCTTGACAGGCTGGGGACAGTTATCCTTATTCTTGGCAAAGCAGATTGGGGGAGAATGATTTAAGCAACACAGGAAAATTAATTGGCTGCATTGGCTCCTTTCCCTTCCTGCCTGCCCACTCCCATTGAGGGTTTCATCTACAGGGCAGTTCCCCTCTCCCCACGCAGGGCTGGGCTCGGGCTGCAGCTCCTGTGTGACTGAGGCTTGACACGGGGCCACCAAGCACAGCCAGCAGAGGGGAACAGGATTTGGGAAGGGTCAGCCAGCGCTCTCCCCACATGAATATGCAGCATCTCAGGAAGCAGGGTGCACAATCCCTGCCTACCCTCACCCCCATTCACTGAAGGGATCTAAGAGGACAGGATGTCTTGTTTACCAGGAACAAGGTGGACTTCACCATCGGAAACAAAGGGATGACACCCTAGCCTTTGGCTTGTTCTTCTGTGACCTAGGGGATGCAACTACCACCCTTCCATTTGGTTATTTCATTTTATGTTTATTTTTAAAATTTATTTATTTTTGGCTCCTTTGGGTCTTCGTTGCTGCACTCAGGCTTTCTCTAGTTGCGGCGAGCGGGGGCTACTCTTCACTGTGGTGCACAGGCTTCTCATTGTGGTGGCTTCTCTTGTTGCGGAGCACGGGCTCTAGGCGCGCGGGCTTCCGTAGTTGTGGCTCATGGACTCTAGAGCGCAGGCTCAGTAGTTGTGGCGCACAGGCTTAGTTGCTCCGGGGCATGTGGGATCTTCCTGGACCAGGGATCAAACCTGTGTCCCCTGCATTGGCAGGAGGATTCTTAACCACTGAGCCACCAGGGAAGTCCCTGGTTATTTATTTTAAAAGTGAGGGTGGGACCATTAGATCAATGGATGGTCATCTCTGCTCTTGGATACCAAGATAATATTCATCTTACCATCTACTGGAGTCAGGTAATCCTTCTGAATTTAAAAAATGAATTCCAACTTATGCTCTCCACCTCCGTCCCCCACATCCTTTTACACATAACTTTCCTGTGATTCTGTTTTTCCCATGAAACATTTCTGTGTACAGAGGAGAAAGAGTCTCACATTTTACTATTAATTCTCTCTCTGGCATGTGTATTTCCTTTTTTTTGCTTAAGCCCAAAGCAAGCTTCATCCTCTAGTTCAAAATCAGAGCCTTCAAACTGTAAAACACTGACATTGAAGAAACCCAAATGCAAAAGGTGACGGAGATGGAAACCATGGGAGAAGGAATCCATGTCTTCTGTCCGGGTCACCATCTTCCTCTGAGCTCCTGTGGCACTTCCTATAGGTTTCTACATCACGTTGTTTGACTTCTGAGATTTCTATCTTGCTCTTCGGCGAGATGGAGTAGACTCCTTGAGGAGGGAGATGGTGCCTGCTGTATACTGAGAAGCAGCCCAGAAAGTGCTCTATAAGCTCCAGCCCAAGGTAAGTTTCCTCCCTATAACAACTACAGGACAGGTCTGGACGCAACCCGCCTGGGCCAAAGCCTGTCTCTCCTACTTACTAGCTCCATCCTAGCTATGCATGGTTAAGTCAGTTAATCCCTCCATTCTTTCAGCTTCCTCATCTATAAAATAGGGAGTTGTGAGTGTAGCATGGCTCTTGGCATATAGGAGCGTTGTGTGGATATTAACTATCACTGATATAAGGTGGAATAACATTCACCGAGTGCCAGCCATGTTCATGCACACTTGCTGACAAAAATCTTTTTAAGTAGTAATTATCATCCCCATTTTTTAGCTAGAAAAATAGCCAATCAGAGAAATGTAGTTTTCTTGTCCCAGATCACACAGTCAGTGATTAGCAGAGTTGGGATTCCAGCCCCCAAGACTACAGTCTCTGCTCCTCTCCATGCTGTCCACAGCTAGCACTCAGGCCATGAGGATCCTGAATTGGAGGACTTCCAGTCTGGCTCTTCTGCCCCCAGCCAAAATCGCCACGAGTAACCATAATAAGGAGGGACGAAACAGGCTCTTCCTAGATGTCACATTCCTAGCTGTGGGCACTGACTGCTCTTTGTGCCTCCTGGGTCTCTCTGATGAACATCCTCTGTGACTCTCGCTCAGGGAACTTTGGGGCAGTGGACAGGAGGTCAGCTCTGTAATTCCATAACTGCTTGCTCACTGACTGCTTTGGGAGAAGCTACAGTGACAGCTGGGATCCTTTCCATGATGAGTAATTGCCCATCATACAAATCTATTTAGACCACTTCCTCCTGGTGCACAACTACTAGTTGATTTAAGATGCAAACCTTTGTATAGCTTATTGCCAGAAGGATGAAATATAGAGCTTACCCAGACTTTTCTTTGCTGAAGCATTTATTGTAAATCATTAGTTTCTGTGAGTTGCTACCCATTTATCAAGCAATTCCTACCCAGCTCCAGGTGCTGAAAGAATTCTCTGTGCTTTTCTAGAAAATGTACCATTTGTCCAAGAATGTAATTACTGTATACTTAAAAAAAAAATCCCAAGCTCATATATTCACATGGAGAAGCTCAGGCCCAAGGATACCCAATTAGCTGGGAACAGTCAATGTGGTTTTCAATGCAGTAACCACAAGTCTTTGGGGATGTTTAGGAACATGGATAACAAACGCCTCATCTACCATTAAGGCTTGCAGCCAGAGAGGGGAGGGGAAGATGCTAACATTCAGAGCATCTCTCTGCTCCAAGCTTTATGCTAAACACTTTATATAACTCCTTTAATTCTTCCAGAAGCCCTAGTGGGTAGGTACTATCATCTTCATGTTATAGACAAGTAAACTGGGGATCATCATCTCACGCCATGAAGCAGTGGAACCACAATCTGTACCCCAAATAATGAACTTGCGCAAGTCTCTCTGCTGGATCACCACACACAGAGAAACTCCCAGCCCCAGCTAGCTGATTCCTGGCTTCTGCTGGTCTGAGTCTTCCGTGGGTGGCTCTCTAACAAATAGGATGGCTGAGGTTCCCCGTCAGCAGGGCTGCCATTGAATGTCAGGGAGGAAAGCTGCTGTGCATAGCAAGCATTTTCATCTCGCCACCAACGAAGATCAAGCACACGAAATCTGAATCCCCCCAGGGGTGGGGGAAGGAGTGAGGTTCCATTTCCCCCTGACCATTCTATCCGGAGCACGCAGCAATATGGGCAGACAATTAGTATGAACGGATTTGAGCAAAACACCAAATCTGATTGATGCTGAAAGCACACCAAGTGGGAGCACACAAAGGGATGGCGAAGAAGAGGGGTGGTCATATGTAGCAGGGCCTGCTTAAAAATTCTAATCCTCATAAGCTTCTGAGGAAGCTGCTCTTTTCACTGGGCAGGTTTTTAATATTTATTGCTGAGGGCAGTTTTAATCCTAATGAAAATAGCATGTCCTCAGGAAAAGAAGTGCTGTAGCTCTAACGAACAAATGTGGCTCTGACTTTAAATGTCTCACAAGGCTCACAGAGGGTAGAGTTTACCTGCAACTGAATCACTGAAAGGCTTCAGGAAGTACTACTGACAGGAAAAAGTTGAGCTCAAAATGGGTATGTGCCGTCCAGCTCTGGCTGCGTTACCCCCAGAATGGAAGACCCAAGCTCCTTGTCAGAGGAACAGTCCATGTAGCTCACAGGTGAAGACAGATAGACTCAGGATTCTTCTGCCAGGGTTTGAATCTCAGCTCTGCCAACTCTAAGCCTCAGTCTCAGATAATGATGATTATAGATCTTACTGATTTCTTATGGAGATCAATTGACACAATGAATGTAAATCACTGAGCACAGACTCTGGTGTACAGTAAGTGCTAAATAGATGAGAGCTACGTTATCACTTTAATTTTTTATTATCGTTATAGCTTATCCCCAGTGTTACTGGCTTTTTTGCCCAGTAAATGAGGATGCCAGATTATGAAGAGCTAGCAACTAGGAGGTCCTGTTGGAAAGAGTCAGAGAAAATTAATGATCTTCTACTGATTAAATCAGGATTCAAATATGGCTTAAGTTGGGAAGAAAAATAAGAGCTTCACCTTTGCAGGGAGGAACAGTGGAAAATTAACTATTTATACAAATAGTATTTCCATTGGCAGATAAAATGTATTGCTTGAATCCAACCATGTCATCTTGTGGGATCTAAGAGCTGAACTTGTGTGGAATTGTGACACCTAGAAGTTTGTATGCCAGTTTTCTAACCATTCAGTAAATTCTCTGACTTTCTCCACCAGTGATAGCGTATCACGGTTGAGAAAACCCTTCTCTCTTTGGATGAGTGTGCACAGCTCTCACTCTGTCCTCTTGTCTGCTCAGGTTCTCAAGTGGGGGAACTCAGCTTCCTCCCTCTAAGGACTAGCTTAGGAGCTTTAGGAGAATCATGCCCTGAAAGATTATAGTGCCCACACTCCCATAAGAAAGTAAGAATGAAAACGGTATTGAATCGTTAAATAAACCCATCTTTCAAAATGACATAAACCTTAAATGTAGGATGCCATTATGGTGTATTCTTTCTAATTTCTCTATCCTTCTCTCTCTGTGCCCCTGCTTTGCTGATGTCCTAAACTCATGCATAGTCTGACTATTGAGAATCCAACACCAAAATTAGATTATAAAAATTTTAAAAAGAACTAGTAAAGATCCTCTTCTAGACTGAATTCTAGACATTTCTTTCAGTCTTCAGAAAAATACCTCTTTTGTGTTCTTATTCTCAAGAAACACGTCCAGCTAAAGGGCTCAGAATATTGTTTTCTTTTTGGATTTTCACACCATCTTTTGCCCGTAATATTGGCCTTGTTTCCTAACCAGTTGTCTCCCTCTATTTTGCCTTCCTCCTCTCCACTCCTTTCCCCATGCTGTTGCCACAGAGTACTTTCTAAAATTCAAATGCAGGGACTTCCCTGGCAGTGCAGTGGTTAAGACGTTGCTTTCCAATGCAGGGGGTGCAGGTTCGATACCTGGTCGGGGAGCTAAGATCCCACATGCCTCGCAGTCAAAAAACCAAAACATAAAACAGAAGCAATATTGTAACAAATTCAATAAAGACTTTAAAAAAAATGGTCCACATCAAAAAATCTTAAAAAAAAAATTCAAATCCAATGATGTCACTTCCTAGTTTAATACCTTTCAATGGCTCCTCTTGTCTAGACCTGTGATTCTCAAACCAGGGAAGGGGTCCTTCTCAAACCAGGGAAGGGGTCCTTCTCAAGGTAAGGAGCCTCATGGTGAAAGCAAGAGCACATGATAAACATATTGGATCTTCTGTAATGCCACTGGTGATAAATATAAAACATTTCTATATTAAGAAACACGAATATATTATGGAGTAGAACACAATTTTTCTGGCTATTAAAGATGAAACATGGGGTTCCAGAGGAATTTCACACTTGGAGTTGTTGGCTCCTGACCCAGGACTTATTGAGATATGCAATCACTCTCTTAGGACTCTGAAGTGGAAAAAGTGGTGAAGCACTGACCCACAGGATAAAATCAAACTACTTGGTGCAAAGCTCTCTGAGATCTGGAGCCTGCTCTTCCTTTCCAGCTTCATAATTTTTTTTTTAAACATCTTTATTGGAGTATAAGTGCTTTACAATGTTGTGTTAGTTTCTGCTTTATAACAAAGTGAATCACCTATAGATAAACATACATCCCCATATCTCTACCCTCTTGCATCTCCCCCCCACCCTCCCTATCCCACCTCTCTAGGTGGACACAAAGCACCGAGCTGATTTCCCTGTGCTACGCGGCTGCTTCCCACTATCTATTTTACATTAGATAGTGTATATATGTCCATGCCACTCTCTCACTTTGTCCCAGCTTACCCTTCCCCCTCCCCGTATCCTCAAGTCCATTCTCTACGTCTGTATCTTTATTCCTGTCCTGCCCCTAGGTTCTTCAGAAGTTTTTTTTTTTTTCTAGATTCCATATATATGTGTTAGCATATGGTATTTGTTTTTCTCTTTCTGACTTACCTCACTCTGTATGACAGTCTCTAGGTCCATCCACCTCACTACAAATAACTCAATTTCGTTTCTTTTTATGGTTGAGTAATATTCCATTGTATATATGTGCCACATCTTCTTTATCCATTCATCTGTAGATGGACATTTAGGTTGCTTCCATGTCCTGGCTATTGTAAATAGTGCTGCAATGAACATTGTGGTACATGACTCTTTTATTTATTTATTTTATAAAGTGAGTATTTATTTATTTATTTATTTTTGGCTGTGTTGGGTCTTCGTTTCTGTGCAAGGGCTTTCTTTAGTTGCGGCAAGTGGGGGCCACTCTTCATCGCGGTGCGCGGGCCTCTCACTATCGCGGCCTCTCTTGTTGCGGAGCACAGGCTCCAGACGCGCAAGCTCAGTAGCTGTGGCTCATGGGCCTAGTTGATCCACGGCATGTGGGATCTTCCCAGACCAGGGCTCAAACCTGTGTCTCCTGCATTGGCAGGCAGATTCTCAACCACTGTACCACCAGGGAAGCCCGACTCTTTTTTAATTATGGTTTTCTCAGGGTATATGCCCAGTAATGGTATTGCTGGGTCGTATGGTAGTTCTATTTTTAGCTTTTTAAAGTAACCTCCATACTGTTCTCCATAGTGGCTGTATCAATTTACATTCCCACCAACAGTGCAAGAGGGTTCCCTTTTCTCCACACCCTCTCCAGCATTTATTGTTTGTAGATTTTTTGATGATGGCCATTCTGACTGGTGTGAGGTGATACCTCACTGTAGTTTTGGTTTGCATTTCTCTAATGATTAGTGATGTTGAGCTTCCTTCATGTGTTTGTTGGCAATCTGTATAAGTTCTTCAGAGAAATGTCTATTTAGGTCTTCTGCCCATTTTTGGATTGGGTTGTTTGTTATTTTGATATTGAGCTGCATGAGCTGCTTGTAAATTTTGGAGATTAATCCTTTGTCAGTTGCTTCGTTTGCAAATATTTTCTCCCATTCTGAGGGCTGTCTTTTTGTCTTGTTTATGGTTTCCTTTGCTGTGCAAAAGCTTTGAAGTTTCATTAGGTCCCATTTGTTTATTTTTGTTTTTATTTCCATTTCTCGAGGAGGGGAATCCAAATCAGAAAAGAAGAAGTAAAACTGTCACTGTTTGCAGATGACATGATACTATACATAGAGAATCCTAAAGATGCTACCAGAAGACTACTAGCGCTAATCAATGAATTTGGTAATGTAGCAAGGTACAAAATTAATGCACAGAAATCCCCTGCATTCCTATATACTAATGATGAAAAATCTGAAAGAGAAATTAAGGAAACACTCCCATTTACCACTGCAACAAAAAGAATAAAATATCTAGGAATAAACCCACCTAAGGCAGAAATTAAAGATGATACAAACAGATGGAGAGATATACCATGTTCTTGGATTGGAAGAATCAACACTGTGAAAATGACTCTACTACCCAAAGCAATCTACAGATTCAATGCAAACCCTATCAAACTACCAATGGCATTTTTCACAGAACTAGAACAAAAACTTTCACAATTTGTATGGAAACACAAAAGACCCTGAATAGCTGAAGCAATCTTGAGAAAGAAAAACGGAGCTGGAGGAATCAGGCTCCCTGACTTCAGACTATACTACCAAGCTACAGTAATCAAGACCATATGGTACTGGCACAAAAACAGAAATATAGATCAATGGAACAGGATGGAAAGCCCAGAGATAAACCCACGCACATATGGTCACCTTATCTTTGATAAAGGAGGCAAGAATATACAGTGGAGAAAAGACAGCCTCTTCAATAAGTGGTCCTGGGAAAACTGGACAGCTACATGTAAAAGAATGAAATTAGAACACTCCCTAACACCATACACAAAAATAAGCTCAAAATGGATTAAAGACCTAAATGTAAGGCCAGACACTATAAAACTCTTTGAGGAAAACATAGGCAGAACACTCTGTGACATAAATCACAGCAAGATCCTTTTTGACCCAGCTTCAATATTTATTTCCCATCCTCACTCTTACTAACACTCCTCACTTCTTGCAGTTCATGCACAATGTCAGTTACAAGTGTCTCTGTTAATTCCACTCCTTTAACCCCATGTCTCTGAAACAGCTGTCTTTAGGCACCCATCTTCTTAGAAAGTTGTACAGTGATATTCTCATCCAACCTTCCCTTCCCCTCACCCAAAAAACCCAGTCCAGCTGCCTCTTGAGACTGGGATTCAAGAGGTTAGCTCAGCCGTGAGCATGTGCCTATTCATCTCCAAAGTGGGGAGAGGCATAGGCCAGGCTGCCTTGACTACACACATAGTGCCCCATCTCTTTAACGTTAGGAAACAGTGAGCAATTGAAGGCTTGACGCTGTAGCTATTCTGCCTAAGTTGCATGTGGGCTCCCCCACTTCTCGACTGGATGGTCTTTGACTAGTTAAACACTCTGTGCTTCCAATTTCTCATCTGTGAAATGGAGATTATAGCAAGATAATAATTTTGTAAAGAAGGGCCAAGAGGTCAACTGTGTTAAATGCTTCAAAGACTGACACCTAACCGAACAGTAGCTATTATTATCATTAAGCACTCCTTCCACTGGGAGAAAGTTTGCTCAAAATACCCAGTGTCCTGATGGAAAATATCTTGGTCCCCAGGCATTCTCACATGGCGCCCTCACAGCCTGTATCCTATGGTTCATAGGACAAGCATATTCTGGGAGATAAATTCAGCTCTTTTGTTTTTTCCTTCCGCAGGACCAGGGGCTTTCTGATGTTCATATACACAACCTCCACCCTCCCTTTTCCTTGGGGCATGTGTGTTGAAAACGTGACTGAAGCAGGAACATATTTCTAAGGAAGAGGTATAAGGGAAGAGTTTAATGTTGACTAAGATTACAATTTTTCAACTGAGATAAAATTCACTACCCAGCTTCTTTCTAAGTCCAAAAGATATTCATGGAAGAAGAAAGAAAAAGAAGGGAGCTGATATTTGCTGCAAGTTCACATGCGGGTCTTCAATCCTGGCTCCCACAATAATCCTGCATGAAGGGGAATAGTTATCCTTATGTGGAGAAAAAATCCTAAATCCCTGAGATATGAGCTCACACAGGGATTAAATCCTCTCACCATGCCCCAAATTAAAAAATAACGGCATTTGTTCCTACTGAAATTCAATATCCTTGACTTTTTAAGACAGAAGGTGCTATTTTAGTTACTTTTAAGTAACACAATCTGCATTCTCTGGGAACAGACCCCTCAAGACTCACCCCTCTCCCTGCATATTTAAAGAGACCTCTAGAGTGAAGCGTGTCTCTCTCTGCAGAGTGAACCAGTGTAGGGTGGCTGCAGGGCAGGCTAAAGGAAGAAGCTGGAAAGCTGCTGAACCTTGGCACACAGAGCCACACCGTCTGCAGGTCAGAAAATGGCAGCCAGGACCCCGTCCTCACACCTGCTGAGGTCCTCAGAGCTGCCAAGAAGCTGCTCTGCTCCTAATCTGGGCATTCCCTTACAGCTTGCCAACTCCTGCCTGGCTCTCCATCCAAGAATGTTAAGTGAGGCTTTGAACAGAGTAAAAGTCCTGGTCATCCCTACCTCCCAGGCATGACAAGTTAATCCCCTGTGAATGAGCCAAGATTTAAACAACAACAACAACAACACACCTTGCAGCTGCTGGACCCACAGGTGCCCAACCCATTCAGGCATAAACCATTGGCCATGCTCTAGCCTGGAATTTGTATGACTCAGAGTGGAGAATGAGAGCCCGGTCAAGACTCTGGCCCACAGAATTGTGTTGGTGGTTAATTACCCTGGTCATCTATGCTAAGGTTCTCTTTCCATAGCCTTTGCCAATGGTCACAGTTTGTCATTGCCTTTTAATTTAGCTCTTGGCAGAAGAGGACTCTTGTTTTGAGATCATGAGAAATTGCAGGGTCTTTCCCTGATGGAGAAGGTTGTCTTCACTTCTCCTCTTAAAGTGTCTTTTTCTACTGGAAGCAGAGTGCAGAAGGCTGCTGCAGTAGAAAAGCAGCTCACCTGGAATCAGCCAGATACCAAATCTTGGTTTTGCTCCCAGCTCTGCCACCTGCCAGCTGTGTGAACTTCTGCAATCTACTTGGCCTCTCTTCACCTCAGTTTCCTACCACACAGCTGCTGTGGAGATTAATTCCAAATGAACAAGATAATGACGGAAAGGTGCCTGGCAAATGGTGGTGGCTCAGTTACTGTATCTTTCTTCTCTTCCTGTGTTTAGATCTGATGACTTTCACCATGGGCATTAACGATTGTGCTTTATCGATCACTAAGCGCAAATTCAAGACTCTTTTATTTGTGGTTATGGGGGATATGGTGGTAATATTCTGGAGAGGTTTAACATCTTACTGGGGAGAGAAGACATAATTAGAGAGTAGTACAGTCTCCCATAAAATGCTTAATTAGTGACTGCACACTCTGGGTTCAGGGCACAAGGAAATCTGTGTGGGCTCTGGTTATCAGGCTCGGCTTCATGGAGGAGATGATATGGAATGAGGAATTAACTGGCACATTGCCCTAAACATAGAAGCACACTGCCCTATAACGATGAACTGTGCGGAATGATTGTACGTGTTCAGTGTTTGGAACGAATAACTTCTAGTTTACAACCTAAGCAGTTCAGAGGAAGAGTGAATGCCCATGGATGGTAGAGAACAAATTTTAGGAAGGACAAGGACAAAATTCTTAAGAGTTATGGACTTATTTTCATGTGGATTAGAAAAAAATTAACACATGAATTGTATGAATTTGTATATTCTATATCCTGGCAGAAAGCTAAAGTTTTTTAAGTGTATTGATTTTTTAAAATCCATTAAATAATATTAAAGGTAGTTTGTGGATATGTCAACAATGTGAATGACTGAAGTTTGGGAAACTCTGCTGGAAGTAATAGGATTCATCTCTGGATACCCTGTGGATGAAAAGATATGAACCAGAATCTTCACCTCTCTGCTGCATAAAGCTGCAATCTTAAGCAATTGCTTTCACCTCTTTGTGCCTCATTTATTAAATAGGAATAATTATGATGCTACCATATCGGGTTGAAGGTTAATATCTATAAAGCATTTGTAACACTGCCTGGCACATGTTAAGAGTTCAATTAGAATAAGAAAAAAAAAACCAAAGCCCATGGGGGTCATATTTGTTTGGGGGCTGTCACTGACTAAGTGAACCATCTAGTAGGTCTTTAAGTGTTAATCTGCCCCACACTGATGCAAAATGATAGGTCAACAGATTGCACTATGGTTGCCAGGAAGGGATTCCCAGCTCTGTCATTCAAACCCTTGTGGGTTATTTAAGGTCACAAGTCCTTTACTGTATGACCAGAGAAACCACAGACTTGGGCAGCTGGGAGCATATTTCTGCCAATGTACAAATGCTGATGTAATTCTACAAACAAAGGCATGGGTGGTTTTTTCTGTGGACAAGTAAGAGCCCAGTCAACTGAGTTGAATTTACTCTGAACCCTCAAGTCGGCTCCAGTGAAGTACTGGGCTCCTCTGATTCATTCCAGAGGCATATGAAAGAATTAACCGAATCTTGTCTCTGTTTTTTTTTATTCAGTTGATAAACATTTTATTCTGACAATCCCAAAAGCTTGCCAGTTTAACTTGGATGGTACACAGTTTGTATGAAAAGGTATTTGGTTCCACCCAGAGGTAGATATATTTTAGCATTCACCTACATTGCATTTCCAACTCATGATACATAGCCACTGGTTTCAGAATTTGAAAAATATATTTAGCAACACACATTAAGTGAGCAAGCACTGTCACTGACACAGAAACGCTGTCAAAGATCTGCTGAATAAAAAATAATGCTCAAAGTTCTGCCTCCAGGCCAGCCCTCTTGAGTACCAGACCCAGACTGCCAGGACATCCCCCCAGTGCCTAAGGAGCAGTTCTCTTGGTGATTCCCAATGCACAGTAGTGTTTACACATGTTGAGAAGTCCTGTGGCAAACAATCCTATTAACCCAAGCATGTTTGCTAGTGGGCTCCTTTTGAGTGATAACATTAATATTTCTCTTCCCTAGAGGACAGAATAAAAAATGCTGCCCCAGCATAGATGTAGCCAACCATCCACTCATTCATCAAGCTAAAAACCTGGGTGAATTACTCTACTTCTTTTCCCTCATCCAGCTAGTCCCCAAGTCCTACTGCTTCTACCTTGGGGATGTTTCTTGAGTCCCTCCCCACATTCATTCCTGCTACCAAAGCCTTAGCTTAAGTCTTGTTCAGGTCTATTTTGAATGTCCAGGCAAATTTTGAATGTCTTTAGTTCTCCCTGCCTTCAGCCTCTCTCCTCTATAATCCATCATTCGGAGTTATTTTCCTAAAAATAAATCTCATCATATTACTTTCCCACTTCAAACCTCCCCTGGCTCCCCATTGCCCACATAAAGAAGCCAAAGTGATTATCATAGACATTAATTCTAGGGCAGAATATAGCATGGTAGTTACAAGCATAGAATCTGAAATCAAATAGCCCTGGATAGAGCTTGGGCAATTTACTTAGTCCTCCCAAGCCTCAGTTTTGTCATCTATAGGATGAGTATAATTATAGTGTAGATTTAACAGGATTGTGGTAAGGATTAAATCAGATAATAGATGTATAATATTCAACACAGCACCTAAAATATTGAAAATGCTTACAATTATACCATTCTTATTAACATTACACAATACTCTGAGTAACGGAGCCCTAGCTCTCCAAACTCATCAATGTACAGCCTTTCCTCACAGTGACCTATGTTCCAGTCACCCCAAACATCTAACCCTTCTCCAACACACCCTTGCCCATCTCCACGATTTTGCACTCCATTCCGTCTCTGCACAGTACTGTTCTCCCCTCCTCCAGTGGATATGTCCTCACGCCAAGACACCTCTCAGCAGGTTGAAAAAAATAAATGTCATAAAGCCCATGTACTTCTCTCTATGGGAAGATTCTGAAGCTTTAGTCTGCTTGTTTAGAATTGGGTGGCAATTTAAACCCACTGATTTAAACACACAAGATTATCCAGTTTCCTTAAAATGAAAGGCAGTATTCTTAGCTTACACGGAGATCAGATTAAAAGCAGCAAAGGGAAGGACTCTAAAAGAAAACAGGCTAAGACACAAAAGCTAAGAAACAGGAAGGATCAGGAACAGTGACAGATCACTTAGCACAAAGCACAGCCTAGAAGGACTTCACAGTATTAACATCCACTTTAATGAACACTTATATAAAAAGACTGACTGGGCTAAGTGTAATAATTGACATACTTTATGATGACTCCCAAATCACCAGAAATTAGTAATGACAGTAACATTTATATCTTTTATTAAGCGCTTACGATATGCTAGCATTAAGTGCTTAAGATATGCACCTCATTGTAGGTGGTATGATCAAGCTCCAAGCTCCATTTGCAGAGGAAAAATGAGGCTTAGAGAAATTAAGAGACTCTTCCTAGGTACTCAGTTAGTGAGTGGCAGAGTTCTATTGATTCTAGAGCTAGTGATCCCAACCTTTTATAAAATCGTCTCTTTACAAGGTTATTACGTTTGGTAAACTCTGTTTAAACAGACATGGAATAATATCAATGCATGATATTTACTATGCTGAGTGTGTATGACTTAAATGTATTTTATTAAAATTTTTATCTAGCATTGTTTATATTTTTAAATGCTCGTGTTAGCTGCAGAATTTATAAATAGGACATCTCATATTTCTCTGCTGCTGGATAAATGATGCTTCAAAAAGACAAGAAAGCCAGCTTCCACAAGAAAATGTGATGGCTGTGAGCATCTTTGTGTTGCAAATATCTATCGTGAAAATTAAAGTTTTAAGCAAAATTTTGTTTTATTTCCTCATAGGTTTTTCCCACAAACTGGAGTCAAAAGGCCATGTGCGAATTGGAACGAGTGGATTCAGTGTTCTTCTGACCTTGGTTTTGTTTCAGAGAGAGGTAAGTGTAAACTTGTTTCTCTCCTTGGTTCTTCTGCAAAAGCAGAACCACCCCTGTGGGGGACATTGCCTATTCCCTGTCCCTTCAAGCTTGTCCTTAGGGTGTCACCTTTTAAAGCCAGCTCTTGTCTCTCCTCCTATTCAAGCCAGATCCTCCCTCCCTTGTCTAATTCTTAGCCAAGCATAGCAAGGCCAGCTGGTGAGAGCCTTGTAAAAAACAATGGCACCAGACCCTGCTTAATGGAACGCTGCTCGCGCCAGTCAAAGCTTCCTGGATGGGAACAGTTGATTTTGAGTTGTGGCCCATTCTCTGACCCATACTGGAGCACTGTATTCAGTGGGGATTAAAAACCTTGTGAACTGGAGTAAGAAGAGATAGAAAAAAGAGGTCATTGTAGGTCTAGAGGGAATCAATATTGTCTCTTTGAAAAAGCCTATATCTGTTCCCAGACTGACCATCTGGGGCTGTGTGGCTCACAATCGGCTGCAAAGGAAGGAAAGAATTAAACTGGGGCAGAGGGAGAACTTTGTGAGGGCAGGTTTCCAATGTGGCTTGTCTGGGAAGACTAAGGAGGATCCAAGGAGGTTGTAGAGAGAAATAGTTCAAGAAAAGGAGAAAAACCTTAAATTCCTATACGTACCTGTAGTTCATCTGTCCCTCCTTGTACCTCTACCAAATGTTTCCAGTTGTGAATAAAGAACTATTTCTACAGGGCTCACAATTTCTTCCTCAATTCTTGAATGCTACTTTAGCATAATCTTACAAAAGTGTTTTTTGTTTTCAATGAAATTAACATTTCCAATAGATTCCAAACTTGAGGCTTATGGGCATGAACACGGGGTGGGGAGTGGTAAAAACTTAGATGGGTGTTGCTGCCTTAGTGCCCCTACAGCAGAGAAAGTGTTTCCTCTACCTGGGAATTCATGGCTTCACTTCTCTTTGGGAGAGAGTGGTAAGTGGGTGAAGACAGAGCAACAAATGTGGCCCAAAGAAATTGAGAATACAGATGTATGATGCTGAAGGATTCTTGGGCTAAAACTGAGTTTGCTCAAAGCAATGACCTTGCTCTGGTTTTAAGATACCAATAAAAACTGCTCCAGGAAACTTTCTGGATTTGGAGAGACTTTTACAAAGATAGATACATTTCCCCAGGAGGCGAACAATCCTGGGAAATGATGCAACTCTTGGTTCTTGAATCTGGGATTCAGCGGTAAAATGGTGCCTGGTAAATGTGGTGTTTAAGCAAGAGTGCTGAGAGCTTGAGTGTTGAAAAATTCTGGTTCTGGGATGGATATGCTTTGTGTCCCTGGATGAACCCTTAATATTATATAATCCTCAGTCTTCACTAATCTATTAAAATGCAAAACTGAATCTACTAAAAGGATCTTGTAATAGTAAGGTAGGAAGTTAGTGATTTCTTGTACATGGATCAATATTTTGATTGAGACGGGAGTTTCATCCATAAGGCTTGTCCACCAGGGTGTCCTAGAGCTCTTCTCCTCCATTATATTCCAGGAGCCAGTGGTCCAGCTGACTGTGAGAGAGAGCTCCACCTGCACTTCCCAGGCACACCCATCCTCATGACCCAACTAAACTCACTGTCTTCACGCTTCAAACCTGATCTTCCTCCTTATTCCCATCTACAGCAACGTAGCATCAGCTCTTCCAGGTGAGAAGCTTCAGTACCACCCTTCACTCCTCCCTCTCTCCTGCTCTCCTCCATCCAGTACCACTCTCACGGTCTGCATCGTTTCCTCCTTTGTCACTGTCCGCTTGAATTCAAGCTCATTATCTTTCATCAGGGCCAACGGCAGCTTTTTAAAAAATTGAGTTGAAAATCACGCAACAGAATATGAACCATTTTATTTATTTATTTTGTACTGAGTTGTCTGTTTTGTAATTTTTTTTCAGCTTTACTGAGATATAACTGACCAAATTGTATAAATTTAAGGTGTACGACATGATTAACCCTTATAAAGTGAACTTAGTACAATTACAATATTGTGGAATCACCACCATTAACCCTGTTCCAAAGAATTTGCATCATCCCAGAAGGAAAACTGTACCCACTAAGCAGTTACTTTCTATTCCTTCCCACTCCCAGCACCCCCAACAACCAGTCTGCTTTCTGTCTCTATGGATTTACCCATTCTGGGTATTTTGTATAAATGGAATCACACAGTATATAATCTTTTATGTCTGGCTTCTTTCACTTGGTATAATGTTTTCTAGGTTCCTCCACATTGTAGCATGTATCAGTACCTCATTCCTTTCTGCAGCTGAACGATATTACTGTACGTATATATTATTATATTTTGTATGCATATGCCACAATTTGTCTATCCATTCATCTGTTGATGGTTATTTGGGTTATTTCTATCTTTTGGCTGGTGTGAATAGTGCCGCTATGAACATGCATGTACATGTATTTGCTTTGCAATTTGGGGAGTCTATACCTAGGAGTGGAATTGCTTGGTCAAACACTAATTCTATGCTTAACTTTTTAAGAAACTGCCAAACTGCCTTCTACAGCAGCTGAACCATTTTATATGCTCACTAGCAATTACAGAGGTTCCAATGTCTCCATATTTTCACCAATATTGTTACTTTCTGTTTTTTGATTATTGCCATGCTAGTGAGTGTGAAGTGGTATTGATTTGCATTTTTCTAATGGCTAATGATATTAAGCAACTTTTAATGTGACTTTTAACCATTTGTATGTCTTTTATGAAGGAATGCCTGTGCAAGTTCTTTGCCCAATTTTTAATTGGATTGTCAGTCTTTTTGTTACTGAGTTGTAATGGTTCTTTATATATTCTGGATATTAGACTGATTAGATATGTGATTTGCTAAGTATTTGCTAAAAGCTGCTTATTGCTTTTCAAATCCACCATAGTGCTTTTCAGTGTCACCTTCGTGCTGGTATTTCCTTAACCTGAAATGTCCTACTCCCTTGCTTCTCCAGGTATGTGACCAACATTATTTAAAACTTGTTAGAAAATGCAGAATCACATGCTCTGCTTCAGTTACTATCAGGTCTTTCAATTCCAGTGATTTGGATGCAGATTTTATTTGAGAAGCATGGCTTTATTTTCTCCTTTTCTACCAGATCTCTCTTTCTATCGTTCAAAGCCCAACTCCTCTATCAGTTCCTCTGGGACTGGGAAGACTTTATCCCTGAACCCCAACCCAGTAAAACTAATCATTTCCTCCCTCTGCTATTTCCTTTACATACTTCTACTGTGTCTGTTTTCTCTACTAGACTATGAGTTCCTTGAGTAAAGAAATTGAATCAACTTCATTTCTGTGTCTTTTGCAGGCTATCAACCTACCATAGATATTTGATGAATTAGGTGAATAGTCATCTACATGAGGGAGATTTTATTGTCACCATATTGCAAATGCAGAAATTGGAGCTCAAGGAGGTTAAAGTGGTGTAGTAGGTGACAGAGTTGAAATTTGAGCCCAGGCCTCCTCATTTCAACACCCATGTTCTCACCTCTATGTCATACAGCCATTTTAAGAATTTCAGACAGTAAAGAGAAATATCTTCTTAGGTATTGCATGTAGGCAAATATCCATCCTAAAGTCAGGTAGTAACTAAGACTAAGGAAAACTAGGCCATTCAAAGAGATTGGTGCTGGAGAATGATGGCATGCCTTGAGAAAGCAAAGAATTATTTTGTGATTTTTAAGGTACCTTTGCAAAGATCATTCCTAAAATGTGTTCTCTATGAGAACACACGTCTAAAGTGGCTGCCCTTTAAAAATTCACTCAAAATTACTTATTACCTAAATGAATGAGTAAACGTCTTTTTCTCAACCTGTGTGGGTGTTCCAGCTCACACATGTATACGCATGTTGCACATCTTTGAATATCTCTGTATTTGTGACTGTGTGTTCTAAGCTTTTGCTCATGAAAGTTTGGTCTGAGGATCAGCAGCATTGTTATCACCTGAGAAGTGGTAGAAAATGCAGATACTCAGGCCCTACCTCAGACATACTGAACCAGAATCTGCATTTTTAATCAGGTCCCCTGGTGCTTCATATGTCCATGAAAGTTTGAGAAGCACTAATGTAAATCATCCCAGGTATGTCAGGATAGACCTGAACATGACATGATAGCCTAAGCTCAAGATACTGAAAAGTTGCCAGAAAGAGAGATGTTTCAGCTACTTGCAGTACACTGGGATCATTATCTCAGGCCTCGGCTGTTCACACACCTGTAGGCAAAGATCTAATTTACCACTTAGGAAGGAGAGCACACACGTGCCACAAGCATATTTAAACCAATGTTGATACTTTATGATCCAGATTGGCCTCAAAGTCTTCCTCTGCCAGGATGTAGTCATCTTTCTTCAGCATGCAGAGAAACTTGCCCCTTTCACTCAGTAGAGCTACTCACCTGCCCATTTCTTCTTCTACCTGTTTTTCTTCTTTCCTTCCTCCCCAGCCACTCATTTAGCAAAACTACTGTTCTCTTCGCTCACTTCAATTCTGGCAGTTCATAGATTATTTTCTCCACTGCCCCATGCCTAAGAATTAGATGTGGAGCTTGTTTTGTTTTGTTTAGAGGGAGTTAAAGAACTGATATTTCTAAAATTGTTAAATATTTTAAAGAAAAAATGTTCGCTTCTTTCCTTAAATTGTCTTGGGAATCATAACATTGGTTGCTTGCACTGACACTACTTCCTTTCTTCATCTACTGCCACCCACCTGTCCTAAGCCTTTTTAAGACTGTAGAAGTTATACTAGGGTCACATTTTCTCCCTCTATTGGAGTGACACAGCCTTCAGCTTAAAGAAAAATTGGCACTTGGAGCAAGCTAAAGATAACAACTAGTGGTTATTTTTGAACATCATTTCTCTCTAAAGCGCTCTTCTTCAGGAACTGATAAAGTTCCTTCTATATTCTTTAGCTGGAGATGGCAAATGATCATGTGATGCAGGTGGTGCAATAAAATTATACAGGGTATAATGCAGATATGAAGTTGGAAAGCCAGCTTAGTAAATGACTATTTGATAAATAGAAGTACATATTTGATGCAGGTTGGAAATCTATTTCACAAATTCAAGAGTTCAGAAATGTCCATTCTCTTATTCTCTGCAGTTAAATTAGATCTACATCTAGCACCCAGCTATCTGTCCTTGCAGGATATTTAAGTTATTAATAAGACTTTCCCAAGGATTGCACAAAGACCTTGGGGTCTTACACAGCAGCACATCATCAGAGAGATCCTTCTGGCCATCATTTACCTACCCACTCTGTATATGTTTTCTTTCTTTAATAGATCTTTATTGGAGTATAATTGCTTCACAATACTTGTTAGTTTCTGTTGTACAACAAAGTGAATCAGCCATATGGATACATATATCCCTATATCACCTCCCTCTTGAGCCTCCCTCCCATCCTCCCTATCCCATCACTCTAGGTCCTTGCAAAGCACCAAGCTGATCTCCCTGTGCTATGTTGCTGCTTCCCACTAGTTTATTTTACATTCAGTAGTGTATATATGTTGATGCTACTCTCACTTCGCCCCAGCTTCCCCTCCCACCCAATGCCCTCAAGTCCATTCTCTATGTCTACATCTTTATTCCTGCCTTGCAACTAGGTTCATCAGTACCATGGTTTTTTTTTAGCTTCCATATGTATGTGTTAGCATACAGTATTTGTTTTTCTCTTCTGACTTACTTCACTCTGTATGACAGACTCTAGGTCCACCCACCTCACTACAAATAACTCAATTTTGTTTCTTTTTATGGCTGAGAAATATTCCATTGTATACATGTGCCACATCTTCTTTATCCATTCATCTGTCGATGGACATTTAGGTTGTTTCCATGTCCTGGCTATTGTAAATAGAGCTGCAACGAACACTGTGGTACATGACTCTTTTTGAATTATGGTTTTCTCAGGGTATGTACCCAGTAGTGGGATTGCTGGGTCATATGGTAGTTCTATTTTTAGTTTTTTTAAGGAAACGCCATACTGTTTTCCATAGAGGTTGAATCAATTTACATTCCCACCAACAGTGCAGGAGGGTTCCCTTTTCACCACACCCTTTCCAGCATTTATTGTTTCTAGATTTTTTGATAATAGCCATTCTGACTGGTGTGAGGCGATACCTCATTGTAGTTTTGATTTGCATTTCTCTAATAATTGGTGATGTTGAGTATCTTTTCATATGCCTCTTGGCCATCTGTATGTCTTCCCTGGTGAGATGTCTGTTTAGGTCTTCCTCCCATTTTTTAACTGGATTGTTTGTTTTTTTTGATACTGAGCTCCATAAGCTGTTTGTATGTTTTGGAGATTAATCCTTTGTCTGTTGTTTCATTTGCAAATATTTTCTCCCATTCTGAGAGTTGTCTTTTTGTCTTGTTTGTGGTTTCCTTTGCTGTGCAAAAGCTTTTAAGTTTAATTAAGTTCCATTTGTTTTTTTTTTGTTTGTTTTTATTTCCGTTACTCTAGGAGGTGGGTCAAAAAAGATCCTGCTGGGCTTCCCTGGTGGCGCAGTGGTTGAGAGTCCGCCTGCCGATGCAGGGGACACGGGTTCGTGTCCCGGTCCGGGAAGATCCCACATGCCACGGAGCGGCTGGGCCCGTGAGCCATGGCCGCTGAGCCTGCGCGTCTGGAGCCTGTGCTCCGCAACAGGAGAGGCCACAACAGTGAGAGGCCCGCGTACCGAAAAAAAAAAGATCCTGCTGTGGTTTATGTCAAAGAGTGTTTTTGCTATGTTTTCCTCTAAGAGTTTTATAGTGTCTGGTCTTACATTTAAGTCTTTAATCCATTTGGAGTTTATTTTTGTGTATGGTGTTAGGTAGTGTTCTAATTTCATTCTTTTACATGTAGCTGTCCAGTTTTCCCAACACCACTTACTGAAGAGGTTGTCTTTTCTCCATTGTATGTTCTTGCTTCCTTGGTTGTAAGTTAGGTGCCCATATGTGAGTGGGTGTGTCTCTGGGCGTTCTATCCTGTACCATTGATCTATATTTCTGTTTTCGTGCCAGTACCATACTGTCTTGATTACTGTAGCTTTGCGGTATAGTTTGAAGTTGGGGAGCCTGATTCCTCCAACTCTGTTTTTCTTTCTCAGGATTGCTTTGGCTATTCAGGGTCTTTTGTGTTTCCATATGAATTGTAAAATTTTTTGTTCTAATTCTGTGAAAAATGCCATTGGTAGTTTGATAGGGATTGCAATGAATCTGTAGATTGCTTTGGGTAGATTGCTTTTTCACAATATTGATTCTTCCAATCCAAGAACATGGTATATTTCTTCATCTATTTATGTCATCTTTGATTTTTTTCATCAGTGTTTTATAGTTTTCTGCATACAGGTCTTTTGCCTCCCTAGGCAGGTTTACTCCTAGGTATTTTATTCTTTTTGTTGCAATGGTAAATGGGACTGTTGCCTTAATTTCTCTTTCTGATTTTTTGTTGTTGGTGTATAGGAAAGCCAGAGATTTCTGTGTATTAATTTCGTATCCTGCAACTTTACCAAATTCATTGATTAGCTCTAGTAGTTTTCTGGTGGCATCTTTAGGATTTTCTATGTATAGCATCATGTCATCTGCAAACAGTGACAGTTTTACTTCTTCTTTTCCAATTCGTATTTGTTTTATCTCTTTTTCTTCTCTGATTGCTGTGGCTAAGACTTCCTAATCTATGTTGACTAAGAGTGGTGAGGGTGGACATCTTTGTCTTGTTCCTGATCTTAGAGGAAATACTTTCAGTTTTTCACCATTGACTATGATGCTTGCTGTGGGTTTGTCATATATGGCCTTTATTATGTTGAGGTACATTCCCTCTATGCCCATTTTCTGGAGAGTTTTTATCATAAATGGGTGTTGAATTTTGTCAAAAGCTTTTTCTGCATTTATTGAGATGATCATATGGTTTTATTTCTTAATTTGCTGGTGTGGTGTATCACATTGATTGATTTGCGTATATTGAAGAATACTTGCATCCCTGGGATAAATTCCACTTGATCATGGTGTACGATCCTTTTAATGTGTTGTTGGATTCTGTTTCCTAGTATTTTGTTGAGGATTTTTGCATCTATGCTCATCAGTGATATTGGTCTATAATTTTCTTTTTTTGTGCTATCTTTTTCTGGCTTTGGTATCAGGGTGATGATGGCTTTGTAGAATGAATTTGGGAGTGTTTCTTCCTCTGCAACTTTTTGGAAGAGTCTGAGAAGGATCGGTGATAAGTCTTCTCTAAATGTTTGATAGAATTTGCCTGTGAAGCCATCTGGCCCTGAACTTTTATTTGTTGGAAGATTTTTAATTATGGTTTCAATTTCATTGCTTGTGATAGGTCTGTTTATATTTTCTAATTCTTCCTGGTTCAGTCTTGGAAAATTGTACCTTTCCAAGAATTTTTCCACTTCTTCGTGGCTGTCCATTTTTTTGGCATATAGTTGTTTGTAGTAGTCTCTTATAATCCTTTGTATTTCTGCAGTGTCAGTTGTGATTTCTCCTTCTTCATTTCTACTTTTATTGATTTGTTCCTTCTCCCTTTTTTTCTTGATGAGTCTGGCTAAGGGTTTATCAATTTTTTTTATCTTCTCAAAGTACCAGCTTTTAGTTTTATTGATCTTTGCTATTGTTTTCTTTGTCTCTATTTCATTTATTTCTGCTCTGATCTTTGTGATTTCTTTCCTTCTACTGACTTTGGGTTTTCTTTGTTCTTCTTTCTCTAGTTTTTTAAGTGTAGGGTTAGATTGTTTACTTGAGATTTTTCTTGTTTCTTGAGGTGAAATTGAATTGCTATAAACTTCCCTCTTAGAACTGCTTTTGCTGCAGTTCTAAAGTTTTGGGTCATAGTGTTTTCATTGTCATTTGTTTCTATGTATTTTTTTTATTTCTTCTTTGATTTCTTCCATGATCTCTTGGTTATTTAGTAGCACATTGTTTAGCCTCCATGTATTTGTGTTTTTTATAGTTTTTTTTCCTGTAATTGATTTCCAATCTCATAGCGTTGTAGTCAGAAAATATGCTTGATACGATTTCAATTTTCTTAAATTTTCTGAGGGTAGATTTGTGACCCAAGATGTGATCTATCCTGGAGAATGTTCCGTGTGTGTGCACTTGAGAAGAAAGTGTAATCTTCCATTTTGGGTGCAATGTTCTATAAATATCAATTAAGTATATCTTGTCTAATGTGTCATTTAAAGCTTGTGTTTCTTATTTATTTTCTGTTTGGATGATCTGTCTATTGGTGTCAGTGGGGTGTTAATGTCCCCCACTATTATTGTGTTACTGTTGATTTCTCCTTTCATGGTTGTTAGCATTTGCCTTATGTATTGAGTTACTCCTATGTTGGGTGCATAAACATTTATAATTGTTATATGTTCTTGGATTGATTCTTTGATCATTATGTAGTGTCCCTCCTTATCTCTTGTAACAGTCTTTATTTTAAAGTCTATTTTATCTGATACGAGTATTGCTCCTCCAGCTTTCTTTTGATTTCCATTTGCATGGAATATCTTTTTCCATCCCTTCACTTTCAGTCTGTATGTGTTTCTAGGTCTGAAGTGGGCCTCTTGTAGACAGCATATATATAGGTCTTGATTTTGTATCCATTCAGCCAGTCTGTGTCTTTTGGTTGGAGCGTTTAATCCATTTACATTCAACGTTATTATCGATATATTTGTTCCTATTACCATTTTCTTAATTGTTTTGGGTTTGTTTTTGTGGGTCTTTTTCTTCTCTGTGTTTCCTGCCTAGAGAAGTTTCTTTAGCATTTGTTGTAAAGCTGGCTTGGTGCTGCTGAATTCCCTTAGCTTTTGCTTGTCTGAAAAGCTTTTGATTTCTACATCAAATCTGATTGAGAGTAATCTTGGTTGTAGGTTTTTCTCTTTCATCGCTTTAAGTATATCCTGCCACTCCCTTCTGGCCTGCAGAGTTTCTGCTGAAAACTCAGTTGATAACCTTATGGGGATTCCTTTGTATGTTATTTTTTGTTTTTCCCTTGCTGCTTCTAATATTTTGTCTTTGAATTTAATTTTTGTTAGTTTGATTAATATGTGTCTTGGTGTGTTTTTCCTAGGTTTTATCCTCTATGGGACTCTCTGTGCTTCCTGGACTTGGGTGACTATTTCCTTTCCCATGTTAGGGAAGTTTTCCACTATAATCTCTTCAAATATTTTCTCAGACCCTTTCTTTTTCTCTTCTTCTGGAAACCCTATAATTCGAATGTTCGTGCATTTAGTGTTGTCCCAGAGGTCTCTGAGATTGTCTTCAACTCTTTACATTCTTTTTTCTTTATTCTGCTCCTTGGCAGTTATTTCCACCATTTTGTCTTCCAGCTCACTTATTCGTTCTTCTGCCTCAGTTATTCTGTTATCGATTCCTTCTAGAGTATTTTTCATTTCAGTTATTGTGTTAATCATCTTTGTTTGTTTGTTCTTTAGTTCTTCTAGATCTTTGTTAAACATTTCTTGTATTTTCTCAATCCATGCCTCCATTCTATTTCCAAGATTCTGGATCATCTTTACTATCATTACTCTGAATTCTTTTTCAGGTAGATTGCCTACTTCCTTCTTCATTTATTTGGTCTTGTAGGTTTTTACCTTGCTCCTTCACCTGTGACATATATTTTTGTTGTCTCTTTTTTTTTTTTTATGAGTTGGATTGTGTTCCTGTCTTACTGGTTGTTTGGCCTGAGGCTTCCAACCCTGGAGTTTGTAGGCTGTTGGGTAGAGCTGGGTCTTGGTGCTGAGATGAGGACCTCTGTGAGAGCTCACTCTGATGAATATTCCCTGGGGTCTGAGGTTCTCTGTTAGTCCAGTAGTTTGGACTTGGTGCTCCCACTGCAGGAGCTTTGGCCCGACCCCCAGCTCATGAACCAAGGTCCTGCAAGCCATGTGGGGTGGTTAAAAAAAAGAGAGAACAATAAAAAAATAAAAAATAAAATTAGACTAGGAAACTAAGAGATATGTTAGAAAGAATATAAAAATAAAAATATAGACAAATAAACAACCATAAGGTACATCAGTACCACAATAGTAAAAAAAAGAGGAGGAGGGAATAGAAAAAAAAATAAAGAAAGAAAAAAAAAGGCGGGAAAGGCCTTGGCTGTGGAGGGCAGAGCCTAAGCAAGGGTGAGGTTTGGGTGGTGGGCGGGGCCAATGTTCAGGACCCACAGGGCTGGAAAAGGTCCTGGGGGCTGTGGGGAGTGGGTCTTAGGCTAAAGGAACAGAAGGGGCCTAGGCGTGTCCCCCACCCCTGGTTTCAGAGGGCAAGGGACCTCACCTGGGAGCCCAACAGGCTTCCTGGACTCCAGTGGGCAAGGCAAATGCCCTCCTCTCCTCCTCCTGGAGGGGCCCTCCTGCCTGCCTCTCCTGATCTCCCTGGTGTATATGTTTGAGATACCCATTATCCCTGGCACATGATCCTTTCTGGTCCAATAAAAAAATAGTTATTTGGTGTAGTTGGGAACTCTGTGTCCAGAGCCCATCTGCCCTAGATTGCCTCTTCCTTCTCTGACCTCCAGCTTTTTTTTTTTTTTATTCTATGTGAAATCTCTCCCTCTTCTCTGTAAATACCCTCAAATGCACTCCTCAGCTAAATCCCTTCATTGGGTTTAGGCTTTTGTAAAAGACAGGAGACATAACTGTCTTCAAATAGCTGCTGCTTCCAACCCTACAAAAATCCCCAAAGCAAGGACATATCAGGGTTCCAGCTACTTGCCTGAAATGCAGGGGAAAAGGAAAGATTTAGTAAATCAAATCCAAGTTATTATTTCAGAATAGTATCCAGACTGCTCTTGTTATAAGGAGCTTGTACCTATCTCTCCATCATCTCTTTCTGACCTTGCTGCAGAGAGGTCATCGTTCTCTTTGGTTTGTGGTCTACAATCATCAGTAAAGCATGGTCCCACTCTTCGTTTTATTTATTTTTCTCCTTTAACCCTGTCTCAACTCACACTCCTCCAAGGCACCCACTAGAATGCATTTAAGTATGCCTTTAATTGCGTGTACCTTGCTGAAATTTCTTTGAACTTTTAAAACACTTTAATATGAGTTCAAACATATGAAAAAGTCACAAGAACACCAGGAGCTGACTTACATACTTTATCCAAATTCACCAACTGTTTATATTTTGCCCATTTATCATTCTTTCTCTCTCCCTCACTCCCAAACACACAGAAAAAATATATAATTTTCCTTACATATTTGAATGTAGATTGGAGATTTACCCCTAAATACTTAAGCATATATATCCTAAGAACAAGGACATTTTCTTACATCATCATGGTACTGTTATCAAAATCAGAAATTTAACATTGCTATAATACTGTTCTATGAACAAAGAAAAAGAAAGAGCATTGCTCACCACCCTGTTCTGCGTACCCACAGCAATTGCCCCGACAGTGGAACCTGAGAGGAATTTGGGATGAAAAACAGGATGTGGCGCTCTGTGCTTTGGGTAAACATGCCCTTAGATAGTTAGATGTATATCTTAAGAAGAATTTCAATGACCCCAGATTCTTGCATTTTCCTGTGCATAGAAAAGCACTAAAATTATTAACTTGATTTATCTGTTATTTGTGATTAGCAGTAATCTTTTACCAAGATGTATGCTTGACTGCATGTATTCCCTAGCCAAAAAAATTATATGTAAACTGGCTTCTTTCCTACCTTTTCAGAGCAGTTCCCTCAGAGCCACTGAGAGGCTGTTTCCCAGGCTATAGTCCTCAGCAATTCCCTAAATAAAACAAACTCAAAATGTTTATGTTGTGCATTTTTCTCTAAGTTGACTGTTCTCTAATACGGTTTATGTTCCAACTTCATTCAAATTTCCAATATTTCCCTTTATTTTCAACATTTTCCTCTAGTCCATGATTTAATCCAGGACCACTCTTTACTCTTATCTTGCATTTTTCTTTAGAGTCCTTTAATCTGGAACAGTTTCTTAGTCTTTCTTTTGCCTTCATGACATTGAAGTTTCTGAAGAGTACAGGTCAATATTTTTGTGGAATGTCCCTCAATTTGGGTTTGTCTGATGTTTCTTCAGGGATTAATTCAGGTTATGCATTTTGGGCAGGAACAGTATTGAGTTAATAGTGTCTCTTTCTCAGTGCATCATATTGGGAAGTACATGATATGGGTTGGTCCCAATTTTGGTGATATTAACTTTCATCATTTGGTTAAGATGGTGTATTCAAGTGTTACCAAACCAGGTTTGTTTTGCCCAACTTGCAGCAAGCCAAAATGCTGAGATGCTGAGGTTTGCAGCAAAGAGAGGGTTTATCCACAAGGCAGCCAAGTGAGGAGATGGGAAAACAAGTCTCAGATCTGCCTCCCCAAAGGTAAGGGGCTCCGAGTATTTACAGGATAAAGAATAAAGAAGCAGGGTGGTCTGAGGTGTGGGAGCATGGAGAAAGGTGATTGGAAAAAGATGCAGTAATCATCGTTCTGCACAGGCATAATTAAGCTACAAGCCTCTGCATGTTTGAAAATGGAGGCACTTAGCACGATCTGGCAGAGTTTTCAGCCCGCTGACATCAAAAGGCCACCAAGGGGACAGTCACACATGCCCACTTGGAGGGCTGGTGGTATGAAGGCAACCAAAGCACCAGTATGTCTGGAACCATTCAGGCTATATAAATGACTTTACACTTTAGGCTATATACATGGCTGAATGCTTTCTCAAAGCATTAATCACGTGTCTCCATGTATCTTCCTTTTTTTTTTTTTTTTGCGGTATGTGGGCCTCTCACTGTTGTGGCCTCTCCCGTTGCGGAGCACAGGCTCCGGACGCGCAGGCTCAGCGGCCATGGCTCACGGGCCCAGCCGCCCCGCGGCATGTGGGATCTTCCCGGACCGGGGCACGAACCTGTAACCCCTGCATCGGCAGGCGGACTCTCAACCACTGCGCCACCAGGGAAGCCCCTATCTTCCTTTTGATTAAAGGATAAATTACTTATTTTCACATGCAAAAAAATTTTTTTAAATCTCCCAACTTTTAAAGAAAAATCCCTGCCAAAATCCACAATTTTCATATCCTCTATGATTTGTTTAATTATATATTTATACCAAGTATAATATCAAAGATCTGGAAGCACATTCCATAATGGTTAAGAGCTCAGACTCTGCAGAATGTACAACTTTGAATCCTGTCTGGCAATTATTTGCTGTGTAATCTTGGCAAAGTTACTTTGCCTCTCTGTTTCCCAGTCTTCTCATCTGTAAAGTGGGGATGATCAGAATGATACCTCAGGGGGTTGGTGAGAGGAGTATATTAGGTAACAGAGTTAAGCACTCAATGAAAGTTTGCTCTTATTGTTATCATTTAGATTTGATGAAATTAAAGCTACTTCTCTTGGATTCTTTGGAAACGAAATTGATGTTCTGATCTAGGAGTTATACTTGCCTTAAAAGTTAGGGAGAGATGAGTATACCACTGACAGAAAAAGGGATGTGTTTTCTAGGTAAACACTGGGTACCAGGCTTTGCCCTCACCATCTTAGTGTTGGGCCCTTCCTTTAAGGTCTATGGAGCCCAAGAAAGTGGGAAGGTGCTCGTGAGATGCATGTTTCTCTTCCACTGTGTTTTCTTACAATTGCTAAGAGGAGGCTGTACCAAAACAGCTTATTCTGGGGAGGCACTGGAACTGAGGGAACAGCAGGTCAAATTTAGAGTTTGAAACTGGGAATGAGACTGGGACTCAGGGCAGAGATCCACAGAGGATTGATTCTGTTGGGAAGAGGCCAGAAGCCAGTGAGGAGGGCAGGACTGAGCAATCTGGTGACTAGAGGAAAGAGGACTGCATAACTGGTACGAAGAAATGTTGCCACTTAAGACTGTAAGATGCAGATCTCCCCAGAAATGGTAAGGTGGGGAGATAGGAGACCCTGGCTGGCAATCAAAACAAATGTTACTCTTCAACAACATAAATGCCAGGGCAAAGAAGAGGGTCAGGAAGCCAGTCATCAGATTAGCTGAGGTCAGGTGTTGAGTACATACTCAACAACTCGTGTGGGGCAGTGTGTAGTTTCCAAGCAGTCTAGAGTGCCAACAAAAAGGACCTGACGACAATGGCCAATCTGTCTTCTGCTTCTGCTCCTAGGTTAAATGCTGAACCCATGGTCTCAACAACAGGTGAGAGCAGGTAAATATTTGTGAGACATTTCACCGCACCCCAGCCCTGTGTGGCTAAGAGTGCAAGTGAAACCAGTTAGGGATAATCAGTGGTTAGAGCCAGACTGAACTGTACTAGATGTTACTCGGCTTCTTTTGAGGGTCTACACGTGTATATCTAAAAATGAAATGAAAATAAATTCTTGGCGTAACAACACACACACCATGAAAAAGTTTAAAACCTAAGTTGACTATGTACCCAAATTAAACAAATATAGCTAATTCTAAGTGTTTCATTATGGTTTAAAGGAAATCTACAGAAATGGGTCTTTTGGGCTTCCAGGTCTTTTCTCAACACTTCATTTATCCGAATGGCTTGGGTCATGCCCAGGTCCCTTTCTCTTTTGATCTGTTGTCTTTTCCTGATCTGTTTCTGTTGCTTCTTTTACCATACCCTATGTGAACACAGTCCTGTGAAGTTTTACTGTCCTTGTAGCTATTCATGTTGCCAGAGCCTACCTTACCCATTGCAATTAGCCACCTGTCCAGCCTTTGTTTATGACTGCAACTGGGCTTTGCTGTCCCTGATGGCACTTTCTCATATGTTCATTGCATTTGTCTTATTTTATTCATCTTCACAAGAAGATGAAATTTTTTATTGCTGTGTCTTTCAGACTGCAGCACAGGGGTCTGAGCATCTTTTATCCAGAGTTGGGCTGGAATCAATAGACAAAAAGCAGAATATTAGAAGCAATGAGCATGTCTTGAAGGAGAACAGTGTTAAAGCCAGAATAAGCCATCAAAAACCAGGTCTCCAACACAGTGAGCAAGGTGAAGAGCTGGAACCCATCTTGGATATAGAGCAATCACAGGAACTGATGTGTGGCTTGACAATGAAAATAACAAAGAAACGGGTCACCTCTTTTGGTTCCCTACCATATGCCAGGTATTTTCCATCCTATGAGGAGGTATTTTTATCATTCCTTTATAGATGAGGAAATGAAGTTCCAAAAATGTTCTATGACTTAGCTAAGATGTGATGGAGCCATACTCAGGTCCATCTGATTCCAAGCTCACTATTCCCCTCCAATTCCACATTACCATGGATGGACAAGAGGTACAGAGAAGGAGACAAACATGGAAGAATGCATGTAGTATAGTTCAGGCACACTTGGAGGATTTTTTTTGCCATACTTCCTTCATGGAAATGCTAAGTACACTTTAAGAAGGAATATCAGATTGCACAGTCAAGATGTCCAAGAAGTGGTTAGATGAGAGAAGTGTCTGTATGAAAGCTGACTAGGAGCCAAGAAGTAAGGGAGCCCAGAACAGCTATGCTAGGATCTTGGGACTGGAGGCTGGATATCAAAGACCCTTAAATCAGACCCTTTGTGTCATTTTGGCCTAAATCAATCTTGGTAATCCCGTTTCCCCTTGCCTGGGATGGATAATTCTATTATCCTCCCTTAGGGATGAATGTGTGACCTAGTTTTGCCCAATGAAAACTTAAGAGCAGTCTGCTGGAGTGGGGACTTCTGGGAAAGATTTTCCTGCCTGATAAAACTTTGAGAAAACCTTCCTGCTTGGAACACTGTCATATAAGTATGTGACATTCGGCTATGGCAGCCATCTTGTGACCATGAAGGAACCACAGAGAAGCAAAAACATTCTATAAAATAACAATATCTGACCTTGGTATAGCCTTTGTATATTGTTAATAATTTGGAAAGTACTCTTATATACCTCATCTCATTTAATGCTTAAATAATCCTGTGAGCTGGTTATTTTGTGTTCTCTGGAAGGATCTAAAAGCTGTGGATTCAACCAAAGTGACAGCCGGGTGATAGAAATAAAGTTATCCAATATTTCCAGGTGGTTTTCTAACTAATCCTATATGGTTTAGTTTCGGAAACAGTTTCCAATGTTGCCTATAATGAGCTCCTGAAAGAGGCTTTTGACTTCAGACCCATGGGATGTTGCAAGGAAAATCAATTAACAGTTTAAAGCACAGGTTGGTGTCTTGCTCAGAAATGGATATTGGAATGGTTAAAGGCAAAAACAGGTAAAACTCTAAAAAGTACACAAGCACTTGTTGACACAATTTAGGGACAAATTACTGAGGAAATGCCAAAGGCTCAATACTGCTTCATAAACTAGTTGGGAGTGCAGACCTTGGGAATCATTTATCATAGAGATTTGATTATCATTCATTTGGAGAAATTTCACCATAGCGTTTCAAGGCAAATTCATAATGGCTTTAAATCACAGGTGCCCATATCTCTACCTTCTAAGTACAAATAATTTCATCCTGTTAAGTCTTAAATTAAAAGAAAAGTACTATTTGATTATATATAATCAAACGCTATAGAGTGGCATTGACCTATAAACAGTAGCACTTATAAATAAAGCAGAATACGGGGGAAATATATTTATTCAGTGCTTATCATGTACCACGTATATATTACATAATCTAGCTGACTCTCCCAACATCCTTATGAGATAAGATTATCAGTAATCTATGAAAGTGAGTACATCACAGACTCAATGAAATCACTTTTCAATGTGCAATAGACCAGAATATCATCCTGAATTATTAGACTCTGTGTACGGAAACAAAACATGCAAATCATTCAGTTAATTCAATTTTTACAATTGAGTCAAATGACCTTGTTTCATTCCTTGACCAAAAAACCCTACTTGCTGAGTAACTAATTAAAAAAAAAAAAGAAAAAAACACTTTTAATTATTAAGAGGTTGTACAGCCACAGCATTTGAAAGGATCTCAAACAAGCTGGTTAAATGGATTTGGTTTGGGGGCATCTGATGTAATTATCCTCCTACTTCAGACTTGATGAGAGCAGTTTACATAAGTTACCTTATTAAATTATCCCAAAATCCTATGAGGTATGAATTATTCATATTTTACAAATGAGAAAATAAGTTCAGAAATGTTAGCATGATGCCAAGATTGCAGAGTAAGACAATGGCAAAGGCAGGACCCCAGTCTAATGTGTCTTTTGCTCCAAAGCCCATGTCTATCTACTACTTTTCGTGGTAATCACTACACAACTGTATTTTTAACAGATGATAGGAAGAAATTCCTTTGAATTTTAAACCACAAAATGAACTGCTTCACTAAATGTAGGGTCTGTTAGACAATTTTTCTTAAATGAGAATTTTATGTATTTCCTATTTTTCTCCTTTAGGGAGTCACAGAAGGAGCAAAGGAGAAAGCTTTGCTGTTATTTCCAAGAGATTCTACATGAATCATGCCATGGCTGTGTGTCTACTACATGAACACATGGGTAGCATCATTTTGATAAAGTCCAGCTCTCAAGTCCAATTTCTATGCTCTGGAATGACTCGACTGACCAGCAATAGAAAGGCCCAGTGTCTACCACCCTCCTCTCAGCCTTGCAAAATCAAGCTTAGTGTCATTGTTTAAATAGGCAGGTATGGGCAGGCACAGTTCTTAGTCAAGTTGGATGTTAATTTTAATAAAAATAAAGTGAGTTGGTGGGCATTGGATTAGGACTTGAGTTTGAGTCTTGCCCTGCCTCTTAATGACTAAAACTGCGGCAAGTTACTCCATTTCTCTGAGCCTCAGTTCTATTATCTAGACATGTTTCTTAAACCATATTTCTTAAATTTCCAATCCATTTGAGGAAGAATACTGATGTAAAATTCATTGAAATTAATTACCAGGAAAATAAAAAGCATAGACATAAAATATACGCTCTTTTTAGATGATTAGATTTAACAGTCAAAAAATTACTCTAATTGTTAAAAGTCTCTAGACACCTGCTGTCAGTGTCTCATCTCACTGTGGACTGGAAAGAAAGAGCTCACTGCCTGCCACCCAGTCCAGGAACTGCATTTTGAATAGCACGGATCTTTGAAACTAAGGCTAAAAATATCTTTAATCATTGGAGGGTGGTTGTTAAAATTCAATGCATAATGTATGTGAAATGCTTAGAAAAGTGCCTGGCACTTACAAAACATAAGGAAATTCCACTTTCTTCAATAAAATTAAACGCAGAACCTCTAAGGAAACAGCACCAGGTAGAGAATCTCCCAGGGAAAGTGAGTGAGGTAAGCCCCTGACTGAAGGCACTTGACCTTGTCCCCCAACTTCACCTTCCCATCGAGGTTTTCTTCTTGTTCTTTCTCTTGCTCTCACTCCCAACTCTAGCTCTGTCTATTCTCTTCCTGTTGCCACCATGATATTGGTCTCATGTGGGATGAAATTTGTTCCCATGCAGAGTCAGAAACTACATACAAGGAATATAAACAGCCCAGTTTACAAAGTATAAAGTTCTGGTCCCAACTCAACTTGTCTATTTGGTTCCATAAGCCCTTTGGCATAGAGGTTCTTGAGCCAGATTTGTGACCACCCAGCTCTATTCTTCATTCTTTTTTTTTTTTTTTTGCGGTACGTGGGCCTCTCACTGTTGTGGCCTCTCCTGTTGCGGAGCACAGGCTCCGGACGCGCAGGCTCAGCGGCCATGGCTCACGGGCCCAGCCGCTCCACAGCATGTGGGATCTTCCCAGACCGGGGCACGAACCCGGGTCCCCTGCATCCGCAGGCGGACTCTCAACCACTGCGCCACCAGGGAAGCCCTATTCTTTCATTCTTATTTGTCTCTGGGAAGTCACTTAAGAGCTCTGGGCTTCAGTTTCCTCCTGTATAAAATGGGGGAAAAAGTAATACCTATCTGATAGGATTGTTATAAAGATTAAATGAGCTAATATATATCAAGGGCTGAGTATAGCACCTGGGACATAATAAGCAACCTGCTCAGTAAGAGTCAGCTGCCATCATCATCATCATCATCATCATGGTCACATGGAAACACCTGGGTCCATCAATTCTCACCTGGTCAATACCTGCACAGCTAAAGTCATTCTGAATGGACCGTAGAGAAACACCCTCCTAGACAAAAGCTCCTGCCTAAGAGAGATCCTATCATAACACCCACCTGACTATAATCCTTAATCTTAATTTCCACCTGGAGAGAGACTCCTTTTCCCTGAGCAAATGGTGCAAAAATGATCTCATCTTTTAAGTGAGACCCCTTCCGCTACTTACCTGGATGTGGCTCATTCACACAGGGCTACAGTCAACCTTAACACAAGTCCCTACTGTCACTTGCACATAACACGCAACACAATTACAATGTGTTTTGATATCCAGAAACCATTTCCTCACTGTACGTTTTCTATCGATTATCTAGTGCCACAATAATACTACATAACAAACCACTGCAAACCACACAATAAACATGTATTACTCATGCATCTGGGAGGTGTGCTCAGAAGCTTTGCTGATCTTGGCTCAGCTAAGCAGTTCTTTTGGTCTTGGACTTGCTTATATGTTCACGGATTGCCTGGGTGTTGACTAATCTAGATTGTCTCAGCTGGGGTGACTGGCATGACTTCACTCTGTTCTGTGTGTCTCTCATCCTCCATCAGGCTAACACAGACATGTTCTCATGGCGATGGCAGGGTACAAGAACAAGTGGAAACTCAAGCACCTTTTGGGTTTCTGCTTGCATCACATTTGTTAACATTCCATCGGCCAAAGCAAGTCACAAGGCTGAGCTCAGAATAGGAGTGGGACAGCAAGTGTTGTAAAGTTACATGGCAACAGGCATGGGTAGTGTGCTCATTAAATGTTAATTCTGACTTCTATTTCCTTATATTCCTATCCAATTAGATCAGGAAAACCACTTGCCGACTCATATTACCAAATCAGGACCTTATGTCAAGCCAAGATTTTATTGAATATACACTCTAGGATTTGGTTTATTTGTTTGTTTTAGTGGAATCTATATGGTACTTTTCCTTTTCTTTCTTTTCCCCACTAGGAAGAAAAGTAGCAAAAGAAAACAGATTCATTTTTAATAATGGATATCTGAACATTTCATGTCATAATCCCCAGGATGACTTATAACTCCTGCTGGGACCAGTCTCCATCCCGTGGTATTATGTTAGTCTCAACAAATGAATTTAACACACAAGGAATAATACTCAAATAGCTACTTATTAGAGCTGAATGCTTTTCTCATAAAACTTGCAAAATACAAAATGAGCTTTCCTACTGAAGGTAGACTCTAGGGAGATTTCCTATGTTAGGAATTTGATATTTTCCTCTCAAATAAAAAAAAAATACTGCATTTTTCCTTTCTGAGAGTGTTTCCTAACTAAGTGGAGAAATTACTATTCCATTTCTTGAGGGGGAAAATGATTTTCATATGCACGAAACTTCCCAGGTAACATCTTGGTCAAAGGGAAATATGAAGTCACTCCTCCAGTCAATGACTTTGTGGGAGGGTTCCTGGAACGCATCAGTGATTTCAGAAAGGGTCCCCTTCCACTTTAAGATCAAAATCAGAACTTCCTCTGCCCCCCTGCACAAGGAGCTACTTGAGCATATACATGATTGTGCACGGAGGGAGGGTGAGGCAATGAGAGAGGGTAAGGTCCTTGTCCAAACTCTAGTTTGCAGGTGCTTTTGGTCCCTTTGTTATATACAAGGTCAGCTGGATAATTCACCATAAAGACGTGTGAAGGAAGTCACCAGCAGTGTGTAATGGTGGGGTCACGGTGTGGCGTAGAGTCCCTCCCAGTCCTCCCCATATTTATGCCACTGACCTCATACTTCTGTACAAAACCTGGACTCTGGGGTCAGACAGCAAAGGGTTAGTATTTTAACTAGGCCCTTTATAAGCTCTTTGACAATGAAAATTTGAAACGATTTCCATGAGTTTGAGGCTACTCATATGTAAAATAAAAATTTTTTCTTATACCTACAGTGATACCTGACATACAGAAAGTCACTAAATACCAATTTCCTATATCCCCACTTCATCTCCCACCATCCTCCCACCACCACCACCACCAGCACTCCATCTTCTAACTTTCTCCCCTGCCCCTTCTTGGTCCTTTATTCTCACCTCAGCCTCAAGCCTCACAGCCACTGCTTACCCCAGAGAGAGAGAGAGCCAGAGACAGACTAAAAGTAGCTAAATCTTGTTTGCAGAAATGTTCAGCTTCAAATTCATTTCTGCAGAAAAGCAGTAATGCACTTGAAGAGAAGAGATGCCAGGAAAAAAAAGAGGGAGCATGGGGTTTGGTCCTGAGGAGAAGGGGAAATGTAGAATGTTTATAGTGTTTCACTGGCATGAGACCCAGGCTTTCAGGGAGAGAGGGAGACTGAAATTACTTTGATTTTCATGGAAATTATCATTTGACTTTGATCTTGACAGAATGTCACTGAGTCAAATTCTGAAATTTAGGTTTGGAGGGAGAGATTTGGGGGAGGGAGTGCAGGCTGCGAGAAAGAATAGATGAAAAAAAGTAGATTTCATTCTGGGAAAAGTAGTTGTGTGTGTGTGTGTGTGTGTGTGTGTGCACGCGCGTGTGTGTTGAGAGCAATGGGGGTGGCGGATGCAGAAACAGGGAATTCCCTTTTCTCCCCTGCCTTAAGAAATTCAGGTTTAAAACAGAAGTCGTAGAGAAGCTGAAAGAAGACTGTTCTTAATTCTCTCAGTTCCATGCTAGTTATAAACATTGGAGAGAAAATGGGATTGCAGACTGTCTGGTAACACAGGCACTGTAAACCTTTTATTATCATATTTTTGGCTTCTGGGGTATGATTTTAACACCATCTTTTAAGATGTTGCTCACTTAAAGCAATTGTGTTTAATTTTAAATTAAGTAAAAAACCTAACGGAAGTATTCTTCCCTTCAATTAATTTTCCATTTAAGCATATGATTTCCTTGCTGAAGAAACTCATGCCCTGAAAGTAATGCATAGATTAAGTATTTTCACACTTAAAGAGATCTATTAATTATGTAAAATAATATTAAAATAAAAAGCAGTGCATTGTAGAGACAGGTATTCCTGCAAATATTCTGGTCCTGGCTGGTCACAACTGGCTGTGTGATCCTGGCTTAAGTTGTTAACTTCTGAGCCATAACTCCTTCATATGGATTATGTAAGTGTAAAGGTCCTTTTAGCTCTAAAAACTTTATCACAGTTAGTCTTAAGGTGAATACAACACCTTAAGGTTAATATGAAATAAGTCCACCCACTTCTTAGATTCTGCAGATCTTAATTCTATAAGCAAATTAACTTCTCCAAACTCCAATTTCCTAATCTATAAAATGGAAATTATAATAGTGTCTATCCTATTAGGCTTGTTGTGAGGTTTGCATGAGAAAATGTTTGCAAAGAGCTTAGCATAATGACTGGCACTTAGGAAGTGCTCCAAGAATGTAGGTTTAAAAAGAAAAGAACAAGAGAAGCCGCTGTGCTTCAGAGTCAAATCGTTCTCTGTGATTCTATTTTGGGCACTGTGGGCTCCCCAGTGTTTAGATGAACAATGTTAAAGAAGAGTTAGCAAAAGGTTATGGTGATGATGATAACTGCACCTAACCAGGTGCTATTCAAAATGCTTTTATCTGTGTTAACACATTTAATCCTCATACCAACCCTATGAGACAGATAAAATTACTATTTTATAGATGAGGAATATGAGACACAGAGAGGTTAAGTGACTTGCCCAATGCCACACTAGTAAAGATCATCCTCTACTTTCTTTAGTGAGGCTGGAAACTGACACTGACCCTGAGGTATCTGAAAACAACAACAAAAACAGAAAATTAATTCTTTGTTAGCCTCTTTGGTTTTTTAAGGATGCTCATAAAGTTAGATAATTAAATGATGCATAATCCTGAATCATCCCCAAAAGTTCCCTGCCTGTATCTAGCAGTTTCTTCCCACCTGGTGCTAATGAACATGCAAAAGAAGATCAACATTTGTCTAATGACGTTAACTAATGCTGCCCCCTGCATGGTGATTATGAGTGGAGCTGTGCTGTGGCTTCAGCAAGCAGGTGGTGGGAGTTCTTAATGAAGATTGCATACAGATTATAGCATTCTGGTATATTTTAGGATGAAATTCACCAAGGGTTCAAAACCTTTTCCAATTTGCTCACTCATCTCACCGCTAATAGGAGGGCTTGATGTAAGGAACTAGAAGCATGGGAAGAACTAAATATAAATCACATTAGAGCTACCCCCACAGTAGAGAAACCACTCAGAATGCTAATGAATAAAGCTTCTGTGATGCTCTTCATGAAAGGAACTGACAGGAAGCAAAATATGGACTCAGAAGACCAATTCTGACTAAAGAGCACTGGCATAGATGAGACTTTCTTTCTACTGGGGAATGAGAAGTCTGCTAAGAATTAAGAACTATATACACCTATGTGTAAGAGAACAAGTGAACTTGAAGGATTGGATGTGGTTAAGAGAGAGAAAGGAAACGGTGAATTGCTTTCTATACTGAGAGGAGAAATTTATTCATGCTAATGCTGGGAGGTGAACTATTGAAAAACGGTTCAATAACAGTGAACAACTTATGATTTATTCCCGGGAAACAGAATGGAGAGAAAAAAAATTCTCATTCTCCTTTGCTTTGTACACTTCATAAGGTCATGCTAAATGAACGTGTTCATTTTTTTCACCTATAGTTGCAGTAAGTATATTCAAATATAATTAAATGTATATTTGCTAAACGTGAAAACAAGACAAGTAGAAAAGCTCAGAAACCTACCTCATCATTTTCTGAACAATTTTCCACGGTTAAGAAGGAAAATTTGCTTTGTAGTAATTGTAAAAGCCATAAGACTTTTGTTTGTAGTCATTTCTGTTCATTTTTAATTTCTTCTACTAATTCAATTGCTTGAGAGGAAAGAATTTGTATTCAAAATCCCAAATTCTCAGCAATTGCATTCAGACACTACCATTTTGTTAGTCGGCATATCCACTTTTTTGTTTGGATTTCAAAGTCTGTTTTTAACCATAGACCAATATTTTCCTGTGTTTATTTTTCCCTATAAACATTCAACTTGTATTTCTCATTTCCCAAAAGGACAATGAGTTCAATGGTGACATGTTTATTAGTAAGGATGGGCTTAGCTGTGTGCAAATTAAGCCCAACTGCCCTAGAAGAATATTGAAAGTATCTCAGGGTTGACTGTATTATTTTTTCTGTTTATGATTTGAATTTCTTTTAATGACAAATACTAATTTCTGGTAGTTTGATCTTATCTAAGAGACATCAGTGGCTCTAAGTTTGCTGAAGTGCTCTTTGTATTCATACTTACTCATCATTGAACAAGGCTGCCTTTTCATTGGAAGCAAAAAGATTTAATTTATACACCATTATTATATGCTCACATATATTATTATGGGCATGCACACACAGGGGTCCAAATCTATCCTTAATTATTCATGCTAGCAGAGACAATACAGAGCTATACACAATCCAAAACCCTTAAATATTTTAGTTTAGAATGTCCTGTTTGACTTCCATTTGGAGATGGAAAATTTACCAAAGTGATATATGAAATAAGTATTGATATTAGGCACCTGCTGTACAGAGAATTCTAAGTACCAGGGGACATTACAGGGTATAAAAGGAATACCTGGCAAGTGATTTGCTGAGAGATCAATCAAAAGGAGGGATAAACTACACAGTTGTGATGCTCTCTAGAGAGAGCAGGACAATAATGGATCAACTCATACGAAGTAATTGCCAGACTAAAATTCTGGTGATGAGGCAGTGAAATACAGAGCAAGCTTCTTGGGTTAAATTCATCTTTACTCCAAAGCTGAAGGGCATAATGGCTATAGTTTTCAAGAATGGAAAAGCCTTTCAGATCCCCAGAAAATTACAGAGAAGAAAGGCCAAGTGAAGTCACTGCTTTCTGGCTCCAGGATAGGTTGTGTTAAGTGACTTGTCCGGCGTACAGTGTGTCAACGGCAGAAGGGAGCTTAAAATTCCTGTTCTCTGAACCCTCACTCAGTGAAGGGATAGGGTCCTGGTCTTCTGTAATTGGATTAAATTCAATTTATCCACAGAACAGTTTTAATAGCTACTATGACTATGGCCACATAAGATACAGCAGGTTAAATCAGTTTCATCAATTCCATTGACTTGAGTAACTGGGGTTTAAAACTACAGCCACACACCAAGCCAGCCAATGTTCCAGTCACATTAAAAACTCATTCCTCATCACATATGCCTCACATGTTTTTTCAGAGCTGCCATACAGCTAGAATGCACTAGTATAATAGTACCAGTTGTTAAAATATTAAAACATTTCTGTTCCAATTGGTAAATAGCCACATCTCTGATAGATCCTCCAAATGCCTTAACCACAAGAGCCACCCAGACTTCTCAGATAGTCTCCATAATCCAGTAATTGAAGGGGACACAATCAGGGCCCTTGAGGACCCTGCTTCATTCTGATTGGTCAGTGCTGGAGCCAGAGTTTGTTCTGATTGGTCAGTAGCAATGGCATGCCAGTGGTTAAGTATTACTCCTACTGTTCCCTTCCATGTTTTTGTTCATGCTATTCCCTCTGCTTCGAATGCTTTTTTTCATTTCACCTGTTCATATTTTCTCTCATGTCTGTCACAGGGAACTGGACTACACAATTGTGGGAGGTGGTAGAGCAGTATCTGTAAGGCTCTTGTCTCCATATCTGAGGCTGGTGCTCCAGGCAGTCAGGAAGGCTGGCATCCCAGAAACAAAGAAGGGCTGAAGCCTTGTCTGGTCTTGCTTTTCACTTTGGTGATGGAAGTGTCCTTCAGAAGCAAAAGCTCTTTATCACAGAGCTAAACATACACTCTGAACCCAGAAGTCAGAAAAGCCGAAGGAAGGCGCAAGGGAAGGTAGAGAAATTGCAGGCCTGGCTGCTGCTTCACACTAACAAGGTGAGTTAGCAGATTAGCATCAACATGTGTGCACCACAAATTGGCTGCTGCTTCCCTTCTGCCTGCGGCAAGAATCTCCTTTGTGGCCCACTCTAAACAGAAATGTAGAAGAAAAGGAATTCTGGGAAATGTAGTCAGCCTAGACAAGGTGACTCATTACAAAGCCATCACACCTTAGTATGAAGGCTTAAGTGCCATCCCCTCCCTTTCATCCCTCTCTCATCTGGCCAGGCTGGAAGTTCTCATTTCCTCCTCTGAGTTCCCAAAGCCCTCAAAACAAAACCACATGGTGGCATTTAGCATGCAGCTCACCTTTTAATTTTTAGTCTGCTTATTTCCACCACTGGACTGTAATCTCCTTCAAGTTAGGATCTGAAGGTCGTTACACTGCCTAACACATGGTGAACAATTCATAAAAGTTCATGGAATGAATGAGGGAATTGTTGAATGAATAATGAACTGCCTGATGGAACACAGAGATGCTGTGAAGTGGGATTCAAGGGTAGTGCAGTCACTATTACTATACAACAAATCATCTCCAAAGCTTAGCAACTTGAAAAAACAGTTATTATTTCACAGGTTCTGAGAGCCCTGAATCTGGGAGCACCTGTGTGAATCGTTCTGGCTCAGGGTCTCTGGTGAAGTCACAAACTATTGGCTGGGGCTGTAGTCTTTGAAGGGGCTGCAGGATCAGCTTCCAACCTCACTCACATGAGTATTGGTGGGAGGCTTCACCTCTTCATCACATGCACCTTTCCATGGGGCACAACATGGCAGCTGGCTTCTCCCAGAGCAAGGAATCCAGAAGAGAGGGAGGCAATACCACACTGCTTCCTATGACCTAATCTCTGAGTCGTACACTGTTTTCCACCTTTTCCTCTTAGTTAGAAGTGAGTCACTAGGTCTAGCCCAACAGGAGGAGGGGATTACACAGAGCATGAATCCCATGAGGCTGCCTCACAGGTGGGAAGGAGTACGGCTTTGGGCAGGGGCCATGCCACAGAGTTCCTTAACTGACCTCAGAAGAATTCAACTCACTTCCCACTACTTAGTGTGTACAGTCATGTTCTTTTCTCTCTTTTTCTTTAATTCTTTTTTTTTTTTTTGGTGTGTGCAGTCTGCTCACTGAAAATAAGCCTTTAATGTCAAGCCAAAGATTGGATTTTGTAGAAATACTTAAGAAGAACAAGGAGAGGGAATCCAATTTGGAACTAACCTTTCTTTACTAAAATGATTTCCACTGCTGCAGCCAAGTTTGTTTTGGCCTCTAGAAAATACTGGTGAACAAAGTTAACAGCAATTCCAATTTCACACATATACATACACATGTGCACATGCACACACACAATCCTGAGTTTGTATCATCAGAATAGATATTGTAACCTAGCCTGGGGAGTTCAGGCTAGCCTTAAGTGGTTGGACAGTAATAACAGATATATTTGTTCAACAGCTAATATAGCCAATAATAGTTTATTGAGCACATACTAAGCACCAGGTGCTGTGCTAAGGGTTTTCCATGTGTTATCACATTTAATTCTTAAACAATCCTATGGGGTAGGTACTACTATTTCTCCCATTTTTTTACAGATGAGTAAACTGAAGCTTAGAGGAATTACATGACTTAGAGAGAAGCTTAAAGAAATTACTTACGTAAACTCACACAGCTAGCTGGTGCCAGGACGAGCACTCTACATTCTTAAATGCATCAGTACATGGCTGTCACCGTCCTTCTGGGAGACAAGCTACGTGCTAGGGTGGACGCCTATATTCATTGCTCATTCTTCTCTATAACCCTTTGAAGTAGGTATCATTATCCCCCTTTTATGGATGAGAAACAAAAGCTCAAAAGAAGATGTTGCTTGCTTTAGCCCGCACAGTTAATATAATAGCAGCCCAGGATTCAATCCCCACAACTGTCTGAATCAAAGGTCCATGCTCCTTCTACCACCTCTATTGTTTTCTAGCTCAGGGGTTTTCAAACTGCAGATCATAATCTATTAGTGTATAGTGAAGTCAAGTAAGTGTGTCCCAACCAGCATGTAAAACACTGGAGTAGAATAGAATGTAAGAGAAGGAAAGGAAAGAGAAGAAAAGTGAACAGAAAAAATTAGTATGCATCGCACATAGTGATGGTAAGCACTGCTTAAAGTTTTATTTCAGTTATGTATATAGGTATGTGTGACTGTGTGTGTGTGCACACGCACGTGTGTGTGTATGTGTTAGAATTTAAAATGCATTTCTTACTTTGGTTGCCATCAGAAGCATTTGAAAGCCTCTGCCCTAGCCATTCCATCTGTTCTTAAGGTCACTGCCAACAGTGCTCAGGTATTAATGATACCTTACCTTCATTGTACACACTTTCTTCTGGCTCTAACCACTTAAACAAATGTGGTTATAAAGATCCAATTCCTAGTGCCCTTTCTACTAAAATAATTACAGAAACCCATATGCAACTTACTAGCTGTGTGACTTTTGCCAAGTTACTTACCCTGTCTAAAGGCAGCCTCCCTGAATTTTACTTTCTCCATGTTTAAAGTACCATAATTATGTGCTCACTTATGCTGCAAGGATTGACTGAGATCATGTGAACGTCTCAAGCACACATGTGCCCAACACAACCATTAAATAAGTACCAGCTATTATTAAATTATCTACAGACGGTCCCTGACAACTTACAATGGTTCGACTTTATGATGGTGGGAAAGCAACATGCATTCAGTAGAAACTATACTTGGAACTTTCAAGTTTAATCTTTTCCCTGGGGTAGCGATATGCAGTACAATACTCTTGTGATGCTGGGCAGTGGCAGTGCCACAGCTCCCAGTCAGCCACGCCATCACGAGGATGAACAACCCAAACACAACCATTCTGTACCCATACAACAATTCTGGTTTTCACTTTCAGTACAGTATCCAGTAAATTACATGAGACATTCAACACTTTATTAATAGGCTTTGTGAGAGATGATTTTGCCCAACGGTAGGCTAATATAAGTGTTCTGAGCAGGTTTAAGGTAGGCTAGGCTAAGCTCTGATGTTCGGTACGTTAGGTGTATTAAGTGAATTTTCGGGGACTTAACGGTATTTTCAACTTACGATGAGTTTCTTGGGACGTAATCCCATTGTAAGTGGAGAAAGACCTGTACGGAGACTGGAGGAGTCTTAATTGAGGGTCTCACGTTCAAGGAAATAAAAGAATGAGGAGGGAAATGTGCTCTTTTCTAGCTTTGAACCCTCCAACCCCATGAAAACATAAATTAACCTAAGTAGGTCTGCAATCTTTTGGTTTATTCATCAAACACTTATTGAATGCCTACTATGTGCCAGAGACTGGACTAATCTACAATGACATAGTAAGAGTTTTTAGGGTGAGGCCCAAGTTTATAGATGCTTCCTAAAGTTGGGGTTTATTAGAAGAGCAGAGTGACAAATCACCCTGGCACCTTACTTTATGATTTTGGACAAGAGTGATCATTGCTTAACTCTTACACATAAGCTCTATCAAATGGACTTCAGTGATAATAGCCTCATTTTTTTTCAAGCCATGTCCACCTGGCATCGACACTGAATCTGAGGTCCTCACTTTCCATTTTTATAGCTTGGTTCCTTCTCTCCACACGCCACAATTGGGAGGATTAATTTTCTTTGTACATTGTCTTTTCTTCTCTCCAATTCCCAGGTCCCTCTTTTTCTTTTCCACCCCTGCCGTCCATCACTGACTCTCCTGTGTTCTGCCGATTACCTCTAGCCCTGAGCTAAGGGACCCACCTCTTTTTTCCTATACACATTTCTAATGAGAGGTGGATTAGCAAGAATCAAAGTGTGTACTGCAGAGCAGAATAAAGAAAAAAGAATGAAAAGAACTGAGGACAGTCTCAGAGACCTCTGGGACAACATTAAACGTACCAACATTCGAATTATAGGGGTTCCAGAAGAAGAAGAGAAAAAGAAAGGGACTGAGAAAATATTTGAAGAGATTATAGGTGAAAACTTCCCTAATATGGGAAAGGAAATAGTTAATCAAGTCCAGGAAGCACAGAGAGTCCCATACAGGATAAATCCAAGGAGAAATACGCCAAGACACATATTAATCAAACTGTCAAAAATTAAATACAAAGAAAACATATTAAAAGCAGCAAGGGAAAAACAACAAATAACACACAAGGGAATCCCCATAAGGTTAACAGCTGATCTTTCAGCAGAAACTTTGCAAGCCAGAAGGGAGTGGCAGGACATATTGAAAGTGTTGAAGGAGAAAAACCTGCAACCAAGATTACTCTACCCAGCAAGGATCTCATTCAGATTTGATGGAGAAATTAAAACCTTTAGAGACAAGCAAAAGCTGAGAGAGTTCAGCACCACCAAACCAGCTCTACAACAACTGCTAAAGGAACTTCTCTAGGCAAGAAACACAAAAGAAGGAAAAGACCTACAATAACAAACCCAAAACAATTTAGAAAATGGGAATGGGAACACACATATCGATAATTACCTTAAATGTAAATGGACTAAATGCTCCCACCAAAAGACACAGATTGGCTGAATGGATACAAAAACAAGACCCATATATTTGCTGTCTACAAGAGACCCACTTCAGACCTAGAGACACATACAGACTGAAAGTAAGGGGATGGAAAAAGGTATTTCATGCAAATGGAAACCAAAAGAAAGCTGGAGTAGCAATTCTCATATCAGACAAAATAGACTTTAAAACAAAGACTATTAGAAGAGACAAAGAAGGACACTACATAATGATCAAGGGATCGATCCAAGAGGAAGATATAACAATTGTAAATATTTATGCACCCAACATAGGTGCACCTCAATACATAAGGCAAATACTGACAACCATAAAAGGGGAAATCGACAGTAACACATTCATAGTAGGGGACTTTAACACCCCACTTTCACCAATGGACAGATCATCCAAAATGAAAATAAATAAGGAAACACAAGCTTTAAATGATACATTAAATGAGATGGAGTTAATTGATATTTATAGGACATTCCATCCAAAAACAACAGAATACACATTTTTCTCAAGTGCTCATGGAACATTCTCCAGGATAGATCATATCTTGGGTCACAAATCAAGCCTTGGTAAATTTAAGAAAATTGAAATTGTATCAAGTATCTTTTCCGACCACAACGCTATGAGACTCGATATCAATCACAGGAGAAGATCTGTAAAAAATACAAACACATGGAGGCTAAACAATACACTACTTAATAACGAAGTGATCACTGAAGAAATCAAAGGGGAAATCAAAAAATACCTAGAAACAAATGACAATGGAGACACGACGACTCAAAATCTATGGGATGCAGCAAAAGCAGTTCTAAGAGGGAAGTTTATAGCAATACAATCTTACCTTAAGAAACAGGAAACATCTCGAATAAACAACCTAACCTTGCACCTAAAGCAATTAGAGAAAGAAGAACAAAAAAACCCCAAAGTTAGCAGGAGGAAAGAAATCATAAAAATCAGATCAGAAATAAATGAAAAAGAAATGAAGGAAACGATAGCAAAGATCAATAAAACTAAAAGCTGGTTCTTTGAAAGGATAAACAAAATTGATAAACCATTAGCCAGACTCATCAAGAAAAAAAGGGAGAAGACTCAAATCAATAGAATTAGAAATGAAAAAGGAGAAGTAACGACTGACACTGCAGAAATACAAAAGATCATGAGAGATTACTACAAGCAACTCTATGCCAATAAAATGGACAACCTGGAAGAAATGGACAAATTCTTAGAAAGGCACAACCTGCCAAGACTGAATCAGGAAGAAATAGAAAATATGAACAGACCAATCACAAGCACTGAAATTGAAACTGTGATTAAAAATCTTCCAACAAGCAAAAGCCCAGGACCAGATGGCTTCACAGGCGAATTCTATCAAACATTTAGAGAAGAGCTATCACCTATCCTTCTCAGACTCTTCCAAAATATAGCAGAGGGAGGAACACTCCCCAACTCATTCTACGAGGCCACCATCACCCTGATACCAAAACCAGACAAGGATGTCACAAAGAAAGAAAACTATAGGCCAATATCACTGATGAACATAGATGCAAAGATCCTCAACAAAATACTAGCAAACAGAATCCAACAGCACATTAAACGGATCATACACCATGATCAAGTGGGGTTTATTCCAGGAATGCAAGGATTCTTCAATATACGCAAATCAATCAACGTGATACACCATATTAACAAATTGAAGGAGAAAAACCATATGATCATCTCAATAGATGCAGAGAAAGCTTTTGACAAAATTCAACACCCATTTATGATAAAAACCCTGCAGAAAGTAGGCATAGAGGGAACTTTCCTCAACATAATAAAGGCCATATATGACAAACCCACAGCCAACATCGTCCTCAATGGTGAAAAACTGAAAGCATTTCCACTAAGATCAGGAACAAGACAAGGTTGCCCACTCTCACCACTCTTATTCAACATAGTTTTGGAAGTTTTAGCCACAGCAATCAGAGAAGAAAAGGAAATAAAAGGAATCCAAATCGGAAAAGAAGAAGTAAAGCTGTCACTGTTTGCAGATGACATGATACTATACATACAGAACCCTAAAGATGCTACCAGAAAACTACTAGAGCTAATCAATGAATTTGGTAAAGTAGCAGGATACAAAATTAATGCACAGAAATCTCTGGCATTCCTATACACTAAGGATGAAAAATCTGAAAGTGAAATCAAGAAAACACTCCCATTTACCACTGTAACAAAAAGAATAAAATACCTAGGAATAAACCTACCTAAGGAGACAAAAGACCTGTATGCAGAAAATTATAAGACACTGATGAAAGAAATTAAAAATGATACAAATAGATGGAGAGATATACCATGTTCTTGGATTGGAAGAATCAACATTGTGAAAATGACTCTACTACCCAAAGCAATCTACAGATTCAATGCAATCCCTATGAAACTACCACTGGCATTTTTCACAGAACTAGAACAAAAAATCTCACAATTTGTATGGAAACACAAAAGACCCCGAATAGCCAAAGCAATTTTGAGAACGAAAAATGGAGCTGGAGGAATCAGGCTTCCTGACTTCAGACTATACTACAAAGCTACAGTAATCAAGACAGTATGGTACTGGCACAAAAACAGAAATATAGATCAATGGAACAGGATAGAAAGCCCAGAGATAAACCCACGCACATATGGTCACCTTATCTTTGACAAAGGAGGCAGAAATGTACAGTGGAGAAAGGACAGCCTATTCAATAAATGGTGCTGGGAAAACTGGACAGCTACATGTAAAAGTATGAGATTAGATCACTCCCTAACACCATACACAAAAATAAGCTCAAAATGGATTAAAGACCTAAATGTAAGGCCAGAAACTATCAAACTCTTAGAGGAAAACATAGGGAGAACACTCTATGACATAAATCACAGCAAGATCCTTTTTGACCCACCTCCTAGAGAAATGGAAATAAAAACAAAAGTAAACAAGTGGGACCTAATGAAACTTAAAAGCTTTTGCGCAGCAAAGGAAACCATAAACAAGACCAAAAGACAACCCTCAGAATGGGAGAAAATATTTGCAAATGAAGCAACTGACAAAGGATTAATCTCCAAAATTTATAAGCAGTTCATGCAGCTTAATAACAAAAGAACAAACAACCCAATCCAAAAATGGGCAGAAGACCTAAATAGACATTTCTCCAAAGAAGATATACAGAGTGCCAACAAACACATGAAAGAATGCTCAACATCACTAATCATTAGAGAAATGCAAATCAAAACTACAATGAGATATCATCTCACACCAGTCAGAATGGCCATCATCAAAAAATCTAGAAACAATAAATGCTGGAGAGGGTGTGGAGAAAAGGGAACCCTCTTACACTGTTGGTGGGAATGTAAATTGATACAGCCACTGTGGAGAACAGTATGGAGGTTCCTTAAAAAGCTACAAATAGAACTACCATATGACCCAGCAATCCCACTACTGGGCATATACCCTGAGAAAACCATAATTCAAAAATAGACATGTACCACAATGTTCATTGCAGCTCTATTTACAATAGCCCAGAGATGGAAACAACCTAAGTGTCCATCATCGGATGAATGGATAAAGAAGATGTGGCACATATATACAATGGAGTATTACTCAGCCATAAAAAGAGACGAAATTGAGCTATTTGTAATGAGGTGGATAGACCTAGAGTCTGTCATACAGAGTGAAGTAAGTCAGAAAGAGAGAGACAAATACCGTATGCTAACACATATATATGGAATTTAAGAAAAAAATAATGTCATGAAAAACCTAGGGGTGAAACAGGAATAAAGACACAGACTTACTAGAGAATGGACTTGAGGCTATGGGGAGGGGGAAGGGTAAACGGTGACAAAGCAATAAAGAGGCATGGGCATGTATACACTACCAAACGTAAGGTAGATAGCTAGTGGGAAGCAGCCGCATAGCACAGGGAGATCAGCTCGGTGCTGTGTGACCGCCTGGAGGGGTGGGATAGGGAGGGTGGGAGGGAGGGTGACGCAAGCGGGAAGAGATATGGGAACATATGTATATATATAACTGATTCATTTTGTTGTGAAGCTGAAACTAACATACCATTGTAAAGCAATTATGCTCCAATAAAGATGTTTAAAAATAAATAAATAAATAAAATAAAGTGCATGGAGGTAGTTTACTATTTTCCTAAAAAAAAAAAAAAAAAGAATCAAAGTGTGGTTCTTAGGAGGAAAAGCCACAGTATCCCAGGACAATGGTTTCTAATTCTTTACCACACATCTTTGCTTTGGGGGGCAGGGAGCTTGCCAAAGGAAAATTGCCTTTCCGTACCTAAGGTGTGTGCGTACAACTTAACACTCCTTCCCAAAGGGTCAGGTCCAAAAGCAGGGCCTCAGAAATGTTGGTTGACTTTAATTGAACATAAAAATGATGACATTTTAGCCTGGATTTACTATTAAAATCATAAGCAGTTATTTTTACATTTGTGTGCCCCTTAAAACTTAAAAAAATATTTTCACACACATTCTTTTACTTCACACACTTACACTTACACTGTCTCATAAAACCAATGAGAACAAGGACTGTTTGATGTAATAAGAACCCTGTGAAGTAGAAAGAGCAGGTATTTTATCCTCATTTTCTAAGACAAGGAAACTGAGATACTGTGTTTTACCCAATGTCACTTAGCTCTTCAAGAGCAAAGTTAATGGCGGAGTCTGAGCCTCGTGGCAGCCAGCACTTGTCGATCAGTGCCCGAGGCCTGAACACGTTTTGTGGCCAGCACACCATGGCTTGGTTCCAACTGCACCACATCCAACAGACATGGGTCTTTGAAGCCTTCTAGCTCTGGAACTCAGGCCATAGGCAGCCCCATAGTGGCAGAGAAACAGAACCTCTGGATAAACTCTTCCAGGGAAGCTTTACTAATCTGGGTGGCTGGACAATGTCCCTCATGAATATTTGTCAGCATGATTGTCACATTATTTCACTGTGGTCATAGGGACTCAGCTCCAGAATTCTGCAGTTAAAGCACCTGGATCCCAGTCTTTCAATGGCTTTGAGAGAACTCCAAAGGCCTGCCCTTGAGCCTAGTGGGCCTCTAGGCAAGATGTCCCTCCCCACCAGGATGTACTGTCAGTTATTCAGCCATGACAATGCCCTCAAGGGCCCTACACCATGTTACCTCTTCCTTCAGTTATGGGCAGCATCCCCTGGAAGCCAGTGATTCCAGACACAAGTAGCAGAACCTTGCCAAAGTAGACTAAGGAGACGCCAGTATGCACACCACCTGCCATGACCCTATAGCACTGACAATGTGGACAAGTGGTAAAGGCTAGAACTACCCATGTTATCATGAATTCTCTGATCACAAAGCAGACCCAGGAGAGCATTCACTGTTTTGAACAACATGCAGGGCTGAGAGGTGCCGGCTGCACACCCCACAAGGGCTTTCCCACCGAGGGAGATCAAGTACATTCAAGTGGTAAAAGCATGCCACAAACTAAAGCTACACAGTGGAGAGACAACAAAAAAAGAGAGGCAGCCTGCATCGACCCAGCCCACCCTAGCAGCACCCCTCACTCTTTCTCTAAGCGGAAACCCAGGGGCTGTTACACTACTGTTCTTCCACAGCTTTACCTGGCCCAAGCCCAGTGCCATGGATTCTGTAAGTGGGTATAAGGAGAGAAACTCAGATAAATGGAGCTTCTTTGAGCCAAGACCACTCCAGAAGTCTGACTCAAGTTTTGCCACCAGGCCTACAAAGAAGCCCAGAAGCCCTCTCCAATAGAGCTGATCCAGATCGAGGCCATCTGAATGGCTGAGGATCCAGCAACATTCAAGCCACCCAAGATGGACACCCCAGTGATAGAAGGGAAGAAAAAATGACTGCAGATCCATAATCTCAAACTTGAATGTGCTCATGCCTACTGAGTTCTAGAGCTCTTTCTATTCCAGGGACTCTGGGTAGAGGGTGTCTTGTTCCCTTTTACCTTACCATAGGAAAGGTTTTGTATTTTGAGGTTTAAGTTGTTAAACTGAAGGTAGAGCTGGAGATATATTCGGCTTTTGAGAAACACTAGTGCAAAGCTTGTCTTTATTGTATGGAAGAAGCCATTCTATACTGCTTTAATTTACAGTCAGACTAAATCATTAACCAGTGATGTATGAGAGAACTCATTACCTATTTTTATATCATTCACCCTAAACAAACACTTTGATTATTGCTTATTAGGTAAATATTTGTGTTGTTCCAAAACCCAGGCTCCTCAGTTCCATTACCACTGGCAATGTCCCTAAAAAGCATTGGCAAATAGTGGAGTAGAGATATTGACTGACTAGTTTAGACAACTTTGGCCCTCTTGACCCTGTGCTGGTACTGTGTGCTCTGGTCTTGTCAGTTAGGGGCACCTAAGATCTGATTGAGATCTGGGTACAATTAAAAATCAGACTTGGCAGGCATTTCTTTGCTGAAACTGGACTCTTTCTGCCCTTTTAGTCGACCTAATGGATCCCTTTTCCGGCAGCCAGTTTTATTGTAGTACCTCTTGGGCCAGTGCTGTTAGAAGGATGCTTTTTTGTGTGTGTCACACAGAGCAAGCACTTGTCTTATATATTCTTTTTTGCACTTTAAAATGAGATTAATTTAATTCCAATTTGGTTAAAAACCTTGTAAGGGAGAAGATTCAGTGTACTGGTTTGGAATGGATAAAAGGATGCTAAACTTTTTAAAACTAAAGAAGATGGTAACTACAGTCAGATTATAGTTTTGAGGTTCATGTGAAATTAGTGTCACCCTATTTTGTTTGGCCCAGGGGATTGAAACTCTTTTTTTTCTGGATGATGGAAGAAATTAAGATTTTTCTATATGAAGGCATTTTTTTCCCCAAAATGAGCCTCATACATTTTATACATATATATATACACCTTACTAAGGAAAGGAAATAAGAAAATTGCTTTCTGTTTCTCACTGTATCTCATTGTTAAGACTATGTCCTTGTTAAGACTCCCTGTCTTAAACATTGTCTTAAATGCCTATAGTTTGAATAGCATCTTGCCCTCATAAGCAACTGACCTTTTCATAGAGACCCTAGAGTCTAAAATTCAGAAAAATTAATTTATGTATTCTGTTATGCTTGTATCTCTTACTTGTTCTGATAATAAAATCCTTACTGTTTTCTAAAAAAAAAAGGGAAGAGAAACTGAGACTTTCTTCTCATATTTCAGCTCTTTATTTATTCATTCTACCACGTTTTCTACAAGCTAACAATATTTATTGTTGAAACTTCACATCACTCCAACACGATTATCATCTTCGTATAACAGATGAACTTTTTATCTTTAAATCTAAGACACCATTAACTATAAAGACATATAATATATCACTCCACAGAAAACAATGCAGTCAATTAAACTATGCTTAATCATGGGACAAATCCTTATTTCAGAGATAACAAAATGTGGAGCTGTATGTGTCTTAGAATTGGTGAAAGGGAATAACTGAGTTACTTACACTTCAGTTTGCTAATTTATAATATGTAATAGTTAACTTATGGAATTGTTGTGTTACTAGTTCCAAGTTTTGCTTCTTATAGACGTGGGCTAAAGAACTTCTCTGACAAAAAGGCAACAGCTCAGCATCTCATATGAAGAGGTAGAAGAGGTTTCCTCACTGAATGAGGATTCCCAGAGATGGACATTATGTCCAAAATAGGACTCTGTTGCATTGCTTCCTCCAGAGGAGGGGTTGGAAAGCCCAGGGAAATATTTCAATATTCTTAGAATCAGAAACAGACATAATAAGAGAGAATGAGGAAATCTGGTAGAAAATGCTGTTTTATTGGCTAATACATGCACAGTCCTGCTGAAGTTGCAAAATCAATTTCCAATCCTTCCTAGGGGGACATACACGTCTCTTTGTCTTGCATAGCCCATGTTTATGCCTGTTTTCCCAACATTACTAAAATTTTTATCAAATGGAAAAGGACTTAGAGGAGTCAAGACAATTTTGTGAAAGAACAAGGTTGGAGGATATACACAGCTTAACTTCCAGATTTATCATAAAGCTACAAAATACTGTGACATTGGTTTAAGAATATATAAATCTAAAAAAAAAAAAGAATATATAAATCTGTAATCCAAAAATAAACTTTATTTACAGTCAATTGACTGTTGATCAGGAAGTCAATGTGATTCAATGGAAAAGGATACTTTTTACAAATTGTGCTGGACACTGAGTATCTGTAAGGGAAAAATGTGAACCTTGATCCTTACCTCACACGTTATACAAAAACTAACTCAAACTGTGTCACAGACCTAAATACAAGAACTAAAACTATAAAGATTCTAGAGGAAAATTTAGGGGGAAAATCTTTATGACATTCGGCTAAGCAAAGAATTCTCATATAGGACACACAAATAACACAAGTCATAAGAAAAAAATTGTTAAGTTGGACTTGATAAAATTCAAAAATATTTCCCCATCAAAAGACACAATCAAGAAAATGAAAAGTCACAAATTTGAAAAAAAATCCAGAATATATAAAGAATAATGACACCTTAAGAAAAACCACACAATTTTAAAGAAATGAGTGGAAGATTTAGACACTTCCCCAAAAGTTATATGAATGAGTTCCCATTATGGTCAAGCGTCTCCATGAGGAAGTGATACTTCCTGGTGATAATTATCAAATGCCTCACAGAGGGGGCCTTTGCCTGCTCTTCAGCAATGGCTGAGCCTGGTCAGGAACTTAGCTGGAGACCCACCAGCCCAGCTCCACACTTAGCAGAGTCTTCTGACTTTGCTGGAGAATACAGATTTCCTATGGTCACAAAGTCTCTCCACTATGCAAAAACCTTGTTGGCCCTACATGGATATTGTAATAACCACAACTTCATAGGCCCCAGGAGGTTTCAGTATTTTTCACTTCCTCTTTTTATGGTGTTTAAATTTTCCAAACTAGTGATCAAAAAACACAACCTGAACCACAACCTGATAATGAGACCCAAACTTGATAGATAATTGCCATCTCCATGCCCTCCCATCTGTTCCACTAAAATATAGTCTTCATGAAGGTGGAATTTTTGCCAGGTTTCTTCACTGAAGCATGCCCAGCACCTAGAAAAATGACTGACACATAGGAGGTGCTCAGTAAATATTTGTTGAATGTAAATAAATTTTCTTGTAAGATCATCTTGAAAGAGCCAAGATATGTGGTTGTTTCAATTATAAGAATTGACACAATTTCTACCCTTCTCCAAATCTTCACACAGATCCATTATTTTAACAGTAGATGAAGTTAAGATATTGTTTTGACATCTTTATCAGGGACCAGATGTTTAAACAAGACAGAAGTTAACTTTTTGTAATAATAGTAAGTCTTTATATAGCTTTACACCAACCTATTTACATTATCGACTGATGTCATCTTTACAATAACCTTATGAGGAAGGTATTAATACCCCCAATTTACAGATGAGAAATGTGAGTCACAGAAAGTTTTAGTAATTTTCCCCAAGTGGCACAGCTAATTAAGTCACAGATTTGGATTTGAACTCAGGAACTGCCTCCAGAATCTATGCTTTTAACCACTATATACCCATGCTTCTCAACTTTTAATGTGTATACAAATTGTCAGGAGATTTTTTTTTTAAGTGATTATAATTCAGCAGGCCTGAGGTGGAGCCCAAGATTCTGCATTTCTAATAAGCTCCTAGGTGCTGCTGACAATCTGAGGACCACATTTTGATTAGCAAGGCACTACACTGAACCACCTCTCTCGAGAATATCCAAGGAAGCAGGCAGTCTAGAGATATGGGCTGGTTCTGTACCATGAGGTGGTCTAAGGATGCAGGTGCCTTCTTTCTATTCACCATCCACTAGGGATTGCCCTCATCTACATGGTCAAAAATGAACCCCTACCACCATAGCCACATTCCAGTCTTTGGAAAGAGAGAAAGAGAAAGCGGAGAGCAAGCAGCTTCCTTTTAAGGGCATGACCAGAAGTTACATATCACTTCTACACACTGTTCATTAGCCAGACTTGATCATGAGGTCACACCAAAGCTGCAAGGAAGGTGGGGAAATGTAGTCTCCAACTGGACCAATGCACAGCTAAAACTCAGGTGGTTCTATTATTGAAATAAAGTTTCATAATGAATTAACGTAGATTGGTAAGACAACTTACAGTCTCTGCCACAGTAGATTTAAAAGCCTGTGATTTTCATCACATCTTGTTATCTCTTTCTTCTTAGTGTGAGCCAATACAGTATATCTCCTTTCCCCCCCCCCATCTTCTGCTGACCTGCACAAGAGTTCCTTTGGGTCTAGAAAAACCCATTTTACGACTAAGTAATCTTCCTTAATTTGATTCCTCCAAAGCTCTGATTAAATGGAAACAGGGAGTCCATTCTTGCACACCCTAAAAATAGTACCTTACGATGAATAAATAATAAGCATTTTAAACATCTGAGTCCCCCCTCCCCATCTTTCCTTAGCCACATTTCATTAGTGGCCCGTCACCTCTCAACCTCTACCTGATCCTCAGGAAACACAATGAAGCTGGAAATATTGTCCTTGAATTGATTTTGATTAATTTTTCCTCTTTCTCTAACTAGAAATCTTGAGGAGCAGCTTTTTGGCTTCTTATCTCTATTATAGCCAGAGTGGTCCCTGAAGAAAATATAGTGAAAGTAATTCATTCTAAGTCATAAGTCAATGTGATTTGAATCAAGTTTAGGCAAAGACTGGGAGGCTGCCCTCATTTTTATTGGAAGGTCTTAGCCTAAACCTAGCAACTCAGAGACATTTGGATTAGGCAGCTCACACAATGCACTCATCCTGCCAGCAGTCACGGATGAGTTGGCTGGAAGTAAAGAATGCAGTGAGGATCTGTGGTAGCTTAATACATCCAGTCACTTGTGCAGGTTATAAGAAAGGGCTTACGAGTCCTGCATATCACTCGGGAACCTGGATCTTTTTTAAGGAATTTTATCTTCACAGTTGGGAAATGTATTTGAGACTACTGTTCTTTTTACAAGCTTTTGAATTAAGCACAAAAGCTGAAGATACCCAAAGAAGAAAAAGAGAAGCAAGTTGGGGTGAGGCAGAAATTATTGTTTATAGATCACAGTCTATAAACTCTGGGTTTCTGAACAGGTCATTCTGCAAAATCTACCAAACAGAACATTCAGAAATAAATTGAACTAATCCCTTTTGTGGCAGTCAAAATGTGGCCTTGCTTTTAGTTGGACCTGAGAGTTATTACTAACAACTGGTTTTCAAAAGATGGCACCTGTCTGTATATTGACAGAGGTTTTAGCTACTGAATGGGCTTCAGCAGACAGCACGGCCAATCCATTTGTTTTAGCTTTCTCAATAATCAGTGAGTATCACTGCAGGCTCAGTTGGTCTGGCTGATTGATTGTAAAGACAGCCAAAATGAACAGCTCGACCATCTCACAATCTGATTTCTCCGCCATGTATTGACCCAATCCAAGTTACATATGTTACAGTATTTGCAAAGCTGTCACTGTTATAAAACCCTTACTGGGTACTCACAATCGACAGGGGCTTTATGAGAACCCATTAAAATTGGAATCCAACTCACCCTGGCCTGTTTGAGCTGTGAAAATTCTTCTATATGGGAGCACGGAAGTGGTTTATTAGATATCTACATATTCACACAAATATAGCAGTAACAACAATGACAAAACAGATAGCTCTTTCAGAGAATTGCCTTGGATGCGATTAACTGAGCAGTAACTGGGAATGAAAGCAGATAGAGAATAACCTTTGGGTGTATGGGTGTGTCTTGTTTGTTTTTGTTGCTTTTAATCTGCCTTTATTTTACAAATCTCAGAATGTGTGGAGTGGAGACCAAACTCCTGGGCCCTGTCTTATCCAAGAAGAGGAGGTGCTGGCATCTGCTGGTAGAGGTGGGGACTGTTCCTTAGCAGGAGTTGTCTCATTAACTCAGGAGATGCGCTGGTCTGTCTGGAAACTGTCTGCATTTCAGACCCCCTGGCTGATTTACGGTTAAAAGCAAAATGGGTTGTTTGAAATCGTGGAGCCAGCGGTTTGCTTTCATTCATCTTTAAAGCCTTCGGTTGAATTCAGGATAGATCAGAGAGATCTCTCATTGCACTAAATAAACTTCTAACGATACTGATTGAGCTCCTCGGATGGGACACTATGGGAATGCAGGAAACTCGAGGCCCATTAAATTACTGAGCGCACTTAGTTGAAATTATGATACTCTGTTCATCCGTGGCTAAATGAAGAGCAGAGGTTTAATGAGTTTACCAGGTTAAAAATGAGCCTGTGTCAAGCAGGAATCAGACTCATTAATTAGGACTCTACTTAAACTACTGAGTAGTTTTACCTAGCACAGTACTCAAGAAGGGGGAGGCAGGAGAGGCTTGGTGATGGGGATGGCCACCTTTGCTTGTGACCAATTATGAACCACTAAATGAGGGTTAAGAGGGTGCAAGGGGTAGAGAGAAGAGCATTTTAACCAGTTTTATCCACTGACCACAATAAACCTGAAAATTCAAAATCCCTGCAGTTTTACTTTTGAAACTGATTGTCACTCAGAGTGACAATTTTCTCCACTCTACGTGGAGAGGACAGGAGGTTCTCAGACCTCGAACAATCCCTGAACTCCCAGGCTGCTTCTAAAGCGTCAACCAGTGTGAAATGGGAACTTGTCAGGCTCCTTTGGAAAAAGACTGACTTTCTTACTGTCCAAGTCCTCAAGGGACATATGGACAAAACCAGTCTGTTCCTACAGTAATGGGAAGACACCTGCATTTCAATTAGCAGCAATTAGTTGAGCACTGGGAACTCAAGGTGAGGGCTTTGGAGAAATATTGGCTGCCTCTTTCTGTGAGATCTTTGAGCCTCCATCTTACCCTCTTTGAGCATCCATTTCTCCATCTGCACAATAAGGGTAATAACAACACATAACTCAAAAGGGTCTTGTGGGGATCCCTAACAATCATCTGTGCAGCTTGCTTAGTTAGTGTCTGGCATTCTAAACATTCTACAAACTAAGGTGACTCCTGTGGTCCACAGTCGACAACAAGGCAAAAATTGCTCCTTTTCACTTCTTGTTTCAACTGTGTGAAGCAATGAACATGGAAAAGAAAAAAGGAAACATAGATGTAAAATGCTTGGGGGAGTTTAGTCTGGTGAACAGCTGAAGGCACTGAGTGACTGTTCTTACATGAAGGGAGTCCATTTCTACAGACTCGCTGCTCTCTGGCTCGCGCTCTCTCTCTCTCTCTCTTTCTCCCTCCACACCTCTCATCCTCCCGTATCCCTCCACCCTTTTTGTTAGTACTGAAAGAGCCTGGTCCTGCCAGCATTTTCTTATAAAGCAAAGGCATTTTGTCCTTGATTCAAAGAAATTGCAAATGAAATTGTCATAGCCGAGTCTGCAATTTAATGTCTTTTATGCTTGTCTGTGACAACTCAGTGCTGTGTTCAACATGCTAATCTTCTGATTTGGGTGTCCTGATTTTTTAATTCAAAGAAAAGCAGCTGAGTTAGATGTGTATGATTTGACTGATCAGGGCTCTCTGCATGCACGAAAAGAGCGTGTGTGAAGAAAGACCAGTTCATCCATACTGAGGGGATATGCTAGGGTGGATCAAACAGGAATTGGACAACCTTTTTCTCCAAATGGAAATCTGACCAAATGACTCTTTAAGTCAGCAGCTCGGAATGGTCTTTTTTTCTTCCTTCTGTAACTATCAAATATATATAATACATATCATATATATATCAAATATACAATCACATATATATCAAATATGTATATACAGTTATATCACACACACACACCTATGAGCAGATGAGGACCAACTATAAGTGAAAAAAGGTCTCTAGCTTCCAACTCACCTCCTTCCTCTTGACACCTACAAGTGTATTATACTGCAGTGAACATTATGCCTCACGGTCTAATAGAAACAAAGGGACACTGAAACAAAAGGGACACTTCAGAAAGGCACTGGCCCATATAGGATGTTGCAGAAGCCTAATACTGGTAGAAAATTGCATTTTTATCTTGAAATACAGTCTTGTTAATGAGAAGAGAATCATATTATGAACTAAACGTTCTTTCAGATATTTATTAAGCCTTATTTTTAAGTTGTGCCTGTTCTGATAGCTCCAATTCATTCCTTCTCCTTTTCCCCCCTTCCTTTAAATTGTCTAATGTTTAAGTTCCTAAGAAAATGTGGTGTGAAAATTAAGCTCCCTGAAAGGGACTTTTTAAAAGATCATTTTTGTATTCCCAATTTCTAGCTCAGTGTCTTACACCAAGTAGAACCTCATAGTTTTGATGAATGAAGGTTTAAGTTGCAGAAGCTTTCAAATATCAGTGAATAAAATAGGCTAAATAACTTAAAAAGAATTTTTTTAGTAACAGGGAGCAGTATCTTTCTTACTTGAGAAACTGAGAAAACTGAAACATTGGAAATAATACCATTCTGTATCTTAGGTCAAACAAAAAAAAAGTATATAATATAAATATACACAAATATATACATCCAAGCGAATTATCTGCAAAATGTCCTTCCACTTAACGATTTCAGAGCAGAGGCACAAATGAACTCTCGAGGCTTCTTTCAGTAAGATGCTTGCTAGCAGCTAATAGTGTGTTTTGAGCAGTTGCAGGGCTCAAAAGCACTGTATAAACTCTAAAACAATAAAGAAATAGCTTGAATTGTAGCTAAAAAAAAAAAAAAGAACTAATGAAAAGGGACATAAGAGATAAATAATGGAAATAAATAGTTCTTCTTCCAACTTCCCTCCAGGGAGCAGGTTATGAAAGATAGCTGGAATAGTAACTGTGGAATAAAATTCTTCCAGGGTAGAAAGTAATTAGGGGTGAGTACATGAAAGCCCAGGTTTAATTGTTCTTTTTAATACAGTGAAAGAGGGCATTCATCATACAACTCTGAGTGTCGCATTAATGGAGCCTACCCCCAACAGAATATTATAAATTAATATTTTTATATGTCCTGTAATTATTTTGTGAGTAGCACATTTGTAGTGTATTGTACTGGGGGAATGTTAGAAGCATTAATCAGGTAAATGTCATCATTGCTTAAATACAGTTGTGTATTCTCAATTTTAAGCAATTTTTTTTTATATTTTAATATTCCAAGACACTCATGAAGATGACCAATAATTTCTTAAGCTTCTGAAAGGACCTATTTCTAGTTCTAATTCACTCTCTGACACTGATTTCTAAGATTTCTCTAGAAAGCTTATTTGGGGCCATTTTTGGATCCAACCAGTGGACAAGATAGTGAATTTTATTTACAACTTCACATTTCTGTTGGCTCATCAGTGCCTGGAGGTACAGTGTAAACATCCAGGACACCACTGCCCGATTATGGCTTCACTTTCTCTTGTCTAAATTCTTCTCTGGAGCAAGTAGGGATTTTGTGACACAGATGTGTCTTCCTGGGCACAGTGCCATATGGACATAAATGGTGGCCTTAGGGCACTTTAGGCAATCTGGTTATAAATATCTTCTTATTCCTAAATACTCGACTGATAAGGTGATTGTGTCAGCTAGGTGAAATTAAAAACGAAATATGCTGTTGAACCATGTTAAGCTGTCCTTTTCTTTCCCCTAAGAAATTCCCATATGCTTTTGCAGTTGATACAAACATTCCCACAGCCTGGATTGTGACTCAGGAGGCAGTTTCCTTTCAAATTCATCCTAGTAGCTTGGAAATCGCCTGGCTGTAATCCTGAATCAGCTACTGACTCTTCACGTGACCCTGGGCAAATTATGTTAACCTCTCTGAACCTCACTTTGCTCATCTATAAAATGGCAGTGGTAATAGTATCTGTATCTTTGAGACTTGCTGGAAGGATCATGAGTTAACATTTGTGATGTATTCAGAAGAACTTGGCCACACATAAAGGCAATATCAAGCTTACTACTATTTTCCCCCCAACTCTGCTACTGAAAGTTATCAAACAAGATATTTACTCCTAGTGAATTTTAGTTTCGCAGATAGTTGATAGAATGAGATAAAATATGTGTAAGGCTTGGAAAACTATTCAGGGCTATGTGAGGGCTTGCAAAATGCCAAAGTAAAGAATTAGACTAGTAAATAAAACAAAGTAAGATTTTTTTTTAAGCTGCTAAAATAATTATTCTCTGTTTTTAAATCCTACGTTTTCATATTTATCTTTCAAGAGAAATCCTTATTGTACACATGAACATGCATATGTGTGCGTATACATACACACAGCCTCCAACAAAGGGTCCCTCATGGAATTAAACTTCTAGTAATGACTCCTTGTCAGTACTTTCTTGTGTTGATCATGTGTTTTATGGAACAGAGACAGAATTTTGCAGCAGGTATATTCATCCAGTATCTTGTTATATACAATAACCTTAGTAACATTTATTAAAACAAATTTATCATATGCTTATAGTAAGTGTGGAATTATAAATGCCATGTGATGGCCAATTTAGCCCAGATGTGTTCAGAATAGGTGAAGTCATCCCTCCTTTCCACAACACAACTCTTTGTTTTATACACACATATACAGACATACACTCCCAATCCTCTACAAAATCTGGTAAATAAACCTGGTGGCTTTCTAAAGCAGGTGTTGTTGGTGGGGTTTTTTTGGGTGGTGGGGGGGACTGGGTAGCTTGAATATATGATGTTTCCATCCTAAAGCAGGCCTTGAGAAGGATGGTGAAACAAGTTAAGACCAGACAAAACGGAGGCTTTAAGGGGCTGTGCCATCAAGGTTGGAGTCAGCTCATCAACACGAAAGATGCTGATGAATCAGAAAATCAGAGAAGAAGGCTTCAAGTTTCAGTCTCCAGAGACAGGTTGGCCTCAGAGATTTATTTTCAGATCTCTTTTTATTTGTCTCCACTGCATGGTAAAACTTGGGTGGGCAAAATTCTCCCCATTCCAGGGACCCTGTATAGACTGCTGTAGGATTTTATGGGACTGATACTCTGTTCTTTTTTAGAGGGCCATTTATGCCCAGTGTCTTTCCTCCTCTTAGCCAGTGTACATCAGACTCTAAATCTTCCTCCCCCACCTTTGAAAATTTATGGCAGCTTTCAGCCAGGCTTGGCTTAAAGCCATTGACCTCTGTGGCCTGCGTTATTGACCAGAACACAGCATCTTCTGCCCACATAATATATGTCTCTTTATCTCCCTGAAAGGAAAGGAAATGACTCTTGGAATAGCCAGGAACACAATAAAAGTGAGAGAGGCTTTCCCGTTTTTTTGTCCGTGGCTTTTGGCTTTTCAAAAAGCCACACTGGGATTCATATATGTGCCAGGCAGTACTTTGAACAGAGCATTGACAGGGCACCCTTGGGAGCAGGTATTGTAGGAAAGAAGCCCTGTCCCAAGTAAAATCACCATTTTTTAAGTTCTCACACCTTGAGCATAAGTGGAATGAACAGCCTTAAGGCAGCAATGCCTCAGAACTGAATACATAGACACACTGACACAGGAAACCCATGGAGACACTCATGAAAAACACAGCAGGATTCACAGCTCCCGCCATGCCCTGGGAGGTGGAGGGTCACCGTGGCACACAAGGTGGGAGCTGGGAGCGCCATGAGCGCTCATCTAGCCCAAGCTCCTAAATTCCCAAGTGAGGAAATCAAGGACCAGCAAGAAGATACAACTTATCCAAGGTCACAGAGCAAAGAGGTGTTAGCAACGGACTCCACTAGCGTATGAAGCACTGTATGACCTTGTCCTGAAAAGTACCCTCCCTCCACCCTGAGTGTTAATTCTCCACAAAATAAAGATGCAGAATGCCGTGTAGTAGCAAGGCTTGTACATAACAGTCAGCAAAAGCCTCTTGCCTTCCCCTTTGAGGTATTATTTCCCAAATCCAAATCCCGTACTCAGGAATCCTCAGCTGCCCACAACAGGATACCAGATGCTTCTCACTGTCACCTTCAGACAAGAGTTGAGAGCAGCCAGAGAAAAACCCTAAAGGAAAACGATGCAGAAAGGGGCACTTACAGCTTTGCAGCCTTGGACAAGTTTCTTACCCTCTAACCCTTCACTTCTGTGGGTACAATAGGAATGGGAGCGCCACCCCTCCCAGGGTTGTTGTGAGAAGTCATAGCTGGCAGAAGTGCTCAGTCTATTTAAGTGCTATTGTTACAGCCTGGGGTTGAGAAAAACTGTGTCGGAGGCATATGCTACTGCAAAACACTCAACACGAGCTGGAGCATTTTATCTGAGTGAGCCAGGACTTTCTGGAGAAGGGCTTTGGCAGAAGTCATGACTTTTAGCATAGCTGTAATTCTCTAAGAGCTGGCTGCCTACGTTCCACCTCCAGCATTAGTCCTCAGGTTTAAAGGGCAGAAAACCTAGGTGGTGCCATAGCCTTGCAAAATACCAGGAATATGTTGATATAGTCAGTTCTGTTACATAAACTAGAATCCAGAAACAAGATTACTAGCAGAAGACATTTACTATCTATTTATCTCTATGATCTACCATAAGCAGTCATGTCCATTTAAAAAAAAGTTAACGGGATTAGACACAGAAGGCTCCTTATGAGTTTTTCCATCACCATTTGATTGCTGCTTGCTCCTAAGCTTTGTAAGCAGTTTCAAGGAGAAAAAACTTTAGCATCGGCTACAGTTTAAGTGAAATCTGGGGAGGGAAAACTTTGAGATGAGAAAATTCTACCTGGTACCTTTTTTTTTTTACTTCTCCTGGAAATTTAGAGAAAACATGCATTATTAAATTTTAGCTGTAAAACATCTCAGCCCAGCTCATATAAACACCAAGGATCCATGGAGCCATTTAAGAACCAGTGCACTAGAGGGTTAATCCAGGACAAGTCATATTTCCTGGTCATCTAAGTGTCAAAATAAGGAAAAGAAAACTGGAGACTTGTAGGCAGGTGAGGTTTTAGTGTCTTGCCTAACCAGTAATACTGAAAAATATGAAACTATTTCAGGGTCTGTAGTTAACTCCTTAGACATTTTAATGAGCCATACTCCTATTTATGACCATAAAATTTCCCTCAAAAATGAAAGTGTCAAACTACTGGGATGTTAATAGCACCCTTAAAACTATGTTCATGTAAGTCAAATGGGACCTTAAAATATTTCTGTCGTCTTTAAAAATCTCAGGTTTCTCAGATTTTTCTTTTGGGAAATAGCATAATTAAGGGGCCTAATAATTCAACCCTAAAAATTGAGTTTCTACATCATGTTTTTAAAAATCAATGTCCAAAAAAAAAAAAATCAATGTCCAACAGTCGGGAATTGGATGAGTAACCCAAATATGTACCAAAATGATGGGTTATGCAGACTTTAAAGTTTTTCAGGAATGTCTAATGACATGGAAAGATAGACACTGGATTAAGAGAACTCAGTTTACTTACAACATTTTTAATCTATATATACACATAGAAAAAACTCAAATGGCTAATAGTGTTAATGCAATTAACAGCTGTTTTAAGTTTTTTCATATGTTTGCACTTTTAATAAGCATATTGCTTTTATAATAACCAAACCACAATTATTACTGTAAAGTTAGTTTCTGTGCAGTGTTATTTAATTGCTGAAGTACTAGAAATATAACTATTTCACCTAGAAGGCTGTCCCACCTGAAGACACCATTAGAACACAGCTTCCATGCCCAGAGAGAGGCACAGGACATGTGTATACATATACTGTGTTTCTAACAGTACTTTGTTTGCATAGACAAATGTCATATACAAAATATCTCAACTTGATTGGCTGTCAGGGTACATGGTGAATTTCAACAGACAACAATGATTAGTTGTAATCCAAGCGCTTATTAGAAACTACAGTTTCAAGCTCAATGTCACCTAATAATTTTAAGTAGCTCAGTGGTGAGAAATTCGATTTTAATTTTTAAAAATTAAAGGGACTTCCTTGGTAGTCCAGTGGTTAAGACTCCACGCTTCCAGCACAGGGATGCAGGGGAAGCAGTTTCGATCCCTGGTCAGGGAACTAAGATCCCACATGCTGTGAGGTGCAGCAAAAAAATAATAAATTTTAAAAATAAAATAAAAATTTGAAAAATTAAAAATAACACATCTGTTATTTCAAACCTACATCTCCAAATATTCTAAAGTCTATCCCTAGATCAAGCAGGGAGCTGAGTTCCCAAGGAATGATTTATCTGACTTACACCTGGGTGTGACACCCAACTATTTCTGTTAAGAATCATACTAAGGGGCTTCCCTGGTGGCGCAGTGGTTGAGAGTCCGCCTGCCGATGCAGGGGACACAGGTTCGTGCCCTGGTCCAGGAAGATCCCACATGCCGCAGAGCGGCTAGGCCCGTGAGCCATGGCCGCTGAGCCTGCGCTCCGCAACGGGAGAGGCCACAGCAGTGAGAGGCCCACGAATCGCAAAAAAAAAAAAAAAAAAAAAAAAATACTAAGAGGGGAAAATGTGATACATGTCAGTGAGGTTGTTGAGAGTGTTAACAATATTACCATGTTTTCTTTAGAAAGACCTCGGGAAGAAATTTCATTTTGACCTTTTAGTAGCAAAGAGCAGGCAAGAATTAGTTTGTTTTTATCTTGTGGGTATTATGAATCCACTGACCCAGGTCCCTTTTCCAACTGCTGCCACACAGCTCGGAGCCAAATGTGCGGCCCAGCTGCAGCAAATGTGCAAATCAACGTGGTGTGTGTTTCTAAACCTAATTCTTGACTCAATTTTATGTTCCCACCATGTTTTCCTCTTTTTGTTTCTTGCTTTTTAGAGGAAAAAAAAAAATTTCTGCTTAAGTCATACACATGCGTGGGAACAGAAGGACAGAACTTAGGGTGAAAAGCAGCAGCCTCTTGCCCCTCTGCTCTGCCTCCACCCCCATTCCACTCCCTAGATTCAACCTCTTTTAACTGTTTGTTTTTAGTTCCTTTAACAGTTACCTCCATAAATCTAGATAAGAGGCTTAACCTCTTTTTCTCCATTTATCAACTTGAGATAATATCTCTAGACACCTTAATATGAAAAGGGAGGATTTAGCTCATTTACTCTAAACCTCCTCCTCTTCCAAATGTTTTATATTATTATTTTCAGTTCTTCTACCATTTTTACCTTTGCAATTTTAAATACATAAACCTTCCAATCAGAAGCCCCCACTTCCAATTTTTTTTACTCATTTGTAGTACTATAAGCTGCCTAATTTTTAAAAGCAAAGACAACTAACAACGCAGATGCCAAAACAATAAGGCCAAAAAGTCTTCATGATGAATCCAAAGCTAAATAGTTAAGGAGCCCTAGAAAATGTGAAGGATGGTAACACAGGCTAGGTGGTTCTCAGACACCAGCGAAAGCTCAGCTTTATCATGGTGTCAGCCTCATTTATGGTTAAACTTAACATTAGGGCTTAAACTGAAGTTTGAATGATGAGTTGCAGGCATCTACCCTGATACTCAGGTGAATTCCTTTCAAAATTTGTTGTGGTTACTTGAAGTCTTAGGTTTCAAAGTTTGTCTTTCCCTAAAAATTTTAAGGCACTTGTTAAATACTCCTTTTTTCCAGCAGAGAAGTTTTTTTCTCCTCCTAGTCTCCTACTGCCTCCCATCCAAAAGTTGCTTCAAGGGCTCAGCGTGAGGGGTTGTGTTGACTTCCCGTGGGGTGGGGTGTACAGGTCTAACTCCATAACATCCTCGCTATGGTTTAACTCGGTGACACCCTTCCCATGGGCTCCTCACCCTGACACACAGAAAAAAGGGGGACCTCCCAGAAGAGCAGTTAGGGTGGCTCTGGCAAAGACAACAAGGGCAGTGAGTTGGACTTAGCCTCCCACCGTTCAGCACCGGCCTCGCCCTGAAAAGACGATAAGGCAGGTCCTGACTGCAAGTATGGCGGCTGCTGACCAGACAATAATTAACCCTGCACCCTTGTCTCTTCCATGAACAGGTGTGGTGGGCAGTTGAGAGGACACAGGGAAGCAGCAAGGTGATGTGGGAGAAGAATCAGGGAAACAGTTGCGGCTGTTAGAACTATCCAGGGGTTATAGTTGGGATCTAATGTAGATGGTTAGGAAGCATGGCTAAAGAAGTATGACAGGATGGCAGGAATTCTTACGTGAGGGTATGCATGCACTTGAAAAATATGTTTAACATTATAACACTGTATGTTTGAGAAACATCTTAAAAAGGAGTACATGAATACCTTGCTCAGAAATTTCTTGAGTGAAAAATCAGGAGTTACAAAAGGTTGAGAAGCACGGCTTTAGAGAGAACCTGTGTACTTAATTAAAAACACCTAAAACGCTTTGATTCAAATCTGCCATAATTGATTACATTTGCCTGCTGTTAATTCTCTTGTATAATAGAAAAATTTATAACACATCATTTTAAATACCACAACATTGCTTTAAAAAAAAGAGTTAAACACCACCCCCCCTAAGTCTGAGCTTTGGGGGCAAGTGAATAAATGAAGTGGCGATTAAAGGGGAATCATTTTAAACACCACAACATTGCTTTAAAAAAAAAGTTAAACACTGCCCCCCCCCAGTCTGAGCTTTGGGGGCAAGTGAATAAATGAAGTGGCGATTAAAGGGGAATCCGGTGGCAGCTTTGTTTTCTAATTTCTTTTAACAGAATGGGCCATTAGTTTGTATTTCTACCCAGTCCCTCTCAACCCTGCTGCTCTTAAGTGCTATTTATTTTATTTTTTTTTTTTGCTTTTAGTTCCTTCGGACCCTCTTGAGTGAGCCTCAGCCCATCCACGACTGAAATCTTCTGCAGCAAGGGCTTGGTGCCCACCAGAGGCCCTTAAGCTTTAGTTTGCTCAATAATCATCCAGCAAGGTTGTTAAAGATGGGCGTTTTTCACCCCACTCTGTCCCCATCCCCACCACCAAGGCTAAAGGAGAAACTAAGACCCTTTACCACCAGAAAAACAAAATTCCAGGGCCACCAGGATGACCAAATCCCACATCTCTGAGATCCCTGGCAGCCCTCCCTCCTCCATCCCAAAATCCACATTTAAAATCTTCTCTTCCACCACCTCCTCCCTCTTCTCCCCAGAGGAAAAAAAAGACAGAAAAGGATGCGCCACTAAGTCCTTCCCAGAGGACACTCCCAGGAGAGGGCCCTTGGTTAATTAAACCACCACTCTTAGAGGTTCTCATCAAGCAAAAGAGAAAGTTCTCTGTCTTTAAAACTCTCCGGGAAGTCCAGGGTAACATTTCCTCTCGGAAAGCTCTCCGCCACGATTTTCCCAGGGCTGCACTTGAGTGAAACCCCCAAAGGAAATTACCACTTAAATTAGGCAGGATGTGCCGGCTGCTTGTTCAGCCTCTGCCGCGCACGCCGCCCGGCAGGCAGCGCAAGCGGCTAACGAGCCTGGCGAGGGGCGCCCGGGCTGCGCGGGGCGGGGCCGGCGCCCGCGTGCGGGGTCTCAGGGGCCAGGTGCGCGCACACCCCAGTGAGCAGGGTGAGCACGCGGGGGAAGACAGGCTTCCGGAGGCCACTGGGGACACTGACGCTGGGAAGCAAAGCCATCTGCTCCTTTCCCGGCAGGTCCTTCACTGCCCTACCCCTCTGTCAGGTTGGGGGTCGGGGGGAGACAGAAAATGATGGGCCTGCTTTGGGGCCCAGTCAACCCATCTTGGAAACTCCCAAGCTAAGTGCGGAGGCCTCCATAGAGCCAGAGTGTAGGCTCCGTGAAAGCAAGAACAAGATCTAGTTTGCTTTGCTTTTTTCCCCTTTTTTTAAAGATATAATTCAAATACCATAAAATTCACCCTTTTAAAGTACAGCATTCAATGATTTTTAGTGTGTTCAGGAGGATGAGTAACCATCTAATTCCAGAGTATTTTCATCACCCCAGAAGGAAACCCTTCTACCCATTAGTAGTCACTCCCCAATCTCTCCTCCCCAAACAACTAGTCTACTTTCTCTCTCCATGGAATTACCTATTCTGGGGGTTTCATATAAATGGAATCATGCTCTATGTGGCTTTTTGCATCCGGCTTCTTTCACTCAGTATACTATTTTCAAGATTCATCCACGTTGTAGCATGTGTTAGTACTTCATTCCTTTTTATTGTGGAATAATATCACTGTGTGGATTTACCACATTTTGTTTATTCATTAGTTGAACATTTGGGTTGTTTCTACTTCTTGACTATTAAGAACGTACCTGAATCTTCATGTACAAGTGTTTAAAGGAACATATGTTTTCATTTCTTTTGATTATACTTAGGAGTGGACTTGCTGGGTCCTACAGTAGCTCTATGCTGAACTTTTTGAAAGGATCTGTTTTTATCCACTGCTGCAGTTCCCAGTTGATAGCCTAGCCCCTGGCACATTTCTTTGACAAGTGGATGAATAGAGTTAAATAAAGAAATTAGAACTCAAGTGCGATTATGTGTTTTTGAACATGAAAGCATTTTATACCCTATTAAGAGCAACACAAATGGGATTTACTGTTATTCTTAAGTAATGAAGAAGAAATAAATTCCTAATCTGGGACCTATGGAAGAGCTACAAGAGGGTGGGGAATCCTCAGAAATTGTCTATAGAATTGTTTGAGTACATACAGATGTAGTGTTGCCTTCAGATCAAACAACAGGAGTGTCTAGGTGTGCCCTGCTCTGGCATTGCCCCTCTCAACAGGACATGGTGCTGGGAAACCAAGGGAACATGCCCACTATAAGCCGGCCCCCTCCTTTTGTGATGCAAGGTTCTGCTCTCAAACCCTGGACTTCCCAGCCTACAGAGCCCAAGCTTCTTCCCCAGGTCCATCCTCCTGAGCATAACCCATGCCACTCTGGACAAAGGACGGCTGTAGACAGAGGTGGAATGTGCAGGGTAGGATTTTATAGCACAGGTGCTCAAGTGGCCCACCCACAGGGAGGGATGGCACCAGTGATGGAAAGAAGGGGGGAGGGTAAGCTGCAGGCTGAAGTTTAGCAGCTGAGGGATGAGGCCCAGCTCCACTCCCAGCCACCACTTTCCAGTGAGAAATAACAAGTAGTCCAAGAATTCTAAATATGAACCTGGCCTTCCAATCTTGGATTCCTTTGAAGAGCTCCAAAAGGGTGATAGCATCCATGACATTATGGGCAGAGGAGGACTGAGTGGGATGAGGAAAAACCTGTGGCATATGGTACATGGGCCTGCATTTCCCTTTGTGCTCTGTCCCAGGTCTTTCTTGTGAGTGTTGCAGAGGACCAGTGCACCTGGATATTTTTTCAAGATGGCATATAGCTGTCAGATTCTCAAAAGGCCTCAGGAAGTCTGAACCGATGAAAAGAATTGAAAACTAAAGGGAACACCAGAAAGAAGTCAGAAGTTGAGTTTCAGCCCTTCTTTCTCCATATACAAGCTAGATTGAGAACTCCTGAGCCAGATGGGCTTTGAAAAGACTCTGGGGGCAAAGTGTATGATATGTGAGTTTTTGAAAATCAAGTGTCTTTAGCCTTTTTCAAACCGATTTGGCAGAATGTATCAAAACTTCCAAAATGAGGAATGCTACTGGCTTGCTCAGAGGCAGTAGGCATCCTGGTCTCCCTACTGCAGAAGCCCAGCAATGGAAAGAACCCCAAATCAGGGCAGCAAAAAGTTCTCTTTGGTGTCAGGCTAAGGTACTTGGAGTTAACCTTGTTGATGGGGAGACCTGTTGACAGTTTTGAGAAAAGAAGTGGGTCAATGAAAGCATTACTTGGGGGAAGGATCAAAATAGAATCAATGAGGTAAGATGATGTAGAAAGAGGCTGAGGCTGTTGGGGTACCAAAGAAACCCTATTACAGAACAGCATTTCCTCAACTCTGTTCCTGTTATTCTAATGATCTGACATGTTAACAGGCATTTCCTATTGTTGGCCAATAATCTAAGGACATGCTGAGTTAGAAAGAGGTTTTCATCACGTGATTCCCAGGACCTCTAATAGAGTTCTACTCAGCACAGTATTTTCCCATTATTAATTGCCCATGACACTCCCCATCAATGCCTCTCACTCCCTCATAGTTCATACTGATGATAAAGAGCATGGGCTGGGATGTGCAGTGGATACAAACACTGCTGCTGCCACTAAGGATGACTTTGTAAATCATGTGTTAGGTTAGAATACCTTCGTCTCTTTAGGACTTGGAACTGCCACCCATGGACAGCTGTTATAAAGTTCTTGAACTAGAGCAAAAATCTACATTATCTTTTCTATACCTTTAAATTAAAAAAATTTTTCACTCTAAGTCTTGGGGATACAAAGGTAAAAGACATCAACTGCTACTACCTAGTTGGGGAGACAGATAACTGGTCAGACATTGACCACCCTTGAGAGGCAGACCCAGAAGCTTCACCAAGATCACCCAGAAAGGGCATTTACCCTTACTTTGGGGACTTAGGGATTACCCTCGAGGTTAGGGGATACCTAAGTCACATCTTGAAGGATTAGGCAGAGACTCCCCAGGATGAAAAAGAGAAGAAGAAAGTCTGTGCAGAGCCTTGAGGTATGAGAACTGGGGCAGGGTGAGCAGTTCTTTGTTGTCAGAGAATGGACTAGAGGTCAGGAAGTTAGAAAGATGGCACTAGTCAAGTACCAAGTCCTGAAGCATTACAACATGAAACACTGTGTGTGCTAGGTTAAAGAATTTAAGAAACCTATGGTAGAGCTTTTAACTAAGAACATACTAAACTTATATTTTAGAAAGGTCATTCTAAGTCTTTAAGTCTCTATTTCCTCCCTATAAAGCGAGAATCACACTGCTTCCGAGGGCTAGCTGCCCAACATGCATAGATACCAACACTATGGCACAAGCTTTTTGAGAAAAGAAAGAGCTTTATCGAGAGGTCAATGGGCAAAGAGACAGGAAGCAAGACTCTCAACCTGTCTCCCCACCCAGCGTTCCAGGCAGAATTTAAGGGGTTGGGGCAGAAGCTGATTGGCTAGTCTCAAATCAGAAATCAAACTACTCATGCTGCTGGAAGACAGATTTTCCTTATTGAAGGACTTAATGCTTTGTAAACGGCTCAGGTGACATTTCTATCCTTTGAGTTCTGCAGGCTGAAGATTCTTGGTTGGGGGTCGGGGGCACCGCTGTCTTGCACATGCGCAGTGCTGTCTGTAAAATAACTCCAGATTTGACTAATCAACAAGTTATTTAACAAGCCAAACCACTTTAAGCTGGTCAATGTTTTACATGCTGTTTCAAGACCTACCTTACAGAAGTGTTCTGAAGATTAAATGAAATTACTCCAATGCATTGAGCACTCAGCACACTTAGTTTTGATGAGTAAAATTATTATAAACCCTAGTTCTCATTGCAGTCTTCTGATTGGAACATAAGTACAAAACACATTGGGGTAGAGAGGGTCAGATGCAGAGTGTATTCAGTGACTCTCTCAAGGTCACTCAGCTATCAAGGGTGTGAGCCAGGACTGTCTGCCTTTAAAGCTCATGCTTTTTGCTTCCTACCCTGACCAGAAACTTCTCCTTCCATCTTTTTAAACTTTAGTTCTGCGTTAAGAACATCATTTCAGAATCCCCTAGAAACCATGCTGGCTTTTCAGAGAGATACTAACAATTACCTTTTAAGAGAAAAGCTTCTAGATCTCCATGCCTTAGCCCAAACTCTCAGTGTGCCATGGCTTTTCAACTTAGAAGGTATCAATGGTTTGGAAAGAGCTAGAACCTGCTTCCCTGGGGGAGAAAAGCCTGGCCACGCCTCTGCGAGTCTCTCATCACAGCCTCACTTTTTCAGTGTAACCAGCTCCTCGAGTCCCCAAGACAGCTTCTGAGGGCCCTGGCACGGGCCTGCTCCAGGGAGAGCAGGGATTCTCTGCTCCCAGCCGGGGCAGCAGCCCCTTCCTCGTGGAGCTCAGAAGTGGCCCGTTCTTTGTGAGCTCCAGCAGCACTAAGCAAGGCGGAGGGTTTGGCTTGGTTTGATTCCTTACTGAGCTCAGCACCATTGGACTTTTCAGAAGATATTCTTGAGTTTCAGTTCACACCCCATTGGATTTCACTTCAACCTGAAATCTCACAGGGAAGGTCAGCTGAAACAACTGAGTTTGGGCGGCTCTCCCCTCAGAGCCATAAATCACACTGCTGCCACGGAGGAAAGGAAGAGGGGAGCTGAGAAACTTGGCCTATCCTGATCTCATTTGCCCCAAGTGTATGTGAGGGTTGTGAGGGGGAAGTTGGAAAGGGCAGGAATTTTCATTCCACACCTGCTTGGGTTTTCATTATGAAATGTTTCCATCACGACGCTGAGGTGTGTTTCCGTAAAACTAGATTCTGCCTGATGTGAATAGGCTACCAATACGGGCCTAAATGAATAATAATAAATGATAACCACTTAGATGCACTTTATATGGGCCAAAATACTGCACTAAGCCCTTGACTTTCATTATTCCATGTGATCCTCAAAACAAAACCCCATGAGGTAGGTGCCATTGTTATCACCATTTTATAGAGGAGGAAACTAGACTTAGCTAGAAACTTGGCAGAGTTGGGATGTAAATCCAGGCAAGAGACCATCACCACTCACACTACACAGGGAATTTTCTGGCCAGAGGCCCAGGGAACCCCCTGTTTAGCAGATTGGAAGCTAAAGGGTACTGGGTGGCCACGGGGCAGCATTCCCTCACCAGGGTGGAGCTGGAGGTGCTGATGAAGGCCACCTGCTAAGGTCCTTTCTGACTTGATGCCTCCCTGGTGCTCTGGCAGGTCCAACTGGAAGAGAGGACTCTGTCCCTCTTCTGCAGCATGGAAGCACACCCCATTAGGGATTCGTCCTGGAGTCTCCCCCACTCTTGCTCTCTGTGAGCATAAATCTCATTAACATTAATGGGAGTCGCCTCTGCCTCAAGGGGGACATAGGCTTCTAATTGCTGCAAAAAGAGGCCTGGGAGACCTCACCCCCACTACCACCCCCCTCCCAGTCCTAGGAATCCTTTCCCACCGCCCTCCACTGGGGCAGCAAAGGCCTGGCAGCTGCTCTCCCCAGCTTTCGAAGGCCTGCAATTCGGCATTTGATTTGGTTCCTCAGATTATTAAGTCATTTACCAAATAAAACTCACGTGCTCTTTAGAATGTCCTTTTAAAAAAATCTATCACAGCAGCTTGTTTCCTCCAGCCCCCTCTGAATTCCTTTCTGGGTCCCTATGGTGAAAGGCCAATTCCAGTGCAGTATGGAGACACGGCGGGTCTGGGGTCGGTTTGGTCTGCATTCCCTCAACAGAATCTTTTTTTTTTTTTCCAACCCCCATCACAAGATTATAATATTCTGATTCACACGGTCTGAAGCTGCTTTCTTTTTTTTTTTTGTAATACCTGCATGAAGAGCGCTACTCCCGCTCTCCCCTCCCCCTCCCCCAAGTTATGCAGAGCACAGGCCCATTCTGAGACAGGGACACCTGGCCGGGGATTGGGTGACAACTGAAAGGAACTGTGCGAAGTATCTGGAGCAAATGTTGCGTTGGGCGCGGGACAGCCAGGGTCATCGCAAGAGCCCTGTGTGCGCCCAGCCCACGCGGCCCGAAACGGGGCCAGGCCGGCTCTCCTAGAACAGAGGTGCTAAAAAGCCAGCCACGACGTAACTACAGCTGAGAGAAAGCGAGAGAGAAAATGGTGAAGTCAAACAAAGGGGCAGGAAGAAAAAGCAGAGAAACAAAAGTGTTTCTCCCCCTGCAGGGTGACAGGAGCCGCCGCCGGAGCCCCAACTCAGTCCCCTCTTGCCATCTAGTGGCCATGATGTGTGACTGCAGCGCAGGCTGCTGCGGGCGAACTTGATGCGGGGTGCTGCCGGGAGATGGCTATCTCCTGGTACCCAGAGAAGACGTACCCAGCAGTGCAAAGGCTAACTTAAGCCAAATTCAAGCCGGGAGAGCAGACCCTTCTTCGTGGAAGGGCTTGTTTGTTTAGATTCGAAGTACTGTTAAAGAACAGATGTGTGTCTCGCTCAATCTGCAGGTTAAGGGAGGCTGGGATTGGAAATTCCCCAGCCCTGAGCAATTTCTTTAAAAGGATTCACATGTGCAGCACACATTTAAATCTCCCTCAGGAAAAGCCGGTTCTCTAGTAATAAAGACTATTCTTCCATTTTCCAACACTATCCAGAAGCCAAATATTCCTAAGTTTTGAAGCGGATGGAGCAAGGATGATGTTACATGGCTTCGTCTGCCGGAATCCACTCCCTAATGGGGGAACCCCAAGTTTTATCCTCATCTAATAACTAGCTTTCCTTTGAAAAACACATAATGCAGGATCTGGCCATTTTTTTCTCAAGATTTTACCCGCTTCCAAACACAAAATATTTCAGGTTTCCGACGATAAAAATCTTGGTACTAGCGTTCACTGATGAAGTAATATTATAAAATGTAGAGCTTCTCAGCAGTGAGAACTAAGATATGAATTAAATACATATGTACATAGTTAAACTTTTATATGTATACCCACATGTGTACCCTGAATGATTGTTTGCTACAGACTTTGATATCTGTCCATGCCAAAAATTCTTAGGTGTGTTAGATTCTAAGACAGTACAACAAAAAGTATATACAGCCTCTCAAAATTCCGTTTCTCTGTGCCTATATATACACAGGATGAACAACTGTAGATCTAAGCAGCCGTCTGCTTTCACTAGGCTCTTCTGTGTTCTTTCCTGATCACTATAAATGTATACACTTTTGCCACTGACAGATAAAGGTGCAGTCTAGATCTCTCTCTCCATACAGAGAAAGTCCATGGTGTTTGTTCCACAGCACATCCCAGTGCAGATCTGGGAGGTCCCTGACCATCCTGGGGGTGATAATGTATGCTCCTTTATATGAGGCAAGCTATGCTTTACTTAGGTACTGAAGACCGAGGGCCTAAGGGTCCTACAGAAACTTCCAGTTAGATGCATTGGCTTGCTCTGGGGCCAAAGGCCCTGTGGTAATGGACTCCACTTGAAGCCTGACCTCCAGAGCACTTAGCATGGCACAGTCAGACAAGCTGGCTTGGTTCTGTCTGTACTGAATTCAAAGGGGTGATTCTTCGCTTTAAGAGCCAAATGAGCTCAAGGATGGCAATTACAGGGAAGACAATAGACCCTCATGCAGATAGGAGAGAAGGAAAATGTTAAGGAGTTTGGCAGTCGCTTTGGTTAAGAAGTTATTTCACTTTGTTTTGTGTTTTACCCTCAGAGATTTAGTCTTCTTTTCTCCTCATGTATTCACCCAGGGCCTAACCTTAGGAAATTAACTTCTGCAGGCAATGAAAAGTATTTATCTTGAGGCAAATGGCATGTGATCTCTGTGGGCTCTTAGGTAGGAATCGGTTGGGAAAAGAACAATTTTCTGAAGCAGCAATGCCTGTGATAGATGATTAGATGCACAATACCATTTAGTATGGGCTCTTATAAATCCATCTTCTAAAATTTCAGCCCCAAACTGGATGCTAATAGAATCTGCTACAGCATGACCCTTGAACTCAGCAAAGACAGGTGAGTCACTCCCTCTCCCACACTCCTCCCAGGTGCCCCAGATCATTGATAAAATCCGAGTTAACAAGGAAGGTGCCCTTAGCAGCTTCTGCTGGGAAGATGTCTGGAAGCACTGAGCTTCCTACCATCAGTGTAGACAGCTAACTAAAGCAGTGATGGAGACTTGATAAGACAATATTCTAGAAGCCACAGGGGGCATAAGCCATGGAGACAGGAGGAGCAGGAAGCAAGGCAACTGGTAATGTCAAGAGAACTGAGTGACAGAGTCCCCGGAAAGCAGCCATAATGGCAGAGCTCTTGGGAAGGGAGCAACTGACTTGTGAGGGTGTCAGATGACACAAAAACACAGCCACTCTACATAACCTTTCACATCTCAGTTCAGCTGGCTGAAAGGATGCACTGGCCACTCTCTGACATTTGTTTCCTCACTCCTTGGCAAATAGCTCAACAATAACCCCCACCACCTGAGCGTACTGGGTATGTCACCCATTCTGTAAAGAAACAGGGATGATTGTGGCACAACAAAATGAGCAAAATGCCACTTCTTTTTGTTCATCACCCTTGCCACCCACTTCCCTTTAGAAATGATCCCAACTCTCTATTAATTTGTCTCTGGGGTGGGGGGGATGTTTAGCAGATTGAATTCTCCAAAGGTGCCCACAACAATATTTCTCATCCCACTTGTCCTTCTACAATATGACCTTGTCATTCTGCCATGGATGTGTTTGGGCTTGTGACTGCTTCAACCAAGAGGATAGGAGAATTGATCTTTGTGTTGCTTCCAAGGTTGAGTAATAAATGACAAAGGAAACACCTCTTGATGTGTGGCCAGGTGATTGGGAGGGTAAAGAGCCAGGTCAAGGACAGTTCCAAGAGGGATGCCCATTTTTCCTCATCGTGGCTAGGGTACCATATCTCCTCCGGTCTAAGATGTTACATATGCAAGAAGGATCATCAATTCAATGAAGGCATTTAGGAAACAAAAGAACCACCACTACCATGTTAAATGTGCCATCTATTATATGACGCATAAGAAACATTAAAATAGGAGACAAATGCACAAAATGCAAAGAAATATGGTAAGTCCTTCAGAATGTCTGGACGCTTTTCAGTACGGTCTAAAAGTACAGGGCAGGAAGGTTTCTGGATTTCACTTGTATGTGCAAGCAAGACAGGTTTATCTCCTAGGCACAGTGCCTATGGCCCACAATACATCTAGGGCTCTACAAAAATATTTTGATTTCTTTTTAAGTCAAAAGAAAAACAATTAACTTTTAGGCTGAATAAAATGTTTTAATATAAAATAGGAATATATTCATTTTTATACCAGCACACTCATAAAATATAATTTTTAATATGTAACCTATTCAATTTAAATACTTATAATAAATATTTAAAATTTAATATTTAACATGTTTTATCTAGGAAAGTCATTGAGCAGCTGCGTTGTCTTGATCACCTGCTAAAGAGGGTCCGACATGTACAAGCTTCGCTTTTCACCCTCTCAATACCCAGATCCCAGAAGGGATTTTTTTCCCGCTCAGTACTTCCCTGTTTGGAGTCTAGATGGCCCCACTGCTCTAAAGTTAGCTGCGTGAAGTTCTATGATTTACAAGGACTGTCCGATGCCTCCTGTGGAGCAGGCAGAAGTTACTTTTTGGTGGCGATAGGATCCTGTGTGCCCCGCTGGAGGCAGGCCTGGGATTTTTCATGGCTGTCATTCTTTTAAACCCTCAGTCCCCAAAGATAATCCATGGAGAGTAAAACCTGGCCATTTTACGCTATACTTGAATTACTGAGCATGCCAAGCCTGCATGAAAATTTTAAATGTCTAGGAAAATAAATAGGGTGCATAAAAAGATTTTATTGAAGTTCTCCAAATTGGAAAAAAACAGTAAATGGCTGCATTTTTTTTTTTTTTTAAAGCATCAGAGGAAGTCCCTGCAATTCGTTAAGAGATCTCTTGGCTCCCCTGAAAATAATGGACTCATATAGTTAGGGACAAACTGGCAGGAAAAAATACAACTCCCTGAAGCTATTTCATACTTAGGGAGATAGCTTATAAAATTTTTGAGTGAAACACTAAATTTTCCACTTTCAGAATTCTTGGCCTAGTCTTTTAGACTAGATGATTGCTCATGAAACCACGGAAACGGTCTGAATCATTCAACTCTATTTTCTCTAGCTGCTTGGGATGGACATACATGCAAATGTGTGTGAAGGGAAGCAGACGAAGCAAGGTGTGTTCTAAGAGCTTAAACCCCTACTCAGAGCATTCTTGGCACAGGAGGATCATTTCTTATATATCTGCTTTTAATTTGTGTCTTAACGTCCATAGAGGCTTCTTAACCCTTGACTTCCATCTTGGCCACTATGATTTACTCCAATAATATAAACTTCAAATTCCATATAAATAATAGACATGTTTTCTGTAATGTGAGTTACCAGCAAGACATGGGACCTCTTGCCTGAGAAGTAACACAGATGGAGGCTGAAGGGACAAGGCAGGAGTAGGAAGCAGCCTTGTACCACAGCGTTCCCTGTGGAGATGTGTGCCCAAGCACTGTTATCTTTGGGAAAAAATAAGAATCAACTAAACTTTCTCAAAATGTGCTCAGGTGAGAGGTTTAAATGCTCACAAACTGATGATTACATACTTATGTGCGTGATGGAAAATGAACTTTATTTTCCAGTCGAGGTGAGATTACTCAGTATTGCACATGGCATGGTAAGTTCTAAGGCCTTAGTAAAGATATTAAAACTATGAAAAGGTGTTTAAGTCAGCAATTGAAAGTGAGGGGAACACAGGTAAATGGTCTTTGTTTACCACAGGTGCACTGCTGGGAGTGGGTTGACAATTTACTTTGAAGCCCCCAAATAGTAAGTATGAATAAACAGCACATATGTTGTGTCAACCCTATTGTAAGTTTGTTACCTGCATTGATTGACCCACTTAATTCTCACAACAAGCCTACCAGGTTAGCTTCTATTATTATGCCCTTTTTACAGATGAGGAAACGGAGGCACAGAGAGGTTCAATAACTTGCCCAAATCCCATGTGAGCCATTTTCACTGCTCTCTTTAAGCACATTTCTGTCCTTTCATTCTATTTTCAATTAGAGACTACATCAATAAAAGGCAAATTACAATGTCTAAGTTTTAGATTAAGCGATGTACTACCATCACCTTCCAAAGCACAATAAAGTAGAACACTCTAAAAGTAATTATATAAAGAGGGCCGGGAATCCCGCTCAGTGATTGTTCTCTAAGTGCCTCTCATTGGGCCTGTTTGCCAAATGAGCTGAACTCCATTGGAAGCAAACAGAAGCCAATACTAGTCTTTCGAATAACTACCCCCACTCACTCTGCTCTGTGAAATCGTTCCCCTTGATACACGCTTGGATAGGTTCCACAGCTTTCTAGGCACTTTCTGGTGAGAAAAAGTTCTCCGGCAAGTGTTAAATAATTAAATACCAATCAGTGTAATATCAAAACTGCAACCTTCATTTAATTTAATCTCCCCACCTCCCCTCCCCACCACAGCCCCCAACACTGGCCTATCTCAGGCAAAGAGAGGCATGGGTGACTTTTCATCCTGTTCAAGGTTTAGGTCCTAGGTAAGGGAAGACTTCAATGATCTTACTTGCTTGGGACATTGTACTCTGACAGCAGAACCTCCTGTGTGGTGCTTGTACCATAGTTGGCCTCTTTTTCACTGGGCTTTGGTGGTTTCCTTGGCCTTCTCTCTGCTGGGAGGGGTAGCTTCCCTAAGACAGACAATTCTGTCTGGCTGGCAGGCTGACTGCTCCCAGTCTTTGGGCTTCTGGTGAACCAGCTGTGGCTGGGTCTCTTTGCCCCTTGTTTCATATGGTGCCCTTGGTGAATGCCTTTAAGATGGCTCACAATGGGGCCCGTTTAAGGCATCCACAACTAAACTCTGGGGAAACACACCCATTGGCAGCAGGCAGGCAGGCAGCATCAACCTGCATCTCACCCTTGGATTCCCCACAGTCCAAACAGTGACATGGGTGAGCAGGAGGTGAAAAACCCAAGGTGTGGGAACGGAGAGGGGAAAGTGTCACAGAGGAGCAAGAGAGAGGAAATCACACCGAATGAATCTAAAACCTACAAACTATTCCAGAGCACAAAAAAGGACAGAATGCTTCCCTTTGTTTTATAAAGCCAGAATAAACAATACCTAAACATAACACAAATAACACCAAACAACAAGAAACACTCCAGGTCAATCTTACTTATGAATATAGACACAAAAAATCCTAAACACTAACAAACACAATTCAGCAGTATATTAAATAAATGATACACCAGAATCAAATAAAACATTTCTCAGGAATGTAAAGATGGCTAAGTATTAGGAAATCAGTCTATGTATGTGTTTATATATATAGTTGTTGGAACAGATGTACAGTTATTTCAAAGGATAATGACAAGATAGTAATAAAGTTCAATCCTGATTCCTTATTTTAAAATATATATATATTTTAGCAAACCAGGAATGTAAGGATCTTTCCTTAACACGAGGAAGAATATTTAACTTAAACCAATAGCCAGTCATTTTCTTAACAGCAAAGCAAGAACTAGCGGCATTCCTATTAGCAACAGGAATAAGATGAAGATTCCTTCTGTTCCCATTATTATGTACAGGCATACCTTGTTTTATTGCACTTCATTGTGCTTCACGGATACTATGTTTCTTACAAAATTAAGGTTTATGGTAACCCTGCACCAAGCAAGTCTAACAGCACCATCTTCCCAGAGCATTTGCTCACTTTGCATCTCTGTGTCACATTTTGCTAATTCTCTCAATATTTCACTTTTTCATTGTTATTTTGTTTGTTATGGTGATCTGTGATCAGTGATCTTTGATACTACTGCTACAACTTACTAAAGGCTCAGATGATGGTTAGCATTTTTTAGCAAAGTATTTTTTAAGGTATGTGCTTTTTTAATACATAATGCTATTGCACACTTAACAGACTACACTACAGTTATTTTATACAAAATAACTAAAATGTTTGTGTGACTCGCTTTATTGCCATATTTGCTTTATTGTGGTGGTCTGGAACCAAACCTGCAATATCTCCAAGGTATGCCTGTAATAATGTCTTTAAACAGTGCATTAATATTTGAAAAAGAAAAGAGATACAGTTATTTTAAGTGAAGAGATTACATAATAACTACAGGCAAATAAGTATCACATCCTATAACCTTAAAACTCCAAAGCATCTACTGAAAAACTGTCAAGATTTGATACAAATTTGATACTTGAGACAGGAACATAAATTAAAATATTGATTATAAGTGAGAATATATTTTAAATAGAAAAACAGCAAAAAAAGTCCTACTCACTATTTTAACAACAAGGCACACAAAAACCCTAGGGATAAGCTTATGTGCATGAGCTATATGAAAAGAATCACAAAATCTGCTCATGGGACAGAAAAGTAAAGAGATATATGATGTTACTGGATGGGAAAATGAATGTTGTAAAAATGTCAAATTAATTTATATGTCTAAATGCAATCCAAATCCAAGTGTCAATGAGATTTTAATAATATTTGACAGTGTAATGATAAAAGTCACCTAGAGGCAAAAATGCACATGAAATGCCAAAAAGACCACAAAAAGAAAGAATAATCAATGAACATCAGCTCTACCAGAAATAAATGTTAAGGCCATAATAAATAAAATAACATAGCTGAAATTTTAGGAAAAAATTAAATTAGATCGCTCCTAAGGGTAACACTAAAGTAAACTCCAGGTGGCTAAGTGAGCTCAAAACCCGAAAGTAGACAAAGAAATCAGTACCTTTGTCGTTCCTTTGCGAATAAGGACATTCCAAAACATTCCAAAAAGCTGTTGAAGGAAATACAAAAAGGAAAACTTAGAAGATTTAATGTAAAGGAAAATGTGAAATTTCTGTAAGTCAAAGAATATAATTATCAGAACCAAATGAAGACCTCTCCCCTCCCCCTCAACAAAACTGAGAAGAAAATTTGCTACAAATAAGACAGACAAGGTATTTGTATCTATCCATAATGAACTCAGAATTCATACACTTCATTAGAAAACATACTAAAATCTTCACAGAATAATGGATATAAGATATAAACAGTCCGAGGAACTCCGATAAAACAGAGTGAATATTCAACTTCAGTATTAATTTTTAAAAGGCTGAAAAAACAAAATACTGTCATCCCACCAAACTAGCTAATGCTAAAAACTGATACTATTCAGTGTTGGCTGACTGCGGGGTATGGCATTTTCATACCTCAATAGGATTTACAAATTATTGCAATCTTCACAGAGAAATGTAACCATAAAAATCAAGAGCCTTGGGGCTTCCCTGGTGGCGCAGTGGTTGCGAGTCCGCCTGCCGATCTACGGGACGGGGGTTCGTTCCCCAGTTCGGGAAGATTACGCATGCCGCGGAGCGGCTGGGCCCGTGAGCCATGGCCGCTGAGCCTGCGCGTCCGGAGCCTGTGCTCCGCAACGGGAGAGACGACGGCAGTGAGAGGCCCGCGTACCGCAAAAAAAAAGAAAAAACAAGAGCCTTAAAATAGAATTTGTTCCAGTAATTCCACTTCTAGGCATCTATCCTAAAAAAATATATTAAGAATGTACACAAAGATTTTTACAGGTAAGTTTATTACATCATTATTTTCCGCGGCGTTCTGCCTCCACTGGGTTCCGCCTCCACTGGGTTCCACCTCCGCCGGGTTCCCCCTCCGCCGGGTTCCCCCTCCAACGGGTTCCGCCTCCAACGGGTTCCGCCCCACCAAACGTTCTGCTCCACCCATCCACCCCCCACCCCCGGCGCGGGTTCCACCTCCAAGGGTTCAACCAATCCCTGATCAAAAATTTTTTTTTTTTAATCCAGAAAGTTTCAAAACACAAAACTTAATTTTCCTCATATGGAGCAGTGCGCGGAAAACATGAAAGTGACGTGCTATGTAGGCACACCCCGGTGTAGCCTCCTTCCGGTTCACAGGTCGTCGTCAGTCTCTCCTGAACGGGCGGGAGCGTTGAGCGCGTAACTTCTCATTCGTTGGCTATTTGTATTGTGTGCAACCTTTGTTTCTATGAAACAGTCTCCTAAAAGCAATTAAGTGGTCAAAGCAATCCCTCAAAGGCAAAGAGGGAGGGTGAAGCGTCATCTCTCAACGAGAAAATGGAAATCTTAGATGTTTTGAAAAGCGGCATTTCGCCTGTGGGAGTCGGCCTTGAGGTCAGAAGGAACGAATCAAGCATTCGCACAATAAAGCAGAAAGAAGCTGGAATTCGTGGAAGTGTTAGTGCTGCCGCTACAAGGGGAAAAAATTGTCTCCCTGGTTCCTGATAAAGAGCTTGCAAAGACTGAGAAAGCGTTAAATGTGTGGTTAGAGGACAAGTCACAGAACCATATCCCTGTTGATGGCAAAATGATGTGTGAAAAAGCACTTAGCCTCTGTGAGCCCTGCTGTGAGGGGCTGAGGAGAGCGAGCCTAAGGAGCAGAAGACTAGTAAGGGATGGCTGGCTAGCCACGCAAAGCGCTGCAGCCTCAAGAACTTAAAGATCACAGGAGAATCGCCATCCACTGATACCAAGGCAGCATCAGCGTTCCCAGAAGAGCTCAAGAAACTCGTAGAAGAGAAAGGCTACTTTCTGGAGCAAGTCTTCAATTGTGATGAAACAGGCTTGTTCTGGAAGTAGATGCCCCATCATACCTACATCCACAGGAGCGCCAAGCAGGCCCCGGGGTTCAAGGCCTGGAAAGATCGCCTTACTCTGGGTCTGGGTGGCAACGCAGCAGGCCACATGATCAAACCAGGCCTCGTTTGCAGGGCACACAATCTGCAGGCCCTTAAGCCCCAAAACAAAAATTGCCTGCCAGTGTTCTGGTAACACAAGAAGGCTTGGGTAACTCCATCTTGTTCTTGGAATGGTTCCACCAGTGCTTCATTTCTGACATGAAGAATTACCTCAAAAAGCAAGTGCTGCAATTCAAAGCCCTGCTCATAATTGACAATGCTCCCAGTCATCCCCAGCCCCCTGCTTCACTGATGAGAATGTGGAAGTGACATTCCTGCCTCCTAACACTATGTCACTGCTGCAGCCTCCTCCAAAGCATCAGTGTCTGCAATAGGAAGCCAGTTTTCCTGGCATAGATGATCCTTCTGACATCCTGTAAGAAGGTGTGAGTTGGCCTGTTGTCTCATGGCTTACCTGCAGTACCACACATGTCATCGACTCATAGCATCAGCACTGTAGGCCCCATGCAACAGTCATCACCATTGTCCTCGTCATCATCATCATCATCATCACAGCAGGGTTATCGAGAGAGGAGAACCAGGGTTTCGGTGAGTGTTAACACTGTGTGTGTGTGTGTGTGTGTGTGGGTGTGTGTGTATGAGAGAGAGAGAATGAATTTATATTTCTCTATTTATAATTATATTTTCTATATGTACTTGTATTTTAAATATTCTGTGTTTTATTGTATGTATTTCCCGTTCAGGTCATTAAACAAAAGCAATTTATGCATTGGAAGAAAGAAAATGTTATGTTGTTGCTGACATGTGCTATGTAGTTAGGCCTACCGTGGTTGCATCTATACTAAACATGTAGACTTCTTTCCTTGACATTATTCCCTGAACAATACAGTATAACAACTATTTGCATAGCATTTACATTGTTTTAGGTATTATAAGTTATCTAGAGGTGAGTATACAACAGGATGTGCATAGGTTATATGCAAATACCATTGTACATAAGGGACTTGAGTATCCACAGATTTTGGTGTCTGTTGAGGGGTCTTGGAACCAACCTCCCGAGGATACTGAGTGATGACTGTGTGTAATATTGTTCACGTAGCTTTTTTCCATGGCAGTTCCTCAAAAGCTAAAGTTTTACCAGCGATTCCACTCCTAGAAGTATACCCAAAAGAATTGAAAATATATATTCACACAAAAACTTGCACATGAATACTCATAGCAGTATCATTCATAATAGCCAAAAAGTGGAAATAACCAAATGGGTATCAACTGATGAATGGGTAAACAAAATGTAGTATATCCATACAATGGAATATTATTTAGCCATAAAAGGAGTGAAGTCCTGATACCTGCTACAACATCAATGACCCTTGAAAACATGCTAATTGAAAGAAGCCAGACACAAAAGGCCATATGTTGTGTGATCCTGTTCATTTGAAATGTCCAAAATAGCTGAATCCATAGAAACAATAGATTAGTGGTGGCCAGGGGACAGAAGGAGGGCAGAATTGGAAGACACGTGTTTCTTTCGGGATTGATGAAAATATTCTGGAATTAGGTAGTGGTGATGGTTGTGCAACATTGTGAATATACTGAAAATCACTGGACTGCACACTTTAAATGATTAAAATGGTCAATTTTATGTTATGTGAATTTTAATCAGTTTTTTTAATTATTAAAATAAGTTTTAAAATGAAATTAAAATCATATGTTGCAGAACTATTGAAATACCTGGAGTCAGGTCTTTTATGTGACAGGATTTTACAAAGACCTGTGTCTAGAGTCTGGGTCCTAACTGACTGATCACATGACATTAGACAGGACATTTGTTTCTTTAAGGCCATTTTCTCATCTATGAAATGGGGTGCATTCCTCCCTTATCTGCCTCTCTGGGTTGTTTTATGGTTCAAGTGGTATAACCTTGACATACTTATCCCAAATGGGATAACCACAAGGCATAAGGGAGAATTATTGTTGTCTCTTTTCACCCTTGTCTGGATTCCAAACTCTCTGAAGCTGAACAGAATGCCTTAAGAGGACATGTCTTTGGGCTTCCCTGGCGGCGCAGTGGTTGAGAGTCCGCCTGCCAATGCAGGGGACACGGGTTCGTGCCCTGGTCCGGGAGGATCCCACATGCTGCGGAGCGGCTGGGCCTGTCAGCCATGGCCACTGAGTCTGCGCATCCGGAGCCTGTGCTCCTCAATGGGAGAGGCCACAACAGTGAGAGGCTCGGGTACTGCGGGGAAAAAAAAAAAAAAAGAACATGTCTTCTGCCTAGGTCAGAAAAGATGATTTTTGAGCTTGTTTTAAAGGTTGAGTTTACCAGGCAGAGATGTGGGAAAAGCCTTTTTAGACAGAGAGAAATGTGTATTAGAAAAACACAAACTTGGAAGATGCTAGATGTTTCATGTAGTTGGAAATCACTGGAATACAACTTGCTGGAGAGAATGATAGAGAGGAATCTGGGACCAGGTCATGTAGGCCCTTTGTAAAAGGAGTCTGTACTTTGTCTTTGGGGCAGTGGGGAGCCAATGGACATGCTTAGGAGGTGGGTGTCAAGATCAACAGGTAGAGCTGATAAGAGGTGGTGGAAACATTGCAGGTGAGAGGTGTCAAGGATCTAATCTGAGGCAGGATAAAAGTAAGGATAAAAAGGAATGTCTGAAAGGAAGGATATTTTGTAGAGGTACAATCCAAAATATTTGGCTAGGGGCTGGATATGTAGTGAAGCAGAGCAAGAATGAATGGCAACTATAAGGATTTTGCTTTTGAAAACTGGGTGTGCCACTCACCATACCCACTGATCAAGATTGGGTTTCTGGAGAAGGAGCTGGCGTAGTGAGGAAGACAAGTTTGATTTGAGATATGTTAAGAATTAACTTATATACTAATCATGGATCTTTGGATTGCAAGAAACAAGCCCACTCAAACATGTGCAAGTAAAAAGGAGTTTACTGTGAGAAGGCATTCAAAAATAAGATTTGTGAGGTCAGAGAACATATTTTTCTTATTCAACAAAGTATCTCTTGTACCTAGCAAAGTTCCTGACATAAAGTAGCTTGTCAAATGATATTTGAAAAGTGAATGATTGAATTTCATGAATTACAATGAGGGCAATAGAGCAGAGTCTCATTAGCCCTGGAAGATCCTCAGGCAGCCACCCACTCTCTCTCTGAAATCATATTGTACTTTGCTTTGCTTCTCTTTCCCTGCCTGCCCCAGATTCTCTCTGTACTGGCTTACTCTGCTCATTTATCTTCAGGACAAGGTCCCAAGCCCTATATCACCTTACTGTTGCAGGGCCCACTGGCAGAGGATTCCCACGTAAGGCAATCTGATTGGACTGGCTTGCATCAGGTAGCCAGTCTGATCAAATCAGCTGTGGCCTGAGAGATGAGGCCAGATAATGATTTACATGACTACTCTTTATGGACTGTGGGAAGACACATTCTCTAAGAGGGGAGTGTTGGCAGACAAAAAGTGACTGCATTTCTGATATAAGGCTGCACCCAAACATCTACATGTAGCTGGGACTATGGGACCTACGTTTGGACAGGGTGGCTGTAGATCTTGGAGTCATCAGTTTAGAGGAGACAGCTTGAAGAGAATATGTAGAATGATGTATGAAGTGATGGAAACAGAGGGAAAGAGCCAGTGAATGAGAGAAGTAATTGTCAGAGAGACATGAAGAAAACCAGGGGAGAATATTAAGAAACAGAAAAGTTTCATCTTAATTTTTTAAGGATTTGTGGATTGTTTCACAAGCCTGTGAGTTGAGGGGAAAATTAGACACAGTGTTTTGAGTGTCAGCCAGGCATTTGACATCTTTAATGACATGATTTGGGGACAAGGTAGAGAAATATAAACTGGATGAAGTTCAGGTAGGAGGATGATCAATCAGGCAAATGAAGAATCCCAAAGGGATCTGGGTTAGGGGATGATGTCCACATATGAAAGTCTAATATGAGCTAAAAGGCCCTGGTATAGTCTTGTCTTTGTGAACACTTTATAAACTGTGTGGATGTAAACAAGGATGGTTTACTTATCCAATTTGTGAATAGCATGAAGCTGAAAGCAATAGCAAGAAACTTTTATGACAGAGAGAGGGTCCCACGTGAATTCAGTGGAAAAGACAGGGGGATTATATTTCATTAGATAAATGGAGTGAGGCCATATGTTGTAGTGTGGAGAGCAGAGAACCGATACTTAAATCCTGACTGTGACAAGATAACTTGGCAACTCACTGAAACCAATAATTTCCAACCCACACCTGAGTCAAATCCCTGCTGGTGGGATGGGAACAGGGAATTCACATTTGTAACCTTTTTTCCAGGACAATTAAATGCATGCCAGCACTGTCCATAGGTAACATCTGAGAACACTAACTTAAACCTTTAATAGGCTCAGTTTCTGGATCTATAAAATGAAAGTTCACCAGCATGATCCCTAAGGTCCTTTCCGGCTCTAGCGTTTGTATGTGTGTGTGTGTAAGGGGAATGTGTGTCTCCACAGAGGGTTTACCTATCATCTAACTGCTGGTCTCAGTCCTCACACTGGGGGCTTGAATACCTTCGTGACACGCCATAGTCAAGAATCCTCATTCTGTGATCGTAGTGAAGCTACAGTGACTTTAAAAGAATGCTTAACATGTAAATACACATTTATACACATTGGGTGATAAATAACACCTTAGGTCTCAGACACCGAAAGCCTCAATGACATGTTACACAGATAGTTTCTTTCTCAAGTTTATCCGTATCTGTATGCTCAGCCCCCAAGTTCACCCTTAAACATCTGATTTTCTTCTCCATAAAAAGAGAAGCCAATGTGCAGGGGTAAGAGCTAGGCAGGAATTAAAAACAAGTGATCATGACTGTGCATCATGGGTGTTTCCTCAGATCAAGGTGATTTCCTGCCACAGAAAAGGCTTAATGGAGCAGTAGTGAAAGGCTAAGGTAGAGCCATTGGCATCTCATCTCTCGGAGGAGATGCTGGCTTTCCAATGACACTGCAGAATCAAACCGCCATTAGGACTGGGTTCTGTGTCTATAGTCCTGGGAATCTCATCCAGTCACAGAAAAGCCCAAATCAAGGTCTATTTGGGCCTCATTCCACAAATAGTTATTGAGTGCCTACCGAGCATCAAACGCTTTTCTGAAGGAGCTCACAGCTTGGTGAGGAAGACAGAATGGAGAGTTAGAATATAAGAGCATAGTGATGGGTAGACACACACAGCCACTGTGGAAGCTAGAGGAAGGACACCCATCCTTCCCTCCAGGAAAGGGGACTATCTGGTAAGGCTTCTTAGAGAAGGTAATAAAAAGCTGAGGCTTGAAGAATAAAGCTAGGAAAGTCTGCAGGTAAATGTAGCTAAGTGTCACTGTGCAAGAAGAGCCCAGGAAAGAGTGTTCGCAGTTGTTGTGAGCTTAAGCACATACACCTACCGAGCATGCCATATGTGGAGACCTACAAGGACAGAGTGCAAGTCAGGGAGTTATGAGACGTAAGGTCAGAGACGAAGGCTGTGACAAAAATCTGAGGCCCCACTGAGGAACTCAGATTTTATCCTGTAGGAAATGGAGAGTCATTGAGGGGTTAAAAGCATTAGAGTGACCTCTATAGCTCCCATCTGGAGGACAGATTTAATGGAACTGAAACTAGAGGCAGGGAGACCCAGCATAATGACCACTGATGAGCAAGGGATGATCAAGGCCAGTCTAGAAACATGGTGGTCGGAATGGAGAGGAGGGGAATCATCTTTTGAATATTTAGGTAACATCACCTGGACTTAGTGATGTGTGGGGTGAGGAGCTGGAGGAAACTGAAATAAGTTCATAGGTTTCTGGTTTGGGTGATAGATAGCTTGGCACTAATTTAAGGAGAGATTATACAAGAAAGTTCAGCAGAGTAGATTACTCTGAGATTTGGATGAAAAGGAAATGAGATTGGATGGTAATTAGAGGTGGTAGAGACAAAAGACTAAATTTCAGGAGGATAGGGACTATGTCTGCATTATTCACCCACAGTATCCTCAGCAGCTAGGTCAATGCTTACTCTTGGTAAGTCCTCAACAAATATCATTCTGAAGGAATGTGGAAGGGCCAGTGGAAGGATCGCTAAGATGAGAAGGATTTGAGCACATTTGCAAGAAGAGAGGAAGAAGCAACTGGGGACAGAGATGAAGCTCTAACAGAGGGAAGGTATGCTTGATACAATAAGGGGGATCAGAATATGCCACCCCAAAGTATGTCACCGTGGATTATTTTGAGCTGAAGGCAACTGAGAATCAACAGATGCAGGAAAAGTTCTCTGCCCTCCTCTCATCTGCCTAGTAGGGCATAAATTTCCCTTTGTGAAGGTACCCCCACCACCACCTGGAAGAGCAATTCTTATCACCAGAGTCAACATCAAGACGAGTCTGAATAAACAGACATTACTAAAATAACCCTTATCTTCGCATATGTTTCCTTGTTGCTTCATGTTTTATCATCCCTTAAAGCACAAACACTCTTTCCTTCATTAAAATGGTATGTAAGCCCCTAAGTCTAATAGCTTCCTTTAGTTTTACTTCTTTTCTGTCAACTCTTGTACATGTAAATATTAATAAAAATTTTGTGGGACTTCCCTGGTGGTCCAGTGGTAAAGAATCCGCCTTCCAATGCAGGGGACGCGGGTTCGATCCCTGGTCGGGGAACTAAGATCCCACATGCCACAGGGCAGCTAAGCCCGCGCATGCCACAACTACTGAGCTCACACGCCTCAACGAGAGAGCCTGCATGCTGCAAACTACAGAGCCCATGCGCTCTGGAGCCCACCCGCCACAACTACAGAGCCCACACGCCCTGGAGCCCGCACGCCACACTAGAGAGAGAAAACCCACAGTCCTCAACTAGAGAGAAGGCCGCGCACCGCCATGAAATATCCCACATGTCTCAACAAAGATCCCGTGTGCCGCAACTAAGACCCAATGCAGCCAAAAATAATAAATAAATAAATATTGTTTTAAAGTGCTAAAAAAAAGAGGTAATGAAAAAATAGTTTTTAAAAATTTTGTGCTTTTTCTCCTATTAATCTGTCTTTGTTCATTTATTTTGCAAGCCCCCAGACACTGAACCTGAGAGGGTAGAGGCAAGTTTTTCTCCTGGACAATAGCGAGGTCCCAAAAGAAGTGGAAGAGGATTGGGCACAGGTATTTTACAAAAAGTGTAACATCACATCCTCTGAGACAAAAGTTGTTGAGGATGAATATAAATATAGGTGCTTATAGGGAAAATACTGGGGAATTGAAGGACCTTATGCCTGATGTCCTCTCATTTCCTTAATGAAGTAAGAGACAGTCTGAATGAAACACCTCCCCTCTGACCCTGCATTACTGTCCTTGAACCAACTGGACCAGAAGCCTGGCTTTTCATTGCCACTCTGTCACATCCTGAATTATGCCTCCTTAAGCAAAATCAAGTCCCACAAGGCCTGGCACTTTATCTGTTGAATGGGAGTTAAAGATGTTTAGAAACTTTTACCAAAAAAAGCCTAATTTAAGATTTGCTGTATATTTTGAGACTCAACAATCATTTTTCCTTTACTTCTACTCTTTTCCCTCAAGATGAATTCTTTATCATCACGATCTTTAGTCCCACAAGTAGATAGCCCTGCCAGGCTTCCCTACCAGCTGCACAGACATGTCCAGACTTAACTAAATCCTAGGACAAAAAACAAATCTGGCTTTAAGCTGTATTCCCTGCTATGCAAATTTATAAAAATATTTCATGTCATAGACCCATGGATTCACTCATTAAGAGGTGAGTCCAAAAAAGTTAAATATACAAAAGACTCTAAGAAGAGGTGAGTAATATGAAACAGTAAATGAGAAACCATGCAATTCAGTATTCATCTTGTCTGAGTGAAAATCCTGACTAATAAAAAACAGACAAACATGGAAATAGTCTTTATTCACTCTGCCACTCAGATACATTGATAATATTATGGCAGTCCTTATAATTTAACCCTGCTACTTTTAAATGCGCAAAGAAAATGTAGTTTCATCATTTTCTACCACTGATTTAATCTTGGTGTAGGGGGGGCCAGCTGGGGTCCAACCCAGTAAACTTGGTCCAATTCAAAAATTCAGACAGTCTCTGTAGATAACGGAGTCTCTTTTGGGTAATGCTCAGTCTTTCACAACTTCTCCCCATCCTTTTACTTCTCTCTAAAAGAGCACATGGCTATAGAGGGTGATTGTGGCATGCAACTCATGGTGGGCTATAGGGGAGAGGTAGAGCCTTTGACCCACCCAATATCTTCTGGATCAGGGCTTCTGAAACTTAAATGTGACACCAATTATCTATGTATCTTGTTAGAGTACAGACTCTGGTTCAGCAGGTCTGGGATGATAACCCAAGATTCTGCATATCTAAGAAGAGCCCAGGTGATACTGGTGCAGCTGGTGTTTGGATACACCATAAGTAGTGAGGCTCTTGACCTTTGCAGAGGCTCTTTGACCTCTACTACCCTCCTGGGTTCCCCAGTTGGTGCCTTATAAATTGGACTGTCAAAAGACAGAATAACAAAAGAAAAGCATACACATTTATTTAACATAAGTTTTATGTGACAATGGAGCCCTCATAAGGAAATGAAGACCTGAAGAAATGGTTAAACCTGAGGGTTTTTTTAATACTAGGTTTGATGAAGAGTGGGAAGTCCTGGTAAAACATGAAAGGACCAAAGGGAATGAGCTAAAGGTAGTGAACACGGGGAAACTTAGCAAGGCCTGTTCATTCAGTTTCCTCTTGCCCTCCCTTCAGCAATAAGGATGCTCCTTTCCTCCTGGTATAGGGAGGGCCCCTCTCACATGAGGGTCTTGTGACCTGCTTTAGCAGAGAAGGTGGAGGTCAGAGAGTCCTTCCTGCTTCTCTGTTTCTCAAATTCCTTCAGCTTAAAATTTCACGGCATCATATTTTGCAGTAGTGTGTTCTGAATCCTGTCTCCCATAATTTTCTCATATCTAGCTGGATATTTCTGAAGTCTCATATCAGAGTGCAGCTTCAGGAAGGGGGAAACAGAATCATAAAATGCCTCCCCCTGGCTCTCTTTTTCTTTTCTTGCTGCAGGCCACCTGAGTGAGAAAAGCTGGATATTTCATTTCCTTTCTGTCATATCCTGAGTTATGCGTCCTTACTATGTTGAAGTCTTTAATTCCTATTTTGGATCTGTAATCTCCAATGTTATGGTATTTGGGGGGCCTTTGGTAATTAATTAGGTTGAGATGCAGTCAGATGGGATAGTTCTCTTATACAGAGATGAAGGGACCAGAGCTCGCTCTTTCTTCACCATGTGAGGACACGGCAAGAAGACAAACCATCTGTGAACCAGAGGAAGGCCCTCAACAAGAACCCAACCGTGCTGGCATCCTCATCTCAAATTTCAAGCCTCCAGAACTGTGAGGAATAAATACCTGTTGCCTAAGCCACCCAGTCTATGGTATTGTGCTGTAACAGCCCAAACGGACTAATATACTCCCTGAGCATAATCAAGTCCCAGGAGATCTGACACTTGATCTGTTGAATGGAAGTTAAAGAAATTTAGAAACTCCTGCATTTAAAAAAGCCTGATTTGCAAGACTTGCTATAGACTTTGAGACCCAATGGCTCTTTTTCCTAGGCAGGATCTGTTCTCTCTTTCCCTGGAGTAACAAGCCTCGCCATGGAGGTAGAAGGCAACAAGGTAACAAGATTTAGGGAGGAAATAAAGCTATATTGGTTAATTATGTCAAATATATTTGATCTATAACCATACTCATACATCTCATAAACTTACCCATTTCTGTTCACATAGCCCATTTCTGTGCCTCCTTCCCTTCTAACTTAATTGCAGTAGAGTGATGACCTTACCTCACACTCCTGTCCTCCTGTTTTAGAAATCTAGCCCTTTCTGGAGACCCAGCTTTTCAATATAATGTTCATTATATGTTATGATACAGTAAGAGTGTGACAATTCCAGAGACTTAAGCAAGTGGCCCAGTCAGTATCCTCTTCCAGAGTGAACCTTGGTTGATTAGAGAGAGCACCCATTCTGCCCAGGTCAGACCCTGTGAGGCAACACTTGACGGCTCTGTTGGTACTTCGGTGGTTGTTGATGCAGCTACTGGTGATGATAAGAAGCTTTTTGTTGTTAAAGGGTTTATCCATTTTTAAAAAATCTGGTTATTAATTATCTAGCCCTCTGATTTCTGTAAGGTTAGGATTAATCTGTTTTAAGGGGAAAGGCTTTTCTCCTTGTCTGGAATGTCCTTTCCCCACTGTCTGTCTTGAAAATTCCTATTCAGTCTTTAAACCCAGCTGCAATGTTGCCCACTCTGTGTAGCATTCTCTGAGTCCTCCCCTCCACCCAGGAAGACTGAAGTTCTCTTTGTTCTGCGCCATTGCTGTATCTTGTAATCACCTCTATCATCACATTGTTCACAGAGTATCAGGAGGATTCCCCACCCTGTCTGTCTTCCTTACAGAATTCTCTGTGCTGTTCATACCAGTCCACCGTAGATGATCCATAAACATTTGTTGACTCAGTGAATAAATAGCACCAGGGCCAAAGGTCCCCCAAGTGGTAAAAAGGAATGCTGGAATTCAACATTGGACTGTTACCCCAAGGCCCATGTTTGCCCTGCACCAAAATGCTTTGCACTTTGGGAATTTCACATTGAGGAGGCTTGCTGTCTACCCATGATACATAGTCATGAGCTGCCATGAGCCCTGAAAGTTTTTCCAGTCCTTTCTCTCCTCCTCACCCTTCCTTTGATGAAGAGCAGATTTCCCAGAATTGCCTCTGGGACTGGGTTTTAGGGTGAGTGTTAGCAAGAAAACAGAGTGGACTGTCACCAGACTGAGCCCTAAAGAATCAAGAGCAGGTTAGAACTCCTTTCCTTGAAGTCTTTCTATAAGAATCACTTGCATTTCTCATATGTTTACTGTGTGCTTGACATGTTAGTAAGTCTTTGCATACTTTACTTATTTTTGCATACTTTATTTCATCATAATAACAACACTTTGACATAGCAAAGTCAGTTATGTTATATCATAACTAAAGGTAGTAATCATAACAATTACTAGTATGCCTTATTTCACAAACAGGGAACTGAGACTCATAAGAGAGATTGCTAATTGCCCAAGGCCACACGGTTTTAGCAGTAGTAGAACTGGGACCTAAGCCTGCCCAGGCATGCCTAATGCCCAAATCTACTCTCTTCAGGTAATGGAGTCCACCAGGAATAGACCAGTAGGCAAGAGTGCAGGGAAATTAATTATGAATTAATATTTATTGGGGGGTAATAGATATCTGTTAAGCTTTGTGGCCACCCAGCATCTTTGAACATCTTTCCTATATTTGAGTAATTTTCCACATTTATTATTTTTAATTGAAGTATAGTTGATTTACAATGTTGTGTTAATTTCTGGTGTATAGCAAAGTGATTCAGTTTTATATTCAGTATAGCAAAGTGATTCAGAATATATATATATACACATATATATTCTTTTTCATATTTGTTTAATAGAGAATACTGAATATAGTTCCCTGTGCTATAGTGTAGGACCTTTTTGTTTATCTATTTTATATATAGTAGTTTATATCTGCTAACCCCAAACTCCTAATTTATCCCTCCCCTACCCCCTTTCCCCTTTGGTAACCATAAATTTTTCTATGTCTGTGAATCTGTTTCTGTTTTGTAAATAAGTTCACTTGTATTATATTTTAGATTCCACATATAAATGATATCATATGGTGTTTGTCTTTCTCTGTCTGACTTACTTCACTTAGTCTGATCATCTCTAGGTCCATTCGTGTTGCTGCAAATGGCATTATTTTCCATCTTTTTTATGGCTGAGTAGTAGTCCATTGTGTGTGTGTGTGTGTGTGTGTGTGTGTGTGTGTGCGCGCGCGCGTATGTATGTGTATATATATATACACCACATCTTCTTTATCCATTCATCTGTCAATGTACACTTAGGTTGTTTCCATGTCTTGGGTATTGTAAATAGCGCTGCTATGAATATTGGGGTATATGTATCTTTTAGGATTAGAGTTTTTTTCTGGATTTATACACAGGAGTGGGATTGCTGGATCATATGGTAACTCTATTTTTAGTTTTGTAAGAAACCTCCCTACTGTTTCCCATAGTGGCTGCACCAATTTACTTTTCCAGCAACAGTGTAGGAGGGTTTCTTTTTCTCCACACCCTCTCCAGCATTTATTATTTGTAGACTTAAAAAAAAATTCTTATTGGAGTATAGTTGTTTTATATAGTTGTTTTAAAAAAAATTCTTATTGGAGTATCCAATAAAAAAAAATTCTTATTGGTGTATAAGTATAGTTATAGTTGTTCTTATTGTGTTAATTTATACTGTACAGCAAAGTGAATCAGCTATATGTATACATATATCCCCTCCTTTTTGGATTTCCTTCTCATTTAGGTCACCACAGAGCATTGACTACAGTTCCCTGTGCTATACATTAGGTTCTCATTAGTTATCTATTTTATACATAGTATCAGTAGTGTATATATGTCAATCCCAGTCTCCCAATTCATCCTACCACTCCCTTTCCCCCTTGGTATCCATATGTTTGTTCTCTACATCTGTGTCTCTATTTCTGATTTATGAATAAGATCATCTATACCAATTTTTTCAGATTCCACATATATGCGTTAATATATGATATTTGTTTTTCTCTTTCTGACTTACTTCACTCTGTATGACACTCTCTCGGTCCATTCATATCTCTACAAATGACCCAATTTCGTTCCTTTCTATGGCTGAGTAATATTCCATTGTATATATGTACCACATCGTCTTTATCCATTCATCTATCGTTGGACATTTAGGTTGCTTCCATGTCCTGGCTATTGTAAATAGTGCTGCAATGAACATTGGGGGTGCATATGTCATTTTGAATTATGGTTTTCTCTGGATATATGCCCAGTAGTGGGATTGCTGGGTCATATGGTAGTTCTAGTTTTAGTTTTTTAAGGAATCTCCATACTGTTTTCCATAGTGGCTGTATCAATTTACATTCCCACCAACGATGCATGAGGGTTCCCTTTTCTCCACACCCCCTCCAGCATTTATTGTTTGTAGATTTTTTGGTGATGGCCATTCTGACTTGTGTGAGGTGATACCTCATTGTAGTTTTGATTTGCATTTCTCTGATAATTAGTGATGTTGAGCATCTCTTCATGTGCCTATTGGCCATCTATATGTCTTCTTTGGAAAAATATCTATTTAGGTCTTCTGCCCATTTTTTGATTGGGTTGTTCTTTTTTTGATATTGAGTTGTATGAGCTGTTTGTGTATTTTGGATATAAAGTCCTTGTTGGTCACATCATTCACATATATTTTCTCCCAATCTGTAGGTTGTCTTTTTGTTTTATTTGTGGTTTCCTTTCCTGTGCAAAGCTTATAAGTTTGATTAGGTTCATTTGTTTATTTTTGCTTTTATTTCTATTGCCTTGGGAGACTGACTTAAGAAAAATGTGAGAATGTTTTGCCTATGTTCTCTTCTAGGAGTTTTATGGTGTCATGTCCTATATTTAAGTGTTTAAGCCATTTCAAGTTTATTTTTGTGTATGGTGTGAGGGTGTATTGTAACTTCATTGATTTACATGCAGCTGTCCAGCTTTTCCAACATGCTGAAGAGACTGTCTTTTTCCCATTGTATATACTTCATCCTTTATCAAAGATTAATTGACCATAGGTATGTGGGTTTATTTCTGGGCTCTCTATTCCATTCCATTGATCCATATATCTATTTTTTGTACCAATAGCATGCTGTTTTGATTACTGTAGCTTTTGTAGTATTGTCTGAAGTCTTGGAGGGTTATGCCTCCTGCTTTGTTCTTTTTCTTCAGAATTGCTTTGGCAATTCTGGATCCTTTATGGTTCCATATAAATTTTAGGATTATTTATTCTAGTTATGTGAAAAATGTCATGGGTAATTTGATAGGGATCACATTAAATCTGTAGATTGCTTTGGGTAGTATTGCCATTTTAAAAGTATTAATCCTTCCAAGTGCATGGGATAGCTTTCCATTTCTTTGAATTATCTTCAGTTTCCTTTATCAGTGTTTTATATTTCTCAGCATATAAGTCTTTCACCCCTTTGGTCAGGTTTATTCCTAAGTATTTTATTTTTTTGATGCGATTTTAAAAGTGATTTTTTTTTTTACTTTCCCTTTCTGATATATTCATTGTTAATGTAAAGAAATGCAACCGATTTCTGTATGTTAATCTTGTATCCTCCTAGTTTGCTGAATTTGTTTTTCAGTTCTAGTAGTTTTTGTGTGGAGTCTTTAGGGTTTTCTATATATAGTATCATGCCATCGGCATATAATGACAATTTTACCTCTTCCCTTCCAATTTGGACACCTTTTATTTCTCTTTCTTGTCCAATTGCTGTGGCTAGGACTTTCAATACTATGCTGGCTAGAAGTGGTGAGAATGGGCATCCTTGTCTTTTTCCTGATTTTAGAAGAAGGCTTTTCACTGTTGAGTATTATGTTGGCTGTGGGTTTGCCATAAATAGCTTTTGTTATATTGAGATATGTTCCTTCTGTACCCGCTTTGGTAAGAGTTTTCATCATGAATGTATGCTGAATTTTATCAAATGCTTTTTCTGCATCTGTTGAGATGATCATGTGGGTTTTGTCTTTTCTTTTGTTGGTGTGGTGTATCACATTGATTGATTTGCATGTGTTGAACCATCTTTGTGACTCTGGGATGAATCCAACTTGATGGTGGCTTGGTAATTTTCCATATTAAGAGTCCTGCCTCCCAAAGGTAGAAACCAGGCATTTGCTCTTGTGCAAAAAGGGAAAATGCCACTCAACACACACACCAGGACTAAATGAATGGAGCTTACAAAGACAGAAGCAGTAGCAGATAGGCACGCCCCTCTAATCCATTGTATTCTAAGGGGGTGCACAGAGATCTAACAAGGCAGCAGACTCATAGAGACTCCAGTCTTGGGCCATGGGGTTTATGAGCTACATGGTTAGGAAAGCACCAGCCCCTCCCTTCAGGTGATCAGGGTTCAGGGTACCATGGTAATATGGCATGGTAGAACACTGGCTCCAGGCCTACCCTTGTCTTTCATGACTTCAGGGAATACCAGGCCTTTCTCTGGTATTTGCATAATATAGTTAGCTATCGGCTTGAACCCCAGCAACCAAGCAGCATTCAAGACCAAAGAAATACCACCCCTTCCTCTGGTATGATCAGAGTGCTAGGCTTTAAGTCTCATAGTTAACCAGAATTGACTGCTTTAAGCACCAAGCTATCGCCAGTTTCCATCATATTTGCAGGGGAGCAATTCATTTTCTAGAAGGCAGCCTGCAGAGAATTTATCTTAGACAAATTTCGCCTTTCTCTCCCTTGCTTTCCCAGCCTCTCTTGCAGAAAGGGCACAGGTATGTGATTTAGGCTCTGCCAGTCAGATGTACACATGTGAGGTTTTGGCTTAGAAAAGAGTAGGAGAATACAGGAGCATGAAATCCATTTCCTGGAGTGACTGATAACAGAGGCCTTTGGTTTCTGACAACAGTTGTGGTGACTCTAGAATCCAGGGCCCAGTATCAGCAGTGCCTGATGTCAGTGTCTGGAGGAGGCTGCAACAGGGCTTCTTCTGGGATTGACTCATGGTGTAGTTTGACATCTTTTCTGTCTGTGTGCCTTCCAAGCTGATCTGGTCCCTCATGGAAATTCTCTGAGCTACCTAATAACCTGGAATAAATGTATAGTCTGCTTTAACCAGCTGAAGTCATTTCTGTTGTTTGCAGCTTACATCTGTTTTGTGCCAGGCCTTATCCTAAGCATCGTTCCATTCTTTATTTCATTGGATTCTCACACAAAACCTACCGGACAAGTACAGTTCACAGTGCAGAAGAAAGATGGAGTAAGGCAGTGGCATAGGATGAGGCTGATGAGATTGACAGAAGAGAGATATTGAAGGCTCTAGTTGTCAACTGATGAGTTTTGGGCTTTCTTGCATAAGTGTCTATACATGCCCCAGGGTGTATGTGGGACTGAACACCACATATCTGCTGCAGACCTGGGGAGCAGCAGCTTCCCTGATGTGCAGACTTCCACAGACCCTTCCACGAGCTTCTCCACACTGGCAGCTGGACATGTACAGCATCTCAGATTCTCCCACAAGCTCTGAGTTACCCCCGTGTACCAGTGCTTCACAGGAAGCGGCTAGAGATGGTTCTCTGACGCCGTGATATCTTCTCCTACCTTCAAATTGTAACTCCCCACAGCAGTGCAAGATCTAATTCTTACACCAAAATACATAGTTCTTTTTTCTTGACTGAACTGTGACTGATCCAGTCAGTGAAATGAAAAGTGGGGTGGGTAATAACATGTGTGGTAAAAATAAATCTGAAGTGCACAATTCTGTTCAAAGCAGCCTAGAATAATGGAAAACACTTGGGCTTCAGGAATCATAAAGGCTTGGGTTCTAGTCTCAGCTTTGTCCCTTATAGCTGTGTGATGCCCTGTAAATTAATTATGTACTCAACATCTCTGAGCATCAGTTGTCTCATTTTAAAATGGGCATCATAATACTTACCTAATGAGCTTGGTGATGATTAAATACTTTGAAGTGTTGAGAACATAGTAAACTGAGCTCTCAGGCCCTTTCTATTTTATGTCCAATGTTTAGGAATCAAATATAATGAAGACATGTTGTTGGCCATTTGAACTAAGAATTCTTGTTTTTAATACTTATTTAAAAGGACTTTCTAGTAAAAATAAATACCTTTATAAAATACATTTTAAATAATAAGAATATGAATAAAATTGGGATTGCTCTGGGTTTGCCCTCTCAAATTGGTTTTTAAAAGTACTCCGTGCTATGTTTCTTTTTTTGTTTGTTTGTTTCTTTTAATATACTTCAAAAAGAAGTGCAAGTTTTCATAGGCTATGGATATTTAAGTGTTTAGAAAATTAAAATTTCACTTTTCATTTTTATAAATATAAAAATTTTTAAGCATAACATATATTTGATTGATAACTAATTGTTTACATAATGGCACATTCAAGCAATGAAATAAAAGCAGAATAACAGATAAGAGTTCATTGTACTCCCATGGAGAGGTTTATCAGTAGCTTTGAAAGCAGTTCTACCAAGTGTATACTTCTCCCAGTCTCAGTTGGGGTTTCAGTTTCCTCATAAATTACTACAAAGAAGGCTTAATGTGAAGTCTTCCAAGTTCTATCAGTCCAGGACCCTGAATGTGAGCTCTGATGGCAATAAGTGACATTTACTCAGTCTAACTCCTACTCACCAAATGAGAAAAAGGGGCAATAACTAGATTCTTCCCAACCCTTGAATGTGATAATTTGAAAAAATGATTAATGGCATGGTAGGTATAATAAAGTATTTTACTGAATGTTTTATAACCAGTATATAATTCAATCTCATAATCCCAATGATACAAAATTATTCTCGTTCCCCTTTTACCAACAAAGAAATTGAGGCAGCAAAAAGCTAAGTAACTCTCACAGTGGCAGCCAGTTGAGAAGAGCAAAGGCAAAGGGAGTACCGAAGTGTGGGGAAGGATGTTGGCTCTGGGAGTCAGTCAGGACTGACCTGGGTTCAAATCCTGACTCTGTCATTTAGTACCTTTGTGGTTTGGGGCCAAATTACTTAATCTCTCCAACCACACATTTTTGTTATCTGTTAAATGATAACAGTCATATGTCCTTCCAAGGGTTGCTGTGAAGATTAAATGAAATAATTTTAGTGTTCAATAAGTGGTAACTGGGCTGGAGATGTTAACGATTTATATTACCTCCCAAAGTGTTTCCTTTTAACAACATCCAGTGTCCTACGCATACTGCTGCTTTAAAACCCAAGCACCTTGCACCAATGTTGTTAGACAAAGGTTAACCTTTTCACCAATTAGAAAGACTAATGCCACATAACTAAGTTGTTTCACGTTTTATATGTATTCAGAGGCAAAGTTCAAAAAATTGGCTCTTTCCGGCAGATTGCTGTGTATCATATTTCCCACCACTCATGGAAAGGCACTTGGCAATCCAGAAGGAATTTTCAACATGCTAGTTAATGCAAATAATGCATCTTCCCTGCATTCGAAAAGGTTAGAGAAATGTATTAGGTCTCTCTTTCATTGTTTAGAAAACACATCCTCTTCTGACCTTTTCCCTATTTTACACAGTAGAACTGACAATCCGCCCCCCCCCCCCCCCCACCCAGGCATTATTGGATAATCCCCTACACCACTGCCTAAGGGCGAGAAACATCTTGACGCCTTCAGGCTCAGCTGTGCTCATTAGGTACAGAAATGACATGAGAAGATAGCAAATGTATTCAGATTTTAGTTTGTCTGCAGTTTGATATAATAATGTTTTATTTTTGGCCCCCAATTGCTCAGCAAAAGCAAAAACAAAAACCCTTGGTTAAACTGCTGACTTCCTCTAAATTGCTGAGCACAGGGATTGTAGCTTGATAAATTCATTTAGCTGCTGGATGTTTATAGTCAGTCAAACCATGTCAATGGCTTTTGCTGGAGTTCTTCATGGGGGATGTGATGATGTTTATTTCTTTATGAGGTTGAAATAACTGTGAATTCACTTATACTACCTTGCAAGGGATTTTTAAAAATTTATTTCATCTTTAGGGCTTTGAAATATGGAATTCTATTTAGGTTTTCAGTGAAGAAGTCATCACAAAGAGAAAAGTATGTAAACTTTGGCTGAATAAAATTTGTTACAACTTCCCTAAATACTCCTAAATTCTGAAACATTAATACATCGGTCATCAGTCTTGAATGTGTTATACTCGGGACATTTCTTAGTAAGTATTATGGAGGTCCATTTAGATAGAAAAGTTCATGATTGTGGCATGAGTACTAAAGAGAGAGAAAGAAGTAGGGGGTGGAAGAACTTGTGTAAATATATCTCATCTTCTGTATCCTTTTCCCTTTCTTTTCTCCCAATCCTGAAGGCAAAGGCTGTGTTTATCCAAAATCAGACAAAAATGTTGAATCAGGAAAGCTGTTGACTTTCCAGCCAGCCAGCCAGCCAGCCATCCATCTATTCAATAAACATGTATTTGTTGAACATCTGTGAAATGCCAGACAATGTGCTGGAGTTACATAAACAATATTGGGTTGTTCATTAATTCAGTCATTCATGTAATAAACTTACCAATTAGCCAATGTTTGATTCATAAAAACTGAAAACAAATGATCACAACATATGGGATAAATTTATAAAAGTATTCAAAATGCTGAGGAGTAAAAAACTGAGGAAATAATTGACCTCGTCTGTAGCATATGTGTCAGAGGCTGAATTTCAGAGGAACACAAGCTGCCCCAGGACACATGGCAAAGCTGTCTTTGGAACCCTTAGCTGCTAAGGTGCTCAGGAGGCGGGGGATAGGAAGACAGAAAGGTTATGATCTCCAGAACCACACAGCCCTGTGTTTATGTCCCTATTGTAGCAGACTGCTAATTGTCCTCTAAAACCCATTTCCTCTTCTTCCTCAGGATAATGTAAGTTCTGAATTTAGGTGGGCACGTGGTCACTGAGATTAGACTATGTTTCCCAATCTCCCTTGCAGCTGGGCAAGGCTTTGAGATTAAGTTCTGGTCAAAGGTTACAAGTAGAAATAGTGCTATAGATTGAATGTTTGTGTCCCCCCAGAACTCATGTTAAAGTCCTAATCTCCAATTATATTAGGAAGAAGACTTTGGGAGGTGATTAGATCGTAAAGGTGGAGCCTCCATGAATGGGATTAGTGCCCTTATAAAAAAAGACCCCAGAGAGCTTCCTTGCCTCTTCCACCATGTGAGGACAAGAATATGGCTATCTGTGAACCAGGAAGAGGGCTCTCAACAGATGCAGACTCTCCTGGCCCCTTGATCTTGGACTTCCCATTCTCCAGACAATCTTCTGCTGTTTGTAAGCCACCCAGTTTATGATAACTTTCTATAGCCACCTGAACAGATGAAGAGAAGTAGAAACTTTGTAACTTCCAAGAAGTGTCCTTAAGAGAACTGGGATTTCCCTCCGCCCCCTTTTTTTTCTTCCTGCTGGCAAGTAGGTGGCCATGAAAGCTCATGCTAGAGCAACCATCTTGAACCATCAGATAGCCTTGTATGGAGGATGGAGAGCGACATGCATCAGAGTCTGATGGTCGTGAAGCCACCATACCAGCCCATGTGGCCTGTGAGAGGAAAATCAAGCTTGCAATTTGTTTTAGCCACTATTGGGTTCCTGTCACTTACAGCTGAACCTAATCCTAACTGATACAATGAGATCTTAAGCAAATACAACATTAAACTCTCTGAGACTCAGTTTCTTCATCTACAAAATGAGGATAATGATATCTATGTTTTACAGTTGTTTGAGGGACTGAATTAAAGTGATAAATAAATTTAATTCACCTAGAATAATGCCAGGTATCCAGTGGTGCTATTATAAACAGTAGCTATTATTATAGTAATGTTCTTTGTCTATCCAAAGCTTGAGCTCCACAAGTATCTAAACTTGAATAGAATAAAAACTCCTGTTCCCTGAGAGTTGTACCAACTGTCCTCAAGGCCAAGCACCAGCTGAAATCAAGGGTGCTTTACTTGAGAAGAGGGGATAGTGGGGTAGGAGGTGATGGGGGAGGAGGGTAGAGATGGAAGAAATCAATAGTTCTTCTTTTAAATATGAAAAGTTTGATACATGTATCAGACCTCCAAGTGGGAATAAATGTTAAGTAAGCAGTTAAGCATATGATTCTGGAGCTTGTGAGAAAGATACTGGAGGAGCCACAAATTTGAGACTTGTCAACACATAGATGCTATTAAAAGCTATGGAATAGAATGAGATCAGCTAAGAATGTAGATATAAAGATGAGAAGGCCAAAGACAGAGCTTTCAAGAGTGCCAGTACTTAGAGGTCAGTAGAGGAGAAGGGGTCATTAATCAGAAAAACTTAACCAGTGTGCTGTCTTAGAAACCTAGAGATTCAGTGTTTTAAGGAAGAAGTAATCAATTGTATCAAATTCCACTGAGAGGTCAGGTGAGCTGAGGGCAGAAAATTGCCCATTGGCATTGCTGAGATATGGGTCACTGGCAACTTAGATGTAGTAGGCAGCCTCTAAAACATTCAGTAGCTTCCAATGATCCTTGACTCCTGGTATTCATGCCATTGCACAGTCTCTCCCCTTGACCATAGACTGGACTTACTGACTTTCTTCTAATAGAATACAGCAGAAATGATGCAGTGTCACTTCTGAGATTAGGTTACAAAAGACTGGGAGTCCATTTTGCTCTCTCTCTTTCCAGTGTTTGACTTGGGTGCTGACATAGAGGAAACAGATAGGTTTAAATTGCATTGGGATTTTTCAAGGCAACTATGATAGAGGAAGAGAGGGGTGTAGGACTTAAAAGAGTTTGTAACAGAGTAGTTCTATTAGTGGTCTCTAGACTCTAAGCTAGGCAAGAAGAGAAGTGACGACGAAGTGTGTAAGGGAAAGAGAAGTAGTAGGACAAAGGATTAAAAACTCAGTGGGAGATGAGGACTTGGTGGAATACCAGAATAACCGAGGAGGAAGAATAAGAGGTAATGAGGTAGAGAGAAGAGTGCTTCAAGGGAGATTTCAAAACTTGTACTGGTGAATGTAATGTGTACAGTATAACCTTAAGAGTAAGTGGCTCAGATAGACTGAAGGAAACTATAGAAAGAAACTAAAGGTGCAGAACAAATCATTGATGTAGGTGTGGAAGTCATCCAGGATTTTGACAGACATATGGTAAGGATGACAGTAAGACAGAGGCCAGTACTACCAGACACAGGGGTAGCAGGTTCTGTACTCAGAATACATTTCTTAGTCCAGATCACTCTGGCTGAGTCTGCTTCCCTGATCCCTCTAGTATCATACTTTAGAAAGTGGTAGCCCAAATTAGAACCATAATTTATCCAAATACAAACCCTTCTCATTTCCACTCCTCCAGGATACCTCTTACGCCTACAAATAAATGGTATATTTAACGAAACAGCACAGAATCCAAGTTAAAAGGTAACAGATAATACTGGTGCCCAAGATTTAATCCCTCTAAACAGGGACAGTCACATTATACACTAGAGGTTGGAGGTATTGAATGATCTGAAGAAGAAATCAGGCTGGTTGATGCTTGCTTCTCTGCCACTTTAGGTTTGGTCAGAGAACAAGAAAGATCAGGAAATTAGTGGGAATATAGAAGGAAAAATAGCAAATTTTGGCAAAGGAACTAAAAGGAAGGCTATGGGTAAATCTTTCAAATCATTTGCACATGCTCAGGGATGAACTTAACAGAAACACTGGTATATAAACATTTTTCAGAAATATTAAAACATATGGAGCCACATCAGTTTACAGGGTGACAATGTGAAAAGCCACTTAAAGTTTGGAAGGCTACTTTTAAATTATCCTAAATTTTTATTTATATATTTATTTTGCGTTACGCGGGCCTCTCACTGTCGAGGCCTCTCTCGTTGCGGAGCACAGGCTCCGGACGCACAGGCTTAGCGGCCATGGCTCACGGGCCCAGCCGCTCCGCGGCATGTGGGATCTTCCTGGACAGGGGCACAAACCCGTGTCCCCTGCATTGGCAGGCGGACTCTCAACCACTGCGCCACCAGGGAAGCCCCTATCCTAAATTTCAATTAAGTGTTTAATTACCACTATAGCATGTGCTAGCTGCAGAACCCTGAGCCTGTTTCCTCAGCTATAAAATGGGGATAATAACCAAATTTCATAGGGCTTCTGGGGAGACCAACAGACATGGTATATGTGAAAGTGTTTTTTAACATTGTAAAGTCCTCCATACATAAAAGCATCTTCATCATCATCCACATGAATCAACCATGATTCTCATTGTTTTTGTCTACCCAGACCCCTGCCCTCCTTCTTCCAGTAGTGGTATAGCTCCTGTTCCCTTGAAGAACTGTTCTTCCCTACTATTGGAATAAGAAATTCAGCATACCCCATGCACCTTGCCACAGTGAAGGGCCAGAAATTGCCATGTCATTTAAGCCAGTTCAATCAGAGTTGTTCTTGGGGGCCGTTTTTTCTTTTCTTGCCAGGAGCTACAAGGATATGTCCTCAGAGATGCTGGTGGCCATATCCCCTGCCACATAGGATAAAGGATATACAGAAGGATAAAGGAACTGACATGCAGAAAGAATGAGAACTGAAAAACAGAATCCTGAAAGAATTTCCATCATCCCGTATGGCCAGCCCAACTTCATTCATCCATTCCATAATTTTCTTTTATGAATATATATATACACATATATATATATATATATAGCATTTGGATTGCATTTTAGTCACTTCCAACCAAGAGTCTGGCTAATACAGATTCTACAATGAAAATATTTCAAATTTTAAAACGTGAAGAGAGGAAAACTTACACATTGTCTCCTTTTTAAACTATAGAATAGTGTTCAAAATAGTGAAAACACAGGACCCAGATAATAACCTAGGGTGGTGCACACAGAATGAGAAGCTATCCATCCTCCAATAATCATCAAGTAGCAATAATATTAATTAGCAGGCATTTTGTAGAATTTGGTAGAGGAAACAAACCTCTTTAGGAATATGGTTCATAAATATTGAGTTAAAAAAATTTCTGGGTTTTGGTCCAGCTATTCTACACTAATACATATTGTTGTTGCCATAAAGTCCTAAGGGAAAAAAAAAAAACATTATAGATCAGTTTTTAGACTGGGTGCATTGATCCTCCCTGACTTTTTCCAGAATAATAGTGCCCTTTATAGAGTAGAGCTTTAACAGGACAATTTTTGTCTATATGTACCACATATTATGAAACTCTAGAGTAGAAGTAGCCTTCGAGATACAGATAAAGTGAAGTAAAGATATATCGTTTTACAGATAAGGAACTGAGCCCCCCAAACGTGAAGCAACTTGGGCAAGTTCACAGAGTTTGCAGAGAAACTAGGTGAAGAGTCTTTGCTTATAAAATAATTCTTTGCTTTACAAAATGCTACACTATATTTTTCAAAATTTTAATTGATGCTAACAGTATAAATTTCCTAATCTGTGACCATATTAAAAAAATAAATTCATAAAACTTTGATTTGTATACATTTCAGGAAAAAATTTATTACACCTGTAACTAATTCCAGTCTGGACACACTACATACGATATCAGAAGCTTAGAGTTTTTGCAGTGAGTCGGTGTTGGGGTAGATAAAATGGTTTCAATTGCCAAATCCCAGTATCTTGAAGAAGTAGAGACGTTTGCCTGCTGCAGACATGAAATTCCTATTAAATGTTCTAGTAGTTCTTAAAGTAGTAAATGAAATCCTCATTGCTATAATTTTTGTATTAGGTAATTTTTAATCATTTCATGTTCTAAGTCACAAATGTTTAACCAGTTTCTCTTAGAGTGCAATTATTTTCATCAATCTTTCTGCATATCTAATGCAACTGAGAGATCTCCAACAGCAATCATATGTCAGCTGCGTGCATGAACTAGCCTTTTGACTCAGCAGAGCACAGCTCAGAATAGGAGAGTTTAAAGGGCAGCATTTTTCAGGTGTTATTCGACATTGCTTGCTGTTTGTCTTTATTCAAACTACTGAGCTCAGTTCTACAACTTGTGGGTCAGTTTTTGTATGTCTTTAGAAAGTGTTTGCCTAGTAGAGGACTGGGTGGAAGCTGATTCTTCATTTTTTTGCCATCTCTTATGCCCATCCCTGTAAATTCTCAGAAAGCCACTGCAGAGGGACCAAATTCCCAGTGGGTTAAACAGACAGTGGACAATACTGAGTCTTGTCTTAGACTCAGAACTGTGATTTCTGTATACTTTCTGTGCCCACTTTTTCCTCCATTGCTTTTCAGGAGACTAAAGAAAGTATGAGGGTTAAGATTGGTGCTAGCCTTAAAGCTACAATCACAAGGAAGAGACGCCATACTTATATCAAGATACATACAACCATAGAAACCAAAAAGGTGCAAAAGAACAGGAACAGAAATGTCTCAGAAGAAAACACGCAATGCTTTCTTGCCATATAGCTCTCCTTCTTCCTGTACTTGCTCTAGTGGCAGACTCCAGCTTACCTTCCACAAAGGAATTTTTTGACTCTGATTTCCCTATTGGAAGTCTAGGACCCCACCTTTCACTGGGACTTAATGAGAGGGGAAGAAAATTACTTTTTCCTCACCCTCAGTGTCAGGCCCATTTTTTAGACAATAGCATAATAGTCCACACAGATGTGAGTACCCTAAAAAAGGGCAAAGTTTCACATTAGTATTAAGAGAAATTTAGCTCCCATATTATCCATAGTTCTCCATTCTGAAATAAGATTTTTGGCTTTACCTTTGCAAAAGATAAATGAAAATATTTTTCTTAACATATAAAATAGTCCTTCTCAAAAATGAATCCGAAAACAGCTGGCAGCTTTAAAACAGCAGCTTGAACTAACTTTGAGCCATTAAGATTTCAAAACTAATGACTCAGTGTATTTGGTGGGCCACAAATATGGTTCTAAATCTTCTCAAAACCACTGTGAAGGGAAATATGATTCACTTTGTGTTTCAAGGTGTCCATAAGATAAAAATAAACTTTCACCGTGGCTGTCAGAAACAGAGGGAAAACTGTGTTATGTGACAAAAACGTCTTTCATAATCTCTATGTAGTTAACATAGCAACAAGTTTTATGAGGCTGTTTCTTACAGTGACCCTCACTCTCAATTGGAGGCATCATCATTCAGTAGAGGCAGTTCTATGGAGAGCCATTTGAAAGTGGGTTAAGAGCATATCTTCTGTTGATCTGACTTAATCCAGAGGCGGATTTTAAAGAATTCAGCCAGAGGTTCTTGACGTGAAGTACATAGCCCCTTATAGATGGCTTCCAAGAGTTCTATGAATTGGCCTACATGCATCCACCAATCAAATTTTTTACTTTAATTTATTCCTAAATGGTCTTTGTTAAAAAACATACATTTTAATGTCAGTTTGTAAGTCGAGATATTGTTTCATTCTAAATAAATGTGAGATGGCACTGGATACTATTGTATATGCTCAGGATCTTAAAGAGTGTAATGATGTCTCATGATTTCTTACTGCACATGCTCCGACATTTATGTTAGTAAACATCTTTCTATGTTTATGTGAGCTCTGCCTTCAATTGGAAAATATTCAAGAAAAGGAGGTATAGTAACACCAATGTGTCCTTTGATTTGGCTTTTGCAACCAAATTTGCTAGGTAACAATGCTGGGGGAAAACCTTCATTAACCAGATTTGTTTTTTAAGAAAAAGGTTTGGGATCCTACTAAATCTTATAATTTTCCCAAACATAAAATCTTGTTTTGAAGCATTGAATAAGGTTGCTTATCACATTACCAAGCACAACTGGAGAAGCTTTAGTTAATCCATGTGCCTTGGAAACAGCTGAGCAAGTATGTGACTTGAAACAGAGGAAGAAATCTGAAGCAGTGTCTTTATTCAAGTAACATCACCTACCCCCAAATCCTTCTCATAGTTTTAAGCACATCATAGAAGAATTGGTGGCAACTCACCCTTTCCTTTCAACATGCAACTGGATGAAACCACTGCATTCCACAACTGAATTTTAGCTGCTGGGTTCGGGCCTATACTTAAAAGTAGAATTCTTCTTTCCTGAACTCTATTTTGAAACTTCAAAGGCCCTTACTGTCTCCAAAATGGTGACAAGTTTCTTTGCCAAGAAAACCTCCCCATGAGGATTATCTAGATATCCTGGGCACAGATGGAGCCCTTGCAGGACTTGGTAACACATCTGGTTTGCTGTTTTGATGAACAAAGAGGCTCTGTATGTCGTTCATGACTCATCACTGTCCTCAACGGCATGCATTTCACTCAGAGACCCTGCGAAAGGACTCAAGAGAAGTTTTGCCATCATCTACTCAAAGTAAGTCCTCAATTTCACCAGAGCCAGGGCCTTCGTTCACCTTGTTTTCAAATGATTTTGTTAAGAAATAAGAGCAAAGTACAAATGTTTTCTACTAAACCAAAGTTCACTCGTTTTCTTGAGGACAAGTCTTTAAAGAGTAGATTGAAGCATCAGGGAGAAATATCAGTTTCATTAGAGAGAAAAGGAAAGCCTGCTCAGTAAAATCTGACAGGAAGGTATTCATTCATGATTTGATTTTCTCAGCAATACTTTTGGCCTTGGGAGTGAGTAAAATCTTCCTATACAGTCACTGTTAGGGATGCTAGTAAAAATAAACAAAACAAAAACTATTTTGGCCAAGATTTTTTTTTTTTTTTTTTGCTATTCTGGAAGATAAAATTGGACATAGAAAACTAAGCTAACTAAGCTAATGTTTTAAAGCTAGAGAAAGGGCTTCTATAAATGGAGGAAAGAAGATAAAGCCTTAGAGAGTTTGGTATAGGCAGAAATCTGAAGACACAATCAAACATCGCAGAAAAATACTTCTCAGATTATTTGCTTAAGATTTCGAAAAGCAGATTCAGAAGACATCCTTTCCTTGATGATATAGGCAGCATCAATAACGCAGTCACAGACAAAGCTGACAGTGACACAGGACGAAGAAAATGATGCATTGCGAATTCAGCTGGAAGAATCTTGAGGGAATTCAAGTGCCAAGAAATAAGCTTGTCCTTGTCTGGCAAAGGGAGCTATTGGTACAATGTACATTTCTAAAGTTTTTTAGCTGTTAAAATGAAAAGTTGGAAAGCATTTGGGTCAAAGTCATACATATTCAAGACACCATTTCCAACTTCTTGTACAGGCCAAAAACAACCTCCTTGATACTGAAATAAACCTTCAGAATTAGTTTCTACTTTTAACTTTGTTTGCAGTTTTCGACCCTTTTTTTTTTATAGCAAGTATTCAATTATGTTTATATGAAAAACGAGAATGAGAGATATAATTATTTCTGGACAACATTTTCCTATTCTATCTATGAAGGAAATCAATTTCCAGTGCAATGAAGGATATTGATTGAAAAATATTATATGTATCAGTTTACAGAGTTTTTGCCTGCAGTTGGAATCTGTAGCTTTTAGCAAATGTTCAAAGCAGTCCATGACTCCAAAAAGTTTTAGAACTGCTGATCTAGAGAAACAATTGCACTAGTTATCCTTAAAGCAGGCAGTAAATACTGTCTGTGAACTGGGCCTTTGATGGATATTGGGAGGTGGTGATTTGGGCTACTGGGCAAGTACACAGAGTCCAGTCAGATTATTTTGCAGTTTGAGTGCTGCATCATATGCTTTATCCCTCAGCATTACTAGGGAAGAATTAAAATCCTCATAATAGAACTGAGCTGTCTACCTAATAGAAGCCCATCCCTCCTCCTATCAGGTGAAAATTCTCTTCTGAATGCAATTTGGATTAGCTTTACTGCCAAGACAAGTGGATACTTGAAGCACCGAAGTTCCACATCATAGAATACAATAATTTCAACTGGGAAAAAAATGTATGATTTCCATTAAAAAAATAGAGTAAATCTTCTCTCTCATATCACAGAGACTGAAACAAAGAGTCGAAGAACTTTTGTGAAATTAGAAAAAAAGTCAGCTCTCTGTGGCTCATTGAATTTGTATGCATTGAAAATTAACCTTTGGAAGCTTTAAACACTAGAATGTAAAATTGTGGTTAAATTCACAGAGGGGAAAGTGAAATTCAGGGAAGGATTGAGTTTTCTATTGTAAATGCAGGTTCACTTTGCAGAACATCCAAGTGCTAGATGAGGCTGCTGGTGGAAGTGGGAAAATAAAGAGAAGATTTAGATCAGAACTGGGCCGCACAGCAGGAGGTGAGCGACGTGGGCAGAGCGAAGCTTCATCTGCTGCTCCCCATCACTCCGCGTTGCTCCCATTACCACCCGAACCCTCCCCCCAGCCCCACCCTACCCCCGTCCGTGGAAAAAATTGTCTTCCACGAAACCCGTCCCTGGTGCCAAAAAGGTTGGGGACCACTGGTTTAGATACATTCCTTGGTAGTATTGAGAGCTATATGTATATTATTTCATCAATACACGGTTCTTAATAAATAAACCCACAGCTGTCTGATTTCACTACCCATGCTTTTCCCACTAAGACCATGCTACCTCTTGAGACTTTTTGAGACTCTTTCCAGACCTCTGAGTTACTCCTCAGAGGGGTCTTCTCCCTGGACAGCAATCTATGGAGTAGGCTCTCAGGTGTCTCCAAACTGAGAAACCTACCTGGATCTCCAAATACTTTCTGTTTCTATATCCCCCCGGGGGTTATGATTTGCCTTTCTGTTACTACATATTAAGCCCCTCTATTGTTCTTTGTGACCTACTGTCCCAGCCAACAGGTTCTACAACTAGGCTTGACCCCCAGGGAACTACATCTGCCACCCCTTAAAATTAGCTCAGTAAGACTGATTTTGGACTTCTTACCTTTAGAACTGTAAGATAATAAATTTGTGTTGTTTTAAGCCAATGAGTTTGTGATCATTTGTTACAAAGGCAATGGGAAAATAATATAGTTGTTAAGATGGCAATCTTGCCAAATTGGTTTCTAGATTCAACAAAATTCCAATGTGATTTTTTTTTTAGAAACTGACAAGTTGATCCTAAAATTTACATGAAAATGCAAAGGATCTAGCATATGCTGAAAATGGCTCAAGGGAATTTGGGGGGAATGATGGCATATGTTCTAAAATTGGATTTTGGTGATGGCCGCACAACTTTAGAAATGGCTAAAAAATCATTGACTTGTATTCTTGAAATAGTTGAATTTTATGATATGTAAATTATATCTTAATAAAGGTGTAAATAAAAGACATACATACTCATAAGGAGGTATAATTGCTTGTACATAATGCTTTTCACATTAAAAAAATTTGTTGAATCTAGGTAATGAGTGAATCTAGAACAATTAAGATGTTCTACTTTCTCATTTTTTTTCTCTGTGTTTGAAAAATGTTCTTAATACAAGTAGAAAAGAATTATTTGAATTTCTCATTTGTTGCATTGTAACCTAGAAATTATAGAGAAAGAAGATGAGGTCATTGAAATAATACCTTATGCTACTGTATCATTAAATATAATTTTAAGTCATTAACTGCCTTTGATGCCTGCCTAATTGATTTTCACTTATTTTAAAATCTTCATAGTGTACAGGCATTTGTATAATCTCAGGGGACCATTCTGATAAAGAATTAAAAACCAGGCCCTTACTCAGTAACATAGCTCTTTATTATAACATTGATTCTATAAGAAAAGCAGGTTTTATTCTTATGATTTAGACTTTGGGCCTCCTCTCTGAGAAAATAACCTGCTAGGAATGTGTTAACTAACTGTTTTATGAACTAACTGTTTTATGAATTTGTTCACATATATCAGCTCTTTGTTTTTTCCACAACAACCCTTTAAGAACTTTCTATATCTAAATCCATCATAGAAGCGTTCGTTTTAAATATTCTTGATTGTTGATGAAATATCATCTCAGTGTTTTGGTCTTCACAGTTTAGATTGGTGCCTGCTATATTTATGTCTTCCTAGAGTCGTAACATTCCAGACATAGAAAGATAAAGACATTTTCTTGGTTACTTGACAGAAAGTCTATAGCATGAAAATAGACACATTTCTATGCTATAGCCTTTACACTGGTTAAGTAAAATTTTATTGTCACTCATACTCACAGCTATGTTATAATAATGCATTCCATTTTAAGAATGGACATAAATCTTTTTTTTCGCCAGTGTTGCTTTTATTTCTCTGTTGAAATATTTGCAAACTAGGGTCATAAATGTAATAATAGTACAACGCCTTTCATTGGCCCATGAGCAGAATCTCATCACGTGCACATTTAAGCTAATTGAATTGAATGCTATAACTTCAGCAAGATAATAATAATGATTTTTAAACTAAAATACTGTAAAATATTGCTTGTGTACTTACTATTATATACTTACGATTACCAGAGATAGTTCACACATGTACAATGTGTATCTGTGCAGGATTTATTCTATATATACTTAATGAGGCATTAAGAGGTTTTTCAAGGGTGATTTGGCCCTATTTGTACTTGATTTTTTTCTTGTCTTACTGGCTGATGTTAGTATCTAAACCCCAAACACAGAGCAGAGGGAAGGTAAAGATTCATTGTCCCACTACCAGGAAAGCCTCCTGTGACACCCACCCTTCCCCAGGGGTCTCCCAGTGCCCACTTGGTGTCCCCCAGCCCTGCACATTTCTCACACATGCTACTTCCCTGGGAGTGCAGCTGTCTCTTTACCTGTCTGCCTCCCCCACTAGGGTGTGCTCCCCTTGCATGCAGAATCCATGTTTTATTTATCTCTGTATCACAAGTCCCTGGGGCATCCTTGGCACTCAATAAATACAGCCTTTGAATAGCTACTCAGAATTCAGATTATTCCAGGTCAACGTTTATTGAACATCTGCTGTTCAATAAGTGCTCCGGTCAAGCAGGGCACACAAGAATAAGTGAATCCAATTCTATTGACTGCAAGGAACTTGAAGTGTGTCACAGTTTAATAATAAAGAATAGTCTTCTGTGGTGAGAAGATTTTTACATTTTTTTATCTCACATACTGCTCTTTAAATGAAATTGTGTATAACATAATGAGAAAGTAAATGTTTAAAATATCTGTTTGTAATGCTTATTATTTATGATTATATTTCTATAGTTCTAAAATAGTAATAGCTAACTCTTGCCTGGGACCATGATAAGTGCTTTACATACAATACTGTATATCATTTACACACAATACTTCAATGCATATGCTGTGATACATACACTATGCATACATTTTATATATATATATATATAAATTTATATAATACTTTACCTATGCTACCATATATCATTTGTTCTCCACCCAGTTACTGCCATTTTGCCCATTTTATAGATGAAGAAACAGAAGCATGGGGAAGTTAAATAACCTGCACAAATCACTTTACAGTTAGAACATGATAGAGCCAAAATTTAAATCTGTTTATTTTCTCCCCCCGAGTTTTAGCACAAAATTTTCAAATTTGAAAATCTACAGTTTAAACCTCCTCCTTTGTACACAAAAAGTTTAGTGTTATCAAGTTAACTTGCTTCTAAATTCAGAAAAATCCATCTGTTCTGAATAATTTAAATCACAATGCCAGGGATTATAACACAATCTGATGCCACACCAAAACTGTGGTCACGAGGGAGTCGCTGATGGTTGTCCAATGTGCACTGCAGCTTCCTCTTAAAAAAAGAGAAGCCCTTTGATGGTCAAATTCAAAGCTAGGCTCAAGCTCTAAGCCAACCTAAGCTGGAAGCTTCTTCCATCTAAACAGAAAATGGCCAAATAAATAGAGCAGGCCGTGTGAACTTGCCATCGTTTTGTTCCGAGCAAATTAAGCCCCTTGTTTACTGGTGTGAAGAAAGAAAAGGAATTACTCAAAATAAATTCGCGAGGATTAGGATGGCATGCAAGTGCTGACGTGGGAGTAGCAAAATATGTGTAGTGCTTGCCTTCTGTGTAAGAGCCCAGTTTTCTTACCAACACGGAGAATTCTGTTTATTGATGATGCATTTATTATTTTACCTTTCCTGCTCTCCACAAAGTAATTGAGATAAGTACCTAAAGAACATATATACGTAAGGACAGTTTTAAAAAATCTGAAAAAGAGACTAAGCACCAGGAGGGAGAGATTACATCAGCAGCCACTGAGAAGATAGGTTAATGCAATTGAGAGTTAGATTTAGCACTGAACTTCTTGGCAGCCAAGGCTAAAAGAGGAACGTTATAAATTATGTAGTTCACATTATCTGATAAAAGAATGCAGTTTGTTCTTTGGGACACACACAAGATTTTTTCCTAACATTAAATTCTAAGAGGAACTTCTCCCTGGGATATATAAGGAATGAACAATGTTAAATTAACAGATCGATAGCAGTTTTGTAAAAGACGCAGAAATTTATACCGTGTCTTACCTTGTGAATCATTTTCTTTTCTCACATATTTTCTTGCATTTGTGTTGTATTAGCCGGCCCCCTACTCCAAATAGTCCAATATAACAATTGCATAATGCCAAATAATTAGGAAAGATATTTTTCCTCCCCCTGAATTATCTCAAAATCATATGAACAGAACCTAAGCCAGATCTGCATTTCTCTTACAACATTTAATACAAGTGGAAATTTCTGAACAAAGAGAATTATCAGCTCTTCAAGAACAAGGACTCACTGATTAGTGAAGTCCCAAGTGAGTAAACACATATTAAACCACAATCCCAAAAGGTATTGCACTAACGGTTATATGCACTATTTTTTAGACTTTGGAGTTTTATCATCCCTCACATTTGGGTCTACAGATATAGAGCTTCTGATTTTTCAATTTCATCAAAGAAAGATTTCAGGAAACCCTATCATCTATTATTATTATAATTTCGAAAACGAAGGAACGTATTGACATAAGGAAAGTATAAAGGACATATATAAAGGATAGTCCTCTAAATTGAATATATTAGCTTTTTAAAATCCTGAATACATAATCCTTATTTTTTCCCCTTTGCTACAGACTGGTGACAGCATCACTCATGGGCCGGCACCAACTGTTACGGGGTGTATACAGAAGTATAAAGACACAACTCTTGCTTCAAACAAAGCTACAATCAGCTGGGGGGAATAAAATATAAACACTGGAAAACTAATAATAATTACAAGTGATAATACAACATTGTCAACGAGATTATAAAGTGCAAAAGTATTATGTAAGGGGGAGATCTCTGGGAGTGGGGGAGCTATTGCAAGGCTTAGTGAAAGCACAGTGATCTGAGTGGAGTTTTGAGGAATAAAGAGAGATTGGAAATTTTAGAGAGGGAATATCAGGTAGAATTATTGTGTGGAATAGACAAAAACACAAATGCAATAGAGCTATTGGTTCAGTGGTATAAGGAGTTCAAAATTTCTGTGTGGTGGTGTCATAAATTTCAGTTTGGTAGAACCATTGCTTTGTCTGTTGGTGGAAGCATTCTCCCTTGAAGACTAAGAAATCTATACCAGCATAACTCAATGTTGGCAGGACAAAAAGCAAAATTTCTGTGAGTGAGTTATTAGGTGTAATAGTGAGAGGAGCCCGTACTGCTTCCATCCCTTGATTCCTGGACACACGTATTCTGGCTCTGGGAACTGCAGCATATAGTGGTCTCTCATTCAAATAATATACTGTGTCCTGTATTACAGAACCCCTTCTTTTCAGATGTTGTCTCCCAACTGGCATCATAACTGCGTCTTCAGCAAGCCATTGTACCTTTCAGTTAGGCTAGCTGCTTCCAGATAATGAGGTCTGTGGTAAGGTCAGTTAAGGCAATGGATATGAGCCCAATGCTGCACTTCTTTTGCAGTAAATGAGTTCCTTGATCACACTCAACACTGTGCAGAATGCCATGATGGTGGATAAGACAACCTGAGTGTCCTTGGCTAGAGATGCTGGCAGAAACATTACGGACAGTGAAGGCAAATCCATATCCAGAATATGTGTGATTCCTGTGAAGATACATCTCTGCTGCCTCTGCGGTAAAAGAGGTCTAATGTAATCAACCTGCCACCAGGTGGCCAGCCAGTTCCCACAGGGAGTGGTGTTGTGTCTAAGACTCAATCATGGTATTGCTTTTTGCAGATTAGATACTCAACAGTAACATTAGATCATTCTTGATATGGGAAAGTTCTTGTTGAGCCCATGCATAGCCTCCATCCCTATCATCATAACCACCTTATTCATGGGCTTACTGAGCACTGGTGGCTGGCATCCAAAGAGTGAGTAATTTTGTCCACCTGAGTATTAAAAATCTCCATTGCAGAGCTTCCCTGGTGGCACAGTGGTTAAGAATCTGCCTGCCATGCAGGGCACACGGGTTCGAGCCCGGGTCCGGGAAGATCCCACATGCCATGGAGCGACTAAACCCCGTGAGCCACAACTACTGAGCCTGTGCTCTAGAGTCCGCGATTCACAACTACTGAACCCATGTGCCACAACTACTGAAGCCTGCGCACCTAGAGCCTATGCTCTGCAACAAGAGAAGCCACCACAATGAGAAGCCTGTGCACTGCAACGAAGAGTAGCCCCCGCTCGCCGCAACTAGAGAAAGCCCGGGCGCAGCAACGAAGACCCAACGCAGCCAAAAATAAATAAAATAGACAAATTTTTTAAAAAATTAAGAAAAAAACAAAACTCCATTGCAGTGAATCCCTGTTGGTAGGCATTCAGATGGGACACAAATATCTTCACAGTCTGTGCCCATTCACAGAAATCCAACTACATATCTTTTCCCCAGATTTCGTTGTCACCAATATTCCAATCCTCTTCAGTGCCCCGTATTGACAAAGCTTCAGTGTGAGCTGACAGGGGAAAAATATTTAAGGGTCGCATATCCAATTTCACAAAGCATGCAAAAAGGGTGAATTCAGAGCTGAGAGGCAATATATTGCTAACTGACTTATTATCATACCTTATAAGCCCTTCCCACTACTTATTATCTCTCTCTGATCCCTGCAACGCTCACCTCACCTACGCACATTTAGCACACCAGATACACTCCTGCCTCAAGAGCTTTGCACTGCTCTTTTTTACCTGAATTGCTCTTCCCCTAGATATTCAGATGACTTGCCCTTCACCTTCTTAAAATCTTTGCTTAAATGCTGTCCTCTTAGTGATGGCGTCCCTGACCACCCCAATACCACTATCCCCCTCCTTGGCTTTACTTTACTCCATAACACTTATTGACATATGCTACAATATATATTTTTTACTTATTTACCTTGCTTATTTTTAGTCTCCTCTCCAGAAAATGACCACCACAAGAACAGATTCTTTTTTGTTCACTGCATGCTCAGCACTTAGAACAATGCCCATCTCAGAGTAGGCACTTGATAAATATTTGTTTAATAAATGGTCTTTAAAAAACTTAAATGTTTGTGTACATTTAAGTTAAGGGTGATGAAAAAGTATATGGTTCCAAAAAATTAAAACATATGTCCATGAAATGACTTGTACAAGAATGATTATTGCTTTATTCATAATGGCCCCAAACTGTAAACCATCTACCTGTCAACAAGAGAATTGATGTATATTCTTACAATGGAATATTACTCATCAGTAAAAATGAATTAACTACTAATACACACAGCAGCATGGAGTCTCATTCTCAAAAATATGCTGAACAAAAGAAGCCAGTTGTAAAATGTACATTCTATATGATTCCATTTATATGTTCTGTAAATTGTAAAATGAATCTACGATAATAGAAATCAGAATAGTATTTGCCTAGGGAGAGGGGAGGGGAGTTCAGGGGTACTTTCCAGGGTGATAGAAATGTTCTATATCTCAATTGGGGTGGAAGTTACACAGGAGTATACACTTATCAAAATTCATCGAATGACACACTTAAAATGAGTACATTTCATCCTATGTAAGTTTTATTTTAATGAAAAATTCAGTAGTAATTTGGATACATAATAAAGTCACAAAAACCATCAGTAATCCCAATTGCTGGTAATTTATTCATTAAACCAGGAAAAGACTCATGACTCTCACATTCATCAAAAAGACTAAAGCAGAAACACAAGTCTTGACCATATGGAAAGCAAGGTTTGAGTTCATTTCCCAGAAGTCAAGTCACAAAAGAGAAAGTGGCAGAGAGTTCAGGTATAGTTCGTATGTGGCTGAACAGGGACATAGGAAGTATAATTAAGTCCCCTCAACTCATTAAAAATTAAGAGACCTATAGTTCTTCTTTCCTTTTCCAGTATGACTCTTCCAGTCCTGTTATTTCTGATGATGGCTACTGCTGTTCAAGGCTGGATACTGGTTTGATTGTAGAAAGAGTTACAGTTATAAGGATTGTAAAATATTGAAAGAGACTACCTGGGAAAATGATAGTTTCCCTCCTTTACTTTTAATGGCTGAGTACTGTCACAAGCTGAGTTTGGATGACAATAGTTAGTCTTTCTGTGCAGGGTCTCACAAGCACAGATTCAATTGTCCTTTAAGTTCCTGTGATTTTACCACTTACATTGTTTTCAATTCTGTTTTGCCATTTTTAAAGTTACATACTATACTTTCTTGGAATTGTTGCTAGAGTTAACCTGTGTTTTCGAGCCTGATAGGAAAATATTCACCAACTGTAGTAAGTTCCTAAGTTGCATGGACTTTCTCCATCAGCTTCCACCAGTCCAGACTTTGACCCATTCTTCAAACAATTATGACTCATTGTTCTTCTCTCTTGAATTATGTGATCAATCTCCTACACAAAAGAATATGTCAGGAAGTTCCATAAAGAAATTAAAAAAAGAGAGAGAGAGAGAGAAAAGAGAATTCAGACTAAACTGGCCTATTGGCATTGTTTAGGCATCTTACTCTACTCTGGGCAGAGTAAGAATGAAGAAAGCACTTTGCCATTATACCTAATAGAAGTCTTCCCTGTCTCTGAGCATGTTGCTAAAACAGAAATAGCAACAAGTAAGTGGAAAATTAAGATGGCCCTCAGGTAACTGAAGGTAAAGCAAACAGATCAAGCTCTTTGAAATCAGTAAGAAATCTGTATTTGTTTGCAAATTTGTTTGCACCTTCTTGGCATAAGACAAAGATGACTTCTGAATAGAGGCTGTCATAAACCTGTCTTTTCAAACATTAAAAAAAAGAAAAGATTAATTAGATTAATTAGATACAGGCTTATCTTAGTCTGTATCTGTAATAGCGTAGACATTCTACACTAAAAACCCTGTTTACTTGCACTTAACACTGTATTTCTCAAGCTCAGAGGGCCATGGGTTATGTTTTTAAAAGTATCATCTTTTAGCGTCCTAATGAATTGGTGTTGCACTGAATTCTCTTCAGAAATTTCTAGTCAACACACAAGACTTGATCGATCATTTTGATGGAATCAGTTACTAAGCACTTCTATAACTCAGAGCTAGTATATAATAAGGTTTAAAAAGATTTGTGTATTGAATGATAACTTTTCTCTGATATAAATTGGAGTAGATAGTAGTTTAACGTCAGCCAAATGATTCTGGAGACATAGGTTGTGGACTTCCTTTTTAGCTTCTAAATGGTGCAGATGTTTGGGGTTATAGCTGGAGTATTCACTTACGAAACCAAAATCTGGGAAATCCTCTTTTTCTGTGCCAGTTGGATTCTGCCTGTTCTGAAAGAAGCATCCCTGACCCAGCTTTGGCATTTCATCAAAGAACTGTGGGAATGATTGTTAAGAGTGCAGACAGGCACAGGTGTGATACAAATCTATCCCACCACTAAAAAGTTCATTTCAAACTAACAAGCAAAAACCAAATATTCAACTGAAACTGAATCAGCAATGCTGTCTTTTCCATTATGCAAGAATATTTTTAATGTGGTGTGTATCATGGGCAAAATGTTTGCTTCTAGAATTGCTAACATTTCTAATGCATACATTCTTCTATTCTAAGTTTAGCATGAAAAAGCAATTAAAATTTGAATGGTGTATTTGGCCCTAAATGGATTCCTTATTTGGAAATCAATAACTTTGTTTCAGAAGGAAAATAAATATTTGGCATGTTGATGATTTGAGATTTTTTCCTCACCGCCAGAAGTCTTTGTCCCTTTCTTTTCTTTGTCTTATGAACCACTGAATAAATTTTAAGACAATATTATGTCTTCCTAATTAAAAATCATTTTTAGAATTCAGTTGGAGAAAATAAGCGGCCTGTGAATCAAATGTAATTGAGAATCCAGTGACATTTGTAGCACAACTATTGTTCAAGCTGATTTGATTTCAGATTTATTTGGGGACATGCTTTAAAAATGCATGCTTTTTTTTTCCTTCAAGTTTCAGCACAGTTTATAAGCAGCTCTGTTTTATGGTCTAGCAGAGAGAAGGTATTTCAGATGGAAGGGACAGTGAAAGAGTAAGAGCAGCAGAGGAATTTAAAAAGAAGCATAAAAACAATGGACTTGCTTTTTCACCCAGACTTCTAGGCAAGAGATATATCAAGGAGACCTTGAATTGTCTTCTCCCCAGGCAGTCAGACTGAAATACATACAGGTACTTGATATAACTGGTGACCAGAATTCATACAGTTAGGCATATGCCAGCCATGCAGTGTCCTCTGCTTGGTTCTTTGTCTCATGGGTCAATGCCAAAGTCTTCAGAGTCCTGTCCAGCTAGGAAAGGGCAGGAGTCTGGAGTCCCCTGGGTCTGGATGATCTGCCACCCAGAGAAACTGGGAGACTTGGTCTGTTTCATTCCATCTTGAGAGATCCTAATGTAGTTGGGGGTTTTGGTTTCAAATAGATGATTCCAGGCCTAACTCTTAGCTGTTCGGTTTGGGGCAAGTTATTTAACCTTTTCTAAGAGTCAGTTTCCTGATTTATAAAATGTAGCTACTAATAATACTTATCTCACAGCATTATGGTAAGAATCTAATAAACTGATGCACATCAAAATCTAGCAGTGTCTCATGACAAGTAAACACACAGAAAGTGTATCGTAAAAAATATCTTAGTTAGGGCTTCCCTGGTGGTGCAGTGGTTGAGAGTCCGCCTGCCGATGCAGGGGACACGGGTTTGTGCCCTGGTCCGGGAAGATCCCACATGCTGCGGAGCGGCTGAGCCTGTGAGCCATGGCCGCTGAGCCTGCGCGTCCGGAGCCTGTGCTCCGCAACGGGAGAGGCCACAACAGTGAGAGGCCCGCGTACCGCAAAAAAAAAAAAAAAAAAAAAAAAACTTAGTTAATTTAAAAGACCTCAGATTTCCGAGGGGCTCCCAAAAAGAATTTACTTTTTCTGGAGCAAAGATGTCCTGTCATACCTGAAGCAAAACACAGTCGCTGGCAGAATTTTTTTAGCCATGAAACCCAGTATCTAAGATAGACATGTTAGTGGGCTGTCCTTACAGCAGCCTCAAGGCCTCCATGGCAGTCCTGGAGAGGTGCCTTGGCACTTTTGGAAAACTACTGGAAAGACTCATCCATCTCCATCATAGACCTGCTCCCTTATCACCCATCTGCCCCTTCCCCTTGGGAATAAGTCTGGGTCCAAGGGAGCCAATTAGGCCAATATTATCCCAGTTTGTGTTTATTTACTCTCCTTACATCAAATTTTTTTAAAAGATTAAGTCTGTAGAAAATCCAGAATCAATAAATCCAAATTTTAAGTAATAAAAAGAAAAGGAAAAGAATAATTTTACTGGAATTAAAGTAAGAAAAATATTATAATTTTATAAAAGGGAGAAAAAGAAAAGAAGGAAGGAAGGGAGGGGGGAGAAAAGGGAATGAAGGGAGGGAAAGAAGGGAAGCCTTGATCTTCCCGACAGCGAAGGCAAAGTGGGAAAAGTGACAGTTTCTTAAGTTCCATTCTCTGCTTTAAAGACATTGACCAAATCATCAGAGGAGGCAAGCATTTTCTTGGCCTTATACTCTGAGATTCATTTATCAGGTAGATATCTAAATAAGAAATATTGAGCAACATGTATATAGGCCTTCAATATCATTTGGAGTTATTTTTTCAATGAAATATTATTCTGTATTGCACATATAACTCTTTTTGTCCCGACTCAGTCCTCATTAAAAGCAAAAGACCACATCATAGGTGGCAATTCTATAAATCTAGTGTTATGGAGAGGTGGTTCATGTACAGAGGAAGATAATCAGTGAAAGAGCTGGAGCAAAGTTCTTGCAGGGGATGAAGATGTTCAAGATGAAGGTAATTAAAATAGAGGCTGGTAAAGAATGGTGAAACCAAGGAACTGGAAGGGCCATCAGTTTGGACGTTGAAATACCTTACTAATTTGTGAGCCAGATGATAAACTCATCTAGTTCTCAGAAATTAAAAGATTTTCTAGGAATTGTGCAGATGGCAGAATCAAGAATGAGGAACGGAGGGTAAGAGAGAAAGTGAACTGAAGAAATAGCCGAGTGCTTGCAACCTGCTAAGCCTTCTGCCAGATGTTCCTGAGCAGTGAATTATTTAACCCTCACCACCACTCAGCATGGTCTTAGAGTCTCTGAGCGGTGGAGGTCAGTGTCAAACTGTGCTCTGCACCCCTTCACACCATGGAAGCCATGGAAGTGACCCCTATGGGCTTCCCAGGAGGAGAGTTTCAAGAGAGAGGGTAGAGTAGAAAGAAAATGGCGCAGAGGAACAGAACTGAGCAAACCCTCATATCCTATGAGTTTCAGGTACACGAAGAAAGTGTGGTCTCCTCAGTGAGAGTTTTACAGGGAAAGTCAGATTTCATTTCTTGTGTAGAGACAAAAAGAATGAGAAAAGAGTTGGAGGTGAAAAGGAAGGGTAAGTTCAAGAGCGTGGGGAGAGAAGGGCAGGCAGCGGGGGGAATAGAATAGCTGGCAGTGGAGGAAAGAGCTGCTGGAGGTCCGTTAGTGATCTGGAAGAAGTGTTAAATTTGTTGAAAGAGTCCCACCCAGACTGCAGATAGAATGTTGGTGTGGTGCCAGAGCTACTGTGTTCCTGAGCGGCAGACCCTCTCCTCGTTTTAAACCTCCCCTACCGCACCCCCCTGCAGCTAAGCAGCTAGTTCTGGGTTACCCGCCAAGGTGTCTTTTATGACACCTTGTTTACTTTTAGAAATCCTTTGCATCTGTCCAATCTGTATACTCCAACCAGATTTTATCCAGTTTTTAAATCTTGGGGTGAAAAATTGAAAGCAGGGAGAGGATATGACTTGCCCATCCCTCACGTGAATCTCATTATGAGTCCCTCTCATTGATGAATTTATACTCAGAGTTCAAGGAAAACAACCTCATTTCCTATTTTTGAAAATATTTAATTTATATGCTGCTTTCTGGGGAGATATACAAAGCTGTCTACCAAACAACGTTCCTCTACTTCTACTTGTAATTGAATCATCATAGAATCATTTCTACATAAATAAATAATAATAACCATCACAAAAAGCAGGCTAGGATTGTTAAAAATTAATCCCTTGCTGCTTTCTGTCATGATGGCAACATGAGACAGTTGGACGTCAGAAAGACATGTGCATGTGGGAATTGTTCAGATGAGACTCGGTTTATAGAGGAAAGGGTGTTGGCTGATGGAAATAGTCTAGATGTGTCTTATACATGAGTGACTCCAGAGTTCATGGAATCCTCTAGGGAAGGATGCTTAACCATCAATAGGAAGTTTTAAGTAGATGACTTCTCCTCACCCAGTCAATAAACAGAAGGGGTATCTCTAGGGGATAGGAGTGAGGAACAAGAAAATATCATCCTATTCCCTTGATTGTAAGACAGCGATTTAATAATACCTTTTGGTTTGTTGGTTTGAGTTGGGGAGGAGGGAAGAGGAAACTAGGGGCGGGGGGGGTGGAGAAAACAAGGAGATATCACATTAAACATGCATGTTGAAGGTAAGCCATGCTCCCATTTCAGAAACATCGAAACATGTGAAAATGTGCATCTTAGAATCAAGGCGATATGATAATAAAGCTAGTCATACCTTTTAAAAAATAATACTAGTAGGCATTTGCTCTTTCCGCAATGGTCATTTGCATGCCCTTAACAAGAAAAAAATATTAGAGTAACTTTTCAGAGGAGCCTTAGGTTGGCATCCTCAGGAAGAAAGCACTCTTGTAAACTCAGAGAGTTTCTAACATGTGCATCCAAATTATCTTGGACCTAGAACAGTGGCATATTGGGAAGTGGAGGCAACCAGCTAATTTGACTAAAATATTGAACCTGGTTAGAGCCTCATATGCCAGCCTTGCCAAGATGCACTGTCGGGAGGAGGCAGAAGGCATTCCTCAGATGACCCACAGGACTCATTTACTATGCTGGCACATCAACATCCCTCACCTTGGTGGTTTTGTGACAACCTACAAATATGAATGTTTGGCCCTGGACTTTAACAGCGTGGAGTAGGGCTGAGTGTATGGAGAGTGAGAATGGAAGGACGTCTCTGTCCAACCTGGCAAAGGACTCTATTTGAGAGTAGGTCTCTTGACGCCAAGAGAAAAGAGCAGAAAAAGGAGAGCGTACAAGTAAGAGGGAAGGCCGAGAGGGAGGGAGGAGGGGAAACAAACTGCTCCCAGGATTCATATGCAGAACTATGGAGGAAATTCGCTGGAGACCACGCTCTAATGTGCTCCACAGTCTGCCCCCAATCCTCTCTCCACCCTGCTTCTCACTATTCTCCCACAAATGCTTTGTGTCCCAGAAGAATGGGGCTCCCCACCCTTGGTGCTTTTGAGTGTCCCATTCACTATAGTGCTTTCCTATCTCTATACGTTAACTATGCTGATACACCCCGTGGAATGTAAGTTCCCAACTTACATTGCTCAGAAAACTTTCCCTCTTTTAATGACCATCTTAAATGCCACCTTTTCCATGAAATCTTTCCTTGAGCCTACCTCTCTGCAATCCTTTTTCCTTCTTAAATCCCTTCTCTCATATTTTTTTCTAAAGATCATTTGTGTCCTCATCTTATTTTCCCTGGTATAAGTTCATTCAGGGCAGGGGTTTTGTCTTAATAATTTTCCATCCCTCTGAGCATGTGAAACAGTCATTCAAAGTCACGTCATATGAGTATTTAACAGAAACTAGTTTAATAAAGAGAATGAGAGAGAAATAATGTAAACAATGAAGGTAATTCAGACCTCTGTGGGCACGTGCCTAGAGAGAGCCTGAGTCAGCGGGCCACCAGAACCACCTTCAGAGGGTTCCATCTTCCCACCTGCCACTCTTTAATTCTGGTATTTAAAAATACTATTTTTTTTCTAGACAACATGGTCCCTATAAGCAAAATAACTACTTCATCAGCTGCTTAACCAAGAAATGATCTGTTTCAATGTAGAAGACAAAATCAAGCTGCTCTGGATTTATTGTAGAGCAGGATGTGAGACTGCAACTGGGCAATTTTCACCTTCCATACACCGCATGTTAGATGAGTCCCCACTGAATCTCCCCACATACCGCACTACAAGCCTAACTCATTCTCTAGTTACTGGTGCATCTACTTCCTGGAGTAGATGTGAGCTGCTTAAACGTGAGGACCCCTTCTTCCCCACCTGAGTCTTATCAATTCCTGCCTGGCACTTAGTAGGCACTTACTAGTTATTCATAGAATTACATTTCAGGCAAAGTAAAAAAGAAGACTCGAAAGCCTGATCTGTGATTTTTAGTGCTATAAAAGATATTATTGAGACAATGGGCAAGATCTATTAGGTAATGGAATTGAATAATGTTAATTTCCTGATTGAAAATTGTATTCTATGTAAGAAAATTCTTTATTTTCAGGAAAAACACAATGAAATATTTCAAGGGAAAAAGACATCATACTTGCTACTTTCTCTTAAAGGATTCAGAAAAAAATCACACACACACTCACACACACAAATGTTAACATTAGGGGAGTCTGGGTAAAGGTATTCAGAAATCCTTCGTACTATTCTTGCAACTGTCATGTAGGTCTGAGGTTATGTTTTTTAAAAAGCATGAGGGGAGAAGACTCTTTTGGACTGGCCAGGAAGTCCCTGAGGCCCCCAGCCCATCCTTGCTTAAGCCTCAGTAGGTCAGAGAGATTTTCATTGGCTTTTGCCTAAGTACAAAGGGCACAAAAACCCAATAGCAAGGTAAACCCTACCACAGGCAGCTACAAAAGACTTGGATTGTGATCAACCTAGGATTCTGTGATTTCTTCCCCAACCATATTTGGGAATCCAGGGCTCCTCCAAGTAAAGGTAACCTTCAAGTTTCTCAACTTTCTCCTAAGCAGAGAATTCCAGCAGCACTGAAGGATAGTAAGGATAATAGTGACAGTTATTATTCACTGATGACTTGCCATGTGCCGGGAACTGTGCTTAGGATTTTCGTCCATTGTCAAAATTCCTACTCATAGAACTCCTAGGACTTAAATAATATTATTTTACCCACATTACTGCTGAGATAGCCCACGCTTACCAGGATTCATCTAAGCTAATAAGTGGTGTGGTAGTTCAGATCCTCCAAAAAACAGATGCCAAGCAGAGGTTAGATGGAGAGACTTTATTGGAGGAAACCTCCACGAAAGATAAAGAGAAAAGAAGCAGGAGTGGGCAGGATGAGCATTCTGACAGCGACACAGGTCTGACTCCTATGAAGGAGAGAGAGGAAGGGAGGCCTCCCCCACCTAAGGCTCCCTCGGCCCCTCTTCGCCCCCCATTCTTGGATTAGGGGTCTGAGGTTTTTGCATGAATCGAAGTATGTTTATCATTTTTATGTGTTAAAGAGCTAGGGTGTGATGGTACCTTTCCTCTGACAGGTGAGTACTCCCTCCCATCCTGCAATGTAGTCCTTATAATTTGCAGTCTTATTTTAAAATTCTGAATTAGTGCTCCTATTGTCCATAGCATATGCAATTACATTTTTTTTCAGAGGTACTGCAAAATGAGCTATAGTTTAGCAGATTCCCTAATTAATGAATCAGGCCTGATATTTTCCCTAGCCAATTCCTTGTGCTATAAAACATCAAACTTTAATCACAATTTCATGGACAAGAGTATCATTTCAGCCATGATAAGGCTTTAGATCCACTCAGGATTATCAGAGGTCACATCTGGCATCAAGAAAAGATCAGACAGTGCATTCCCTGGTGGTCTAGCGGTTAGGATTTGGCGCTTTCACTGTGGTGGCCCAGGTTCAATCCCTGGTCGGGATCCCACAAGCCTTGCAGTGTGGTACAGCTGGAAAAAAAAAAAAAGAAAAAAGATCAGGCATTTTATGGGGGGAAATAAGAACAGCATCAAGCCTGGGCCTGGAAAGAAGTAAGTTTTACTTAAAGCTCTCAGGCCTTTGTCAAGAATGAATTTTCATAACTTAAAAAGATGTCCAATATACACTACCAAATGTAAAATAGCTAGCTAGTGGGAAGCAGCCGCATAGCACAGGTCACATAGCTCCGTGCTTTGTGACCACCTAGAGGGGTGGGATAGGGAGGGTGGGAGGGAGACGCAAGAGGGAGGAGATATGGGGATATATGTATACGTATAGCTGATTCACTTTGTTATACAGCAGCAACTAACACAACATTGTAAAGCAATTATACTCCAATAAAGATGTTTTTTTAAAAAAAGATGTCCATCATCAATTATATATATTTTTTTATATTAACCAGTACTTTCCTGTCTCTGGGTAACAAGCCCTTGAAGGGGCTACAAGCTTATATGAAGGCCAAGCATCAATGGCATAGATAACATGCCCCTTATAAATAGCTCTTATACTTTTACAAAAACATGGTGATGCTGTGATGATTAATGACATGAGAATATATCTTAAAGCATTGCTATGCTCAAGAATAGATATTATCATTAGGTTATTTCTCAATCCATAGATACTAAAAGTATAACTTCCAGCTTTGTGATGTTTTTCTGAGTTTCAAAAGTAGCCTATATTCAAAAAGATTGGGAACCTCTGCTGTTGAAATGATTCCGTGTACCATCAAAGACATTGGACACTGTGTAAAGTCCCCCCATGTCCTTGGGCTAGGTTTTCCTTAAAAGTGATATCACATTCTCAATAGATTCTTTGGGGGTACTTCCAAACCCACCTTAACAAGGCGAAAAGTAAATCTATTTGCTGTAAGACGAATAGCAAAGTGGAATATCATCACCAGTATGTTAATTAATGAAACAAAATTAAGCAACTGTATATTTATTTGTGTATTCTAGAAGCAGAATCTAGATTACAAATTCTATGTGAGCAGATTTAATTTGGGGGACAAGTTTCATTTAGTACCAATCTATTTCATCTGTTTATGAATCCTTACAATACAGTACAAATTGGCACCACTCTAAAGGACACAGAATAAGGACAGTTAAATTGGTCTTTTTCACACGTAGATGTAAACTCTTCTATGTAGCAACCATTCAGAAACTACCAGTACCAACAAAAAAAATTTGTTTCAAAATAAGCCACAGGGCTTCCCTGGTGGCGCAGTGGTTGAGAGTCTGCCTGCCGATGAAGGGGACACGGGTTTGTACCCCGGTCCAGGAAGATCCCACATGCCGCGGAGCGGCTGGGCCCGTGAGCCATGGCCGCTGAGCCTGCGCATCCGGAGCCTGTGCTCCACAACGGGAGAGGCCACAGCGGTGAGAGGCCAGCGTACCGCAAAAAAAAAAAAAAGCCACAGCCATTCAGAGAGCACTTAAGATTTTGAAATAACTAAAAGTGCTTTTCCAAAAATGTAGCATCTTAGGGGCTTCCCTGGTGGCGCAGTGGTTGAGAGTCCCCCTGCCGATGCAGGGGACACGGGTTTGTGCCCCGGTCCGGGAGGATCCCACATGCCGCGGAGCGGCTGGGACCGTGAGGCATGGCCGCTGAGCCTGCGCTTCCGGAGCCTGTGCTCCGCAACGGGAGAGGCCACAGCAGTGAGAGGCCCGAGTACCGCAAAAAAAAAAAAAAAAAAAAAAAAAAAAATGTAGCATCTTAGAAAAGTTTTTGGTTATTCAGTAGAGACTTCTTTACACAAACATAAGATGGGGGTCTAATGTGCCCACCTCCTTGAGGTTGCAGAAAATACAAATGCTACACCTAAGCTCTTTAATGCAAGCAAAAGTAGCCTATTCTAGTATGATTTAAATGGTCCAGCCCTCCTCCTTTTGTATCATATAAATCTTTCTCAGCTATGTAACTCCCTACACACACACATGCACACACACACACACACACACACACAGACACAGACACATAAACACACACATGCAGAATCCTGGGCTACCTTTTTCATTAATCCATTACCTCCTGTCGTATCTCCCTGGTGATTTTTTAGTGAACGTTTTTCTATTACAAAATCACTTTTGTTAAGTCCCTAGATCTTTATTTTTGATTTAGTTTATCAGATCACATAGCAGGTTTGTCCCCTTGAAGCTGAAGTCCTTTCCGGGCTACAGATCCTCTGATTCTCTGGTTCTCCTATCAGTCAGAATAATTAGGACAGGTAAGAACACGGAGCACCTTGTAGGAGGTGGGAGTCAGAGACTCAGTGAGAAACGGAGCTGGATGAATCGGGGAAATGTTACAAAAATGGGGAAACTAGGAAGGCCTGTACTGAGACTCTACTACAGACGAGATGTTACACTAAAGATTAAAGGTAAATAAATCTTATAGTCCTTGCTAATCTTGTAAACTTCGTATTAAAGCTGTATACTTAGAGTTATATTATAAGGCTCAAATTTAGAATTTGGTGGAAATATAATTTCATTTGTTACATCATCAAGTTCTTATATTTGAAAATCAACTCTTAATTATAATGTGGAATGAGCAAAGGTGTTATTTTAAACATGAAAACAACATAATTACAATTCCCTGATGTGTTCTATATACGCCTAGTTTCAAATATATAATCCTTCAAATGGCCATTATAAAAGTTAATATATATGAATATATATACTCACCCAATGGGAACAGGTCAGTTTGCACAAAGATTTTTACCTAAGGATTAGTTAGCCTAAATTCAACTACTTTTGATTGGTTATTTATCTGCTCTTAGGTTATACTCTCTTTTTCCTCTTTTGGACAATTAACTCATGATGCAGTTTGAAATGGCCGGGATAAAATCCATTCTAATGGGCTTCTCAGACATAATTCACCAGAGTTGCTTCTTCTGTTTCTGTTGATGCATTGTGCCATGATACTAGCCCGCAGACTGAAACCAAGATGTAAGAGTGATGTGCCCAGCGTGGTGCATTCTGACATACTAAACCTGAGAAAGCAGTCTCTCCTGGATTATTATTTTGAAGCTATGTAAATTAGGCATCTACACCGTAATGGAACTGCTGCTCCTCCAAACTCTGTACACCAGGTGTGAAATTGCTATATTGCTGCTCATCATAAACTACCTCAAACAATTGCATTCATTCTGCAGATATTTGTTGAGTACCTACTGTCGGTTTGCCATTATGCTAGATGCCAGTGGTACACTATGGTGTGGCAGAGATAGGCAAATGCCACTAAAAACTCATGCTCCCTCTTCCAGTGTTGAGGAGTCCCTAGGAAGTGGCTGCCTAGCTAGGAGTTATACTTCCCAAACCCCCTTGCACCTTAGGTGGGGCCATATGAGTAGTTCTTATGATAGAATATGTTTGCAAGTGATCTGTGTCATTTTCAGGTCAAGGTGATTACAAGTGGGTGCCTTCTCCGTCCTCTCTCTCCGCTACTGGAAGCAGAGGACTCTGAGCTCCTGAAGACAGTGGAGCCACAAGATGGAAAAAGCCTGGGTCCCTGAATAACCATGTGGAGGGAAGCTGCTCATCAACCAGATAAGAATAAGGAGGATTTAACTATGCAAAGAGAGAAAGAAAGGCAGAGAGAAAAGCATGTAGAGGGTGCTCCTAGTAGGAAAGTACATATGTGAGGGACTTAAAGCAATTAGAATGTATCTGTCAATTTCAGCAGCTGGTTGCCACAAACGATATGCCTGGGGAAAGTCATCAGGGCCATCAAAAAACAACAAATTCTGATTAAGGTAAACAATAGAGCAAAAGATAAATGGATAATAACACCTGTCCCAATATGGAAGTCTTTGGTGTTACTTGTACTCCATTGCCCAGCATGTTGGCTACCCCTGTATATAGTTCTTTATGTTTTATAATCCAATATGACGTTATGAACTGATGTTGAAAGTAAAATGTTCTCTAGTAGGGATACAAAAGAGCCTCATTGTTTACAAAATGTTCAAAGTCTGATAAATATATATTAGCAAGAATTTAAATGCATTATATCTCCTTTAGTATAAAAGATATAAAATTTGTCCTTGGATGGGCTCCAAGGAGTCTACGAATTTCTTGCAGGTGCAGGCAAAAATCTCTGGGATTGTGCATAGATGCCTTTTTCTAGAGGTAGATTCTGCAGCATACATCTGATTCTACAAGCTTAATGGATTAGTGTGTAGAAATATTTAAAAGTGAGGATGGATGGAGGAAAATACTTCCAATACTTCAAAAAAATTAATAAAGTGCTGAATTTTAAGTGAGCTAGTAATTAGGCAAGAACAGGGTTTAGGGAAATTGGCCCAGAGTCCATCCAATAAACTCAGCATCATTTAGGTTATTATTTCATTAGTATAAGCAATATATCCTCAGAGGTCATATTTTATTTTCTATAACAGACTGGAAAAGGAAGAAATCAGAGTTAGGAAAATTAAATCCCTTTTTCAGACTTTGTAGGAGAATCCCAAGGACTTCTCTAGTTACTTTTTTTCCCCTCTTAATTATCTGATTATTCCCATAAAATTGAAATGGGTGCCAGGAGAGCTTTTACCCTCAGAATTTAGATCTCTTCTGTGTGTTAGGGCCCAGTGTTTGCAGTGATTAACTTAATAGGGAAGTTCTCTCGCATTAGCCAAAATCTGTATTCTGCTCAACTTTAAAAAAAAAAACATTTTTTATAACCTCCAAATTGCAGACCAGTCAGTCTGAGAGACAAATCTTTTAGAATTCTCCATGAGTTTTCTTTTCACCAAATTTCAGGACCACATTTTCCATCAGCATATCTGGCATAATAAGAAACTAGTTTCAGACATGATCTTTCCAGTGTTCATCACTGTTATAAGATGTTTCATCTATTTATTGGAAACTTATGTATCATTTGCAAGATCTTTCTAACAGAGGATTCATTTTTTTTATTCCACAGACAGGAATTGCTGATAAATTTAGAAAGAGATGCCTAATATCTAAGTGTTGACAGTACTTTTGTAAGAATGTCATAGAAACAATCAAATTCTGGTAGGTTAAGACACTTTATTTTGTCATTTTATCCAGGGCAAAGTGAGCTCAAGAAGTCTGATTCATCATGCAGGTCGTGACACTATTTCTTATTATTTACCTTGAGAAATATAACTGCCGAACTGATTGGCACATGCATACCTGCTGATTAGCACATTCTCTCCAAGTCTTTAGGGAAAGTCAAATGACTACCTCAAGGTTGTTTGGTGAGCATGGATCTGAACACAGAGAGCTGAATGGTTTTGATAGCTGGGGTTAATCAAGTCATGGTTGTTTTATGAGCTCACTTAAGTCACAGGTGTGTTCTGGCAACTCATATCCCCACTGTATGAGAAGACCACTCCCATCGCACCCTGAAACTATAACTGGCTTCCACTACCCACTTTGGAACAGAGTGCTAGTTGCTAACCCTAACACCCATTCTTCCCATCTTTCCTAGGAATGGAATCCTGATTTTTAGTTATGCATATTGTCCCTCAGAATGTTTGAAATTATCTTTCACAGTGTGGAATGTAACCATATGACTAAGTCTGGACAATGAGATATTGTTGGGTATGACGAATGGCTTACAGCAAACTAGCACTTCCACTGAGAACAATTAGCAAAGCCAAATAAAAATACAAAATATGCAAACAACAAATATGTTTACAGCCATGAAAGGGCTGCTAAAGCAACCAGAATTAGAGGGACCGAGGATTTGGAGAGGGGGAAACAGTAGAGAGGTGAGTTGACCATTTGCAACTGCTATTTCTCTGAGAGTATTTGTCCATTCTGAACTAAAGCAAGAGGTTGAGAATCCAGGCTTTGCACCCATAGAGGGCTATGAGGGCTGACAGAGAAACCAGTAGAGATTTTGACGCTTTCATGGGGCCAGAGAGTTAAACTTGGAGACATCATGGGCCAAGATAGAGGTTGGGGGTAGGGGGCAGACAGAAAACTAAGCCTGACATGTGTCTGGCTTATTCCTTTAACTCTTCACCAAATTATGAGACTACACAGTGCAGGAGGCTAAGAGGCTAAGTAGAAAGCCCCTGGAAAATAGAACAGAGTTTCAGCTAAAAAGCAATGATTAGAGTTCAGGACCTTCCAGGCAGACAGGTCCAGAGAACACATCAGGTTCTTAGTTGGAAGCCCTGGAGGGCTATAGCTTAGGAGCAGAGGAGGACAGAGGTAGGTAGAGACTTACTAAAACTGCATAGCTCAGCACATAAATAAAATGAGATAATCAGACCCAATTCTTTTTGCCGAGGAAAGAAAATGGTGAATACTTCCTGGAGGGAAATAAAATCATCTGGAAGCCATACAGTAATAAATAGTATTTGGCAGTCAATCAAAATTATTACACATGTCAAGAGGCAGTGCAGTCTGACTTCAAATGGAGAAAAAAATTAGACAACAGATGTAGAACTACAGGTGATTCTTATATTGGAGTTACTGAAGATTTTTGTTTTTAATCTTTATTAGAGTATAATTGCTTAAACCAAGGATTTTAAAACAGCAATGATTAATATGTTAGAGAAAACAGATGAAAGGATGAAGAATTTCATCATAGAATTATAATCTATAAAAAGAATCAAATCGAAATTCTAGGGCTAAAAACCCAATACCCGAAATTCAAAATTTAATAGATGGGTTTAACAGCAGATTAGAGATAGAAATAGAGGGGATTTGTGAGGTGGAAGAGAGGTTGTTAGAAACACTAGAGTGAAGCACTAAGAGAAAAAAGGATCAAGATTTTAGAAGAGTATAAGACACACATAATAAAAAACCTGATGTAAATATAATTGGACTCCCAGAAGGAGAGAAGAAAGAATATGAGAAAGAAAAAAAAGTCAAGAGATCATGGCCAAGAATTTCCAAAACTGATTTTTAAAAAATCAGATCAGCTGAGGAAAAAAAAAAGTATATTTATTACCTTTAAAAAAAAACACAATAAAAAAACCACAATAATGCTGACAGCAATTTCTCAACAGAACTGCAAGTCAGAAGATAATGAGATGACATCTTGAAAGCAATGAAATAAAATAAATCTAAAATTCTATTCAGTAAAATTATCCTTCAAAAATGAAGGCAAAATAAAGAAGTTTTTAAACAAACAAAACAGCATTTTTACCAGAAAATTTGCACTAAGAGAAATACAAATGGATGTTATTAAGGCAGAAAGAAAATTATCCCAGTTTAAAACACAGAAACGCAGGAAGTAAAGAAGAGCAATGGAAAGGATAAATAAAAATGAACTATAATAACAATGTCTTACAGGCTTTAAAAGATGTATAGAAATAAAATGCAACAGTTAATAGGGGTGTAATTGAGTTAATCTAAAGTTTTAATATTATCAGGAAAATAAAAGATAATCCATATTAGACTGCAAATCAAGACTGCATGCTGAAATCTCTGATAACCTCTGAAAAAATAGTGAAAGAATGTAAAAATAAAAGTTAATGAGGGGCTTCCCTGGTGGCGCAGTGGTTGAGAGTCTGCCTGCCGATGCAGGGGACGCAGGTTCATGCCCCGGTCCGGGAAGATCCCACATGCCGCGGAGCAGCTGGGCCTGTGAGCCATGGCCGCTGAGCCTGCGCGTCCGGAGCCTGTGCTCCACAGCGGGAGAGGCCACAACAGTGAGAGGCCCGCGTGCCGCAAAAAAAAAAAAAAGTTAATGGGGAAAATGGAATGATAAAAATTATTTGATTGATCAAAAGAAGTCAAGAGAGAAGAAGATAAACAGGTAAGTCAGAAAGAAGTCTGAAATATATTAAAACCACATATAACAGTCATCAGCACATGTAAATGAACCCATTGCAAATTTAAGTTCAGTAATGTAAATGAACTCAATACAGCAAATATTTGGAAAGATACACAGCAAACTGCTAACTCTGATGCCTTTGGAGAGTGAAAAGTGTCTGAAGGAGAATAAGGGGAAGGATTTTATTTTCCAAAATTTTGGGTTTTAGAAATGCTCCCAATAAGCATATTTTACTTTTGAATTAAAAAAAAGAGAACTGTGATACAATATTTTATATACCTATTTATCTAGCCAAGTATTCTACAAGTTTTGTCCATTTCTTCCTATGGACCTCACACATTTCTTGATAAGGTTATCCTTAATATTGGTTATTTTATGGTTTAAAAAATTATCATTGTCAGATATAGAAAACAAACTAGTGGTTATCAGTGGGGAGACGGAAGAGGGGAGCGGCAGTGATAGGGGTAGGGGATTAAGAGGTACAAACTATTATGAATAAAATAAGCTACAGGGATATATTGTACAGCACAGAGAATATAGCCAATATTTTATAATAACCATAAATGGAGTATAACCTTTAACATTTGTGAATCACTATATTGCATACCTGTAACTTACATAATATTGTAATCAACTATATGTCAATGAAAAAATAATAAATAATAAGAAATTATTATTGTGATAAGATCCTATTGTTCATTTTGTTTTCTAAGAAGTTGCTGGTTGTATACAACAGAGCTATGAATTTTGTCATGGTTTTTTGTGTAACCTGCTACTTTACTGGACTCGTTAACTGAATTAGCATCCCTCTTTCAGACATTTGGTTACTTTATCATCTTAGGACACACGAGTGCGCCCTCTTTCTACTTGGTCATGAGTACACACAATGCTGATGAACTGTTGGAACCCAATTCCACCTGTGACCATTAGAGCTGATCAGTTCTTCACGTTCTTCATGTTCTTCATGTTCAATACAGTTCCTATTTTTTCTGGGATTAGTCATAGTTCCCTATGCTCTTTCCTATCTACACAGTTTTTTTTAAATCTAGTTCTATAAACAAACACATTATTAACAGATTAAATTAAATGCCCACATATATGAATTTCATCTGCATGAGGTGCTCATTCTCATGCACTGGGGTCCCTCTGCTCTGGTTATCCAACCTCCCTGCAGTTGATACCAGCTCTCCTGAGACTGTGCTTGTCTGGCCACAAGGACTTCTGAAGGAGGTGGAACAACGCTGGGTCAAAGTGTCCAAGCCTGCCTCACCCAGTACCCAGAATAACCTGTCCTCCCGTCCAGTCCTTCATTAGGACACATTACTCACACAGGGCTAAACTTTTCTTTGTTGTTTCCTAAGGTTCCAGCCAGCAGACTGATTTCTATGCCCCAGGGGCTGGATCAGAGTTTCCCAAACTGTGAAATATTCTGGAGGCTGTTGATTGGTGTGCTAAGGAAATAATCTTCTGCCAGGTACATAGTTTTCAATATCCTTAAAATTTTAAAGTTTTTCTGTCTTTTCATTCTGTTATATCTCAGAGCGTTTAATCTGTTCCTACATGATAGGAAAATCCAATAGGGTTTGGTGTTTTGTTTTGTTAATATATTGTTGATAGATTTGTTTTTAAACATAGGTGTAAAGAAGGGAACCAAAAACTAGCCTATCCTTCTATTCCCCGGATAACTACTGTGGACATTTAAAAAAATTAAACTAATACGTGCACATAATTAGAAAGTAAATAACAGGGGAACAAAACAAAAGGTGAAAGGTGTGTTCATTAACTCATTTATTTGTAAATGTGTAACTATTGGTCATGACAGGACCAAAAGTAAACTTCAGATGCTGCAATCTTTGGAGGTCAGGGGCCCCTCCTCGATAAGTCTTCATCGTGGTCTGGATAGAAAAGCCGCCTTAAATAATCTTGAAATGTTCATTTCCCACATTGTATCAGAAAACTCTTTCTCTTAATGTTGTTAATCATTGTTCTGGAAACAGAGTTCTGTGGCCAAATACTCTATGTAAATGTCATCCATTTCTTTCATGAAATAGGAAGTGAGTTCCATTTCATTACTCATGCTTTTAAAAAACAGAACGCATATATGTCCTTTAAACTTAACAGAGATGAGCGAGAATACTGTAGCCAATTCAAGAACATCTCCGTAATCTGGTATTGCTGACACTGTTATAGTGGTTTTATTTCAGGCACCTGCCGGTACAATCTATATTTAAGGACAAGGAATTGTGGCTATTTCTTTTATGAACCTGAAACAAGATCTGGAAAGAACTCAGAAAGATCACTCAGTATCACTCCTCATCTATAGGGAGTCTATGGAGAGCAGAACCCAAATTTATCTACCTGAGTTTCCGCATAGTACCCTGCAATTAGAATTAGCTCTATGAATGTTCTCTGAACTGACTGAAAGTCATAACCATTCAGAAGGGATGGCTTACACTTTAAAGATTTTTGGGTGGATCGTCATGCTCTTCAACACAAAAAAAAGTATCCTGCGACTCTGACTGAACAAATGAAGATTTGGAGTCACAATATTGGGACTGGTGTAAAGTAGCCCTTACACAAGGGAACGCAAAGCATTTGGAAAGTCCCAGGGCAATAGTTTTGTTTAAAGCAGATTTCACCCAGATTTCACCTACTATGGGGTGGCGCCCCCTCCCTTTTTGACCCCTGAGGAGCCTTTCTGCGCATGTGTAGTCAGGAAGGTCTCCTTGACCTCGAGAATGAGAAATATGTTGTCTCTTTATCTCGTATCTGGGCAGGACTCAGCTCCTCTCTGCCCCTGCCATTACCGTTATCTTAAAGTGTCCACCGAAGATGCAGTCCAGCTATTTACCCTGTTCCTCTTGTTACTTCTATCTGGAAGTGTAAACAGGAGGCTGACTGTAAATGTCTAACCTGGAGCCCATCTATCTCCTGCCTCAGTACAAAGAAATGAGGGACCTAGTCAAGGTCCCTCACCTGGTTAATGGCAAGTCAAGCCCCCTGTTCCTGATCCATGTGTTCTTTACACAGTATGCCCAGTCTTCACACCATGCTGATTCCACTATGTTACTGAACTCATTTTCGGGCGCTCGCTGCTGTAAAGCCAATAACTGAGAGACAAGTGTTGGTTGGAAAGGAAAGGTTGCATTATTCAGGAGGCCAGCAACATGGAGAGAAGACAGACTCGTATCCATGAACCAACTCCAAAGATTCTGCTCGACCATGACAGTATTTAAAGGGAGAAAGGGAAAGTTATTGGCATTTAATCATTTGGGGAGAGGGTCAGAGTCTTATTTATCTTCTACCATGTGCGGACTTTCTTCTGATTGATTGGTGGTGAAGTAACAGGGCCATGTTCCAGGACTCTTGTGCTTAGCGTGAAGTTACCATCCTCCAGCTGGGTAGGGGCCTTAGTTCCTGCAGAAGAACTCAAAGATTAGATAGATAGATAGATAGATATCTGATATTTATCTGTCTATATATACTTTTTTGGCTGCACCGCTCAGTTTGTGGGATCTTAGTTCCCTGACCGGAGATTGAACCCGGGTCCTCTATAGTGACAGCGCAGAGTCCGAACCACTGGACTGCCAGGGAATTCCCTCAAAGATATATTATCATGTATATTCTTTGAGGAGGAGCCAGGACCCTGTCCCATCACTACACCATTATTTCTTGATTGCTCCTCCTTTGTTTCTGCATTCCCTCACTTTTCTGATTAGCAACTGTTTGAATCTGCCCTTTGGTACTCAGGGAGGTTCTAGGAGGCCAAAGCCTCTTTCTTACAAACAAGAAATGGGGGACACGGAAAGGATTTGTACCCAGGGTGGTGGTGGGGACCCAGAGGGTCCTGCTTGGTTTCAACTATATTCCTTGAAACTTTAAATTTCAGTTTTTGGGGTTTTTTTGCTATGATTTTCCCAGATAATTAAATCTTAAAAATAAAATCAGTAATACTCTTTCATCTGAATTATCCTAATATTTGATAAATAGCATGGCTTTTCTAATTTCATCTGGTTTAACATCCAAAGCCAAACTGAAATGAGGCAATGAAAAAGTTTTGATTTAATTTTTAGGAGGAAAAAGAAAGAATTTCATTCATCCATTCATTCATTATACAAGCATCAATCCATAGTGACATTTTAGATAAGGCAATTTACTGAGAAGCTAAGAAAGCTTAAGCCACAGGGACCCACACTTGTTCAGACCCCTTCTAAGGCCCTATAACTAAGTTGGCTTTTTTTTTTTTTCTTAGGCCCATGAGAATGTGTGAGCTAAAGACCATATAAGACCTGGACCTAACAATGAAAATAAATTGTCAAGCTCATAATTTAGATGCATTTGAACACATGGGTTCCCCAAGAACTAATCATGGTAACCTAATTTGCTTTTCTTTTTTGATTGCTTTCTAGGTTAGTACAGCAAGAAATTTAATTCATTCACTCATGTAGCAAACGTTTATTAAGAACCTTCTATGTGTCAGCACTGTTCAAGGGTTTGTGGCTGTTGAAATGAAACAAAGAAACTGCCAGATATTTCTCTAGCAAAAACTGGTTTATTTGGAATCAGCAGAGAATTGTAATCCGGGGTCTGTAACAGTGGCGAGCCACATGCAAGCCCCTGCAGGGCAAGGGAAGGAGAATGCTTTAATAGAGAGGAGAAGGAGTCAGGAGGGCTGGTCAGGAGGGCTGTAGTAAACAAAGGGTCCATGGCTTTTCATTGGCTGAGTCCTTGCCAGGAAAGGAGAGGGGTCTGTCTTCTTCCTATTGGACTCTGCTATTGTTGCAGGGCGTGAGAGCGCCTCTTCTGGTCTCCCAACTCTATGTAAGTGAAGTTTCTATTTAATAATCTTTTTTACTGGGAGCACAATAACAAAGTACCTCAAAGAGCACAGTACAATGGAATTAACCATATATATCTTTAGTTTGAGTAAGTCTCTTAAGATGTATTTTTGAATAAGATGAAGTAATATTCTCTGCATGACAGCATTGTTGGGTGGATTACTTATTAGAAGAATGGCCAAACATTCAAGTATTGATTAATGGATTCATGTAAACTTAAACAGTAGTCTCTAGAAGAATATCACAGGGAATGTCAGTCCATGGCATTGTCTGATTCAATTACTTTACTAACAACCTGAATGTAAAACATAAGCATCCTTATTAAATGTTAGCTGAAGAGGGTAATTCAATATGATAAATGACAAAGTCAAAACTTGTCGATATTTTCCATGAAATGTAGGTGGGCTTTCATACAAGGCTATTCCGTTATTGACAGCATTATACACCTTTATCATATTGTGCTGACAGGTGTCAAGAATAATATGTTAGTATGTGTTCAGTCACTGTGGTAGTTTGTCAAATATGTCGGCTTTAGTAATTGAAACATTTCTTTCTTCTAAAGTTAAAGAAAGTATCTGTTAGATATCATTTATTAAAACCAAACCTCCAAATATCTGAAAATCATTAATATAATACACCATATTAATAGAATAAAGGACAAAAACTACACGAACATCTTAATAGATGCAGAAAAAGCATTTGATGAAATCCAGCTACACTTCATGATTTTAAAAAACTCAATAAACTAGAAGTAGAAGGGAACCTTCTCAATCTGATTAAGCCATCTAAGAAAACCCCACAGCTAGCATTATACTTAATGGTGAAAGATTGAACATTTTCCCCCTGAGATTAGGAACAACACAGCTCTTGCCACTTCTATTCAACATACTACTGGAGATTATAACAAGGGCAATTAGGAAAGAAAATGAAATAAAAGGCATCCTGATTGGAAAGGAGGAAGTAAAACTCTGCAAATGACATGATCTTGTATATAGGATATCCTAAGGAATCCACTAAAACTGTTAAAACTAATAAATGAGTTCAGCAAGGTTGCAGGATATAAGATAATATACAGAAATTAATTGTATTTCTGTATACTAGTAATTGACAATCCCAAAATGTAATTAAGAAACAATTCCATTTCTAATAGCTTTAAAAACAATAAAACACTTGGGATTAAATTTAACAAAATATGTATGAAACATGTACTTGAAAAAGTACAAAACAATGTTGAAAGAAATGAAATACCTAAGTAAATGGAAAGAATTCACATGTTCATGGATCAAAAGATATAATATTGTTAAGATAGCAACACTCTCCAAATAGATCTACAGATTAAACACAATCCCTACCAAAATCCCAGGAGGCTTCCTTGCAGAAATTGAGGAGCTGGAGCTGGTCTTACAGTTCATATGGAAATGCAAGGGGCCCAGAATAGCCAAAACAATATTGAAAAAGAACAAAGTTGCAGGATTCGCTCTTCCCTATTTGTCCACAACATCAGATGTTTCAGACCACAGTCTACTGTCAATATCATTTCTTCTTCACTAAATATCACTTTTCCTTCACTAAAAACAATTGAATTGTACATTTTAAAAAGATGAATTTAATGGTATGTGCATTATATCTCAGTAAAGATGTTTTTAAAAACCGCAATTCTGTAATGCATTTCAAAACTTATTTTTTTTCATTTCTCAAATATTCAACTACCTCATTTCACAGTTTGTAACAATGGCATGATTTCCAAACTGCTTTTCAGCTCTAGCACTATAAGCTGCCAACTGAGATGCAAATATTTCCCTAATTTCATTTTCCATCTCTTCCAGAACACTGGGTGAATCTCTCTGATGTTTATTTGATGAATAGTAGTAAATATATAATTATCAAGAAAACATTTATTCTATAGCTTTAATTGCATTACCCAGAAATGATTGAATAGGGGGGCTTAGTGCCAAATTAAAAAATCCAGAACTTTTTAAAATTATGGTTAAAAATCTAACATTACACTGGTACATCTGTATAAATTCAGTAAGGTTTTTATGTCAGTATATTTCACAGAAATATTTTTTCTCTGACATCAATCACAAAAACTTTTATAGCATTTCAGATTTTATTCACATCAGCTCCCCAATACTAAAAAAACTTCCAACTCTCTTCAAAGTATTGAATTTTTCATTTAAAGGAAATTATTCCAGTATGTTTACATAGAACAATCAAAACTTCATCAACAATGTGAAATTTTATTTTCTTGATTTATGTTTTCCAACAAGAAGTGTTTTCATTTCAGGAGATATGTTTTTAACAAGCCAGGACTATAAATATAGATTATAATTATGTATCTATATTGATAGTATTCTTTTTTTGAAGTTCTATTAAATATTCATGCCTAAAACTGTCCATTATTTTTAAGGACTTTTACTTTTTTAAGAATTGGATTTTTCAAACTTTTGAGTTTTTTTATTTCACCCATTTTTTAATTTAAAAAATTTTTCTTAATGATGATTATAAAGTTCCTTTGTTTTTTTGTTGTTTTTTTTTTTGCGGTACGTGGGCCTCTCACTGTTGTGGCCTCTCCCGTTGCGGAGCACAGGCTCCGGACGCGCAGGCTCAGAGGCCATGGCTCACGGGCCCAGCCGCTCCGCGGCATGTGGGATCTTCCCCGACCAGGGCACGAACCCGTGTCCCCTGCATCGGTAGGCGGACTCTCAACCACTACGCCACCAGGGAAGCCCAGTTCCTTTGTTTAAATCATGAGATTTAACAGAACATGTTTCCTAATTTAATAAAGATTTAAGTATTCAACATTTTTACCTTTTAATAATATAATTTTGATATCATTTCTTTTTTATACTCCAACAGATCCAAATTGTTCCTGTTACTATATATAACAGAAATGTTGAGAAACATATCCAAACTTTTTTGTTCCTTCATTCTTGGTGTTTGTATTCAACCTTTTGTTATAAATTCTTAAATCTCAAAACATTAAAATATGCACTTACTCAAGAATTACAACACAGTAACTATAAAAGACAAATAAAAAAGCACAATATTTAGATGAAATAGCAACTATAATTCCATGATGAACATAAACTGGTGATTCTCCCAAAACACAGAGAGTTTTGTAAAGAACACAGCACTGCTTACTGGACATTGGCCAACTGGTGGTAGAGCTACAACTATTTCTCAGATGTTGTTATGACAGGTGGCCATTTGTCAAGGGTTGTTATAGTAGAACTAATGAATTTATATTAGAGTTATATTATAAATTAACTTTACTGCTTATCACTGTTACTATCAATATAATAAAATTTACCAAGTGGTATAGAGTACTTCAATACTTTAACAACCAGTCAGGCCGTCAACTATCAGTCCCCTCAAATTCTGCATAAACCTCTCCTTGTAAGCGACAAGAGATACTCTTAATAAAGGACTATCTCCATTAGAGTCTGATGTGTGCCTGGCATGGAAAACCAGTAGGACTGGAAGTATTTGAGGAAAAACAGTGACTCTTTTCTAATACATTTTTTAACTGAAGTATAGTTGATTTACAGTATTGTGTTAGTTTCAGGTGTACAACACAGTAATTCAGTTTTGTATATATAGATACAAAACTGAATAGATATATTCCTTTATATATATAATAAATGTATTCTTTTTCAGATTCTTTTCCCTAATAGGTTATTACAAAATATTGAGTTTAGTTCCCTGTGCTATATGGCAGATCTTTGTTGGTTACCTATTTTATATATAGTAGTGTGTATATGTTAATTCAAACATTCTAATTTATCCCTCCCTCCCCACTTTCCCTTTGGTAACCGTAAGTTTGTTTTCTATGTCTGTGAATAAGTTCATTTGTATCATTTTTTTTTTTAGATTCTTCATGTAAGCGATATCATATGATATTTGTCTTTCTCTGTCTGACTTACTTCACTTAGGATGATAATCTCTAGGTCCATTCACGTTGCTGCAAATGGCATCATTTCATTCTTTTATATGGCTGAGTAGTATTCCATTGTGTGTGTGTGTGTGTGTGTGTGTGTGTGTGTATACATATACACACCACATCTTTTTTTTAATTAATTAATTTATTTTTAGCTGCGTTGTGTCTTCGTTACTGAGTGTGGGCTTTCTCTAGTTGCAGCGAGCGGGGGCTACTCTTCGTTGCAGTGTGCGGGCTTCTCATTGCAGTCGCTTCTCTTGTTGCGGAGCATGGGCTCTAGGTGCGAGGGCTTCAGTAGTTTTGGCACATGGGCTCAGTAGTTGTGGCTTGCGGGCTCTAGAGCGCAGTCTTAGAAGTTGTGGTGCATGGGCTTAGCTGCTCCGCGGCATGTGGGATCGTCCCGGACCAGGATTCGAACCCGTGTCCCCTGCATTGGCAAGCGGATTCTTAACCACTGTGCCACTAGGGAAGCCCCCTGCAAACGTTTTTAAGTTTAATTAGGTACCATATGTTTATTTTTGTTTTTATTTCCATTACTCTAGGAGACAGATCCAAAAAGATATCACTGTGATTTATGTCAAAGAGTGTTCTGCCTATGTTTTCCTCTAGGAGTTTTATAGTGTCCAGTCTTACGTTTAGGTCTTTAATCCATTTTGAGAATATTTTTGTATATGGTGCTAGAGAATGTTTTAATTTAATTCTTTTACATGTAGCTGTCCAGTTTTCCCAGCACCACTTATTGAAGAGACTGTTTTTTCTCTGCTGTATATTCTTGCTTCCTTTGTCATAGATTAATTGACCATAGGTGCGTGGATTTAGAAATCTAATACTTTTGCTAAGGACTTTGGCCAAGACAGGACTGGTAGCCCATTGGCTCTCCCAGTGAATTAATTACAAGGAAGACTATCCACTGGTTATTGGGAGAAGTGGAGACCTCCATGGAAGAGCATCAGCAGAGAAGACTCATCCTCCCCAATCCACTCACGAGAGAAAGACACACATGAAGTCCCAGAGTTCCCAGTAGCAAGAAACATACTTCAAGGTAAATGAGAGTGTGCACACTGAGTTACAAGTATAATGATGTCCACTGCAGTGTTATTTGTAATTGAAAAATAACAGTAGGGTAATAGGGAAATTGTTCAATAAATTATCCACCCATAAGATATAATGTAGCCCTTTGGGGGAAAAAAGTAGTCTTTTTATAAAGGTAGTACTGTAAATGTATGTTTTCTTCACTTGTCCCACTAAAATGCCTCCAAATTAACAATAAAATAAAATCATACAGTGAAGGGAATTCCATCTACCATGAACACAATATACGGCTCTATCCCAAACTACCAATAATAAAGAATTTCTATAAAACATAGTGATATTGGGCAAATTAAGGGAGAATTCCAAAAAAGTAATAGATAATGTTTCTGAGCTCAATGATATTCCCTCAAAACAAATGACAAGGCATGAGAAATCTAATCTCTTGCTTGGAACAACAAAAATGAAAGATACAGGTTGAGGAGGAGAAAATACACCTTGGTGCCACAATTTCGTGTAGAATTTGCAAGGCTGGAGTGGTCAGAATGTGGGCCAACCTTATTATTTTCTCAGACCTGGACTCTAACTTCACATGTAGTAGGTTGAATAATGCCCCCCCCCAAATTCATGTCCACCTGACACCTCAGAATGTGATCTTCTTTGGAAATTTGGTCTTTGCAAATGATATTAGCTAAAGAACTCTAGATGAAATCATCCTGGATTTAGAGTGGGTTCTAAATCCAATGACTGGTGTTTTTACAAGAAGTGGAGACGATACAGAGAGACACACAGAGAAGAAGGCCATGTGAAAAAAGAGGCAGAGAATGAAGTGACGCTGCTACAAACCAAGGAATGCCAAGGGTTGCCAGGACCCACCAGAGAAGCTAAGAAGAGGTAAGAAAGGATCCTACCCTGGAGCCTTCAGAGGGATCGTGGCCCTGCCAATACCTTATTTCAGACTTCTAACCTCCAGAACTGTGAGAGAATACATTTTGTGTTGCTTTAAAACTTACCACAAACTTACCACAAAATTTTGTGTTGCTTTAAAACTTACCACAAACTTACCACAAAGTTTGTGGTAAGTTTTTTGGAGGCCCAAGGAAACGAATGCACCACATAAATAAACTGGAGTGTGAAGAAAAAGAGAGAGGGGAGTATTAAGCAGATTTGCAGTGCTGATCAAAGTGGACTGAATAAAGCCAAATCATTAAACACAAAACATCTGTGATCTACTAGCCTTCATTATGAACCACAAAGAGAGATTAACACTGACCCCAGCTGACACCCATCAAAGAAACAGAGACTTCAGTCCTACAACGGCATGGAATTAAATCCCCCCAACACCTGAATGAGCAAGAAACATTCTCCCCTAGAGCCTCCAAGAAAGGGGCTTTGCTGACACCTTGATTTTAACCCAGTGAGACTATACTGGACTTCTGACCTATAGAACTGTAAAGTAATAAAAGTATGTTGTTTTAAGACACTAAGTTTATGCCAATACATTACAGCAGCAACAGAAAACCAACTGAGCAGGGATACAAGATGGGGCTGAAAATAGGAAGCTTGGTTGAAAGTCTTAAAGAAGCAATGAGACCTTTAAAGGCTTTCCCCATCCTGTGTAGCCAGGAGACAACTTCTCCCACCTAGCAGAAGACTGAGGTTGACCCTTTGAAGAAACTCAATCAGAGTTGGCTGGGACATCTGGCAAAGCTGTGGTCAAGTGTGAGCTACCTTAAAGTCTATAAATTGTATAGAGATCCTGATGCTTGTGCTTCCTGCAATGGAATGGCTGAGTCCCTTCTTGATTACCATAGAGTAAAACCTTCTTCCTGAGGGTCCCATTTTAGCAGGAGCTTTGAATTAGCATTTTAGTGTCTCACCCAGCTATTTACAGTTACCAAAGTGGACCAGACATTTTAGAAAGGCCTGTGACATGATAACTAAGCCAGAACAAACAGCAAAAAAGGAACTTGCAGGAAACTGAAACTTCAGGGAGAAGAAGGAAATTTGCAATAAGCATAATAAATATTCTCATTCATTCAAAGATATTTATCAAATGCTTATTATACTAGGCACTCATTTTTTCTAGGAGTTGAACCATAAAGTAGTGAACAAAGCAGAAAAAGCCCATGGCTTCATGAAGCTAACAGTGTCTCAGAGAGAGAAGAGATGCTAACAGACCTAAGAAATAAAAACAGGAAACAATACATAAAAGAAATGTGCAAAGAACAAGATAGAGCTTTTAAAAATTAAAAATAGAATAAGCTGGGGGACTTCCCTGGTGGTCCAGTGGATAAGACTCCATGTCCCAAGGCAGGGGGCCCGGGTTCAATGCCTGGTCGGGGAACTAGATCCCCCATGCATGCCGCAACTAAAAGTCTGCATGCCACAACTAAATATCCCACATGCTGCAACTAAGACCCAGAGCAGCCTAAATAAATAAATAAATAAATATTTTAAAAAATAGAATAAGCTGAAAAATTTTAACACTAGAAGGGTTAAATGATAATGTTGAGAATCTCTCAAGAGATGGAAAATGGAGGGAAAAATACCTTAATTAGAGGATCAGGTAAGGAAGTTCAAAATCAAAGTAACAGAGATACCTAAAAAGGTAGAGATAATGGAGAGAAGAAAATTATTATTTTATATTTTTATTATTTTTTCTTTTTTTGCGGTACGCGGGCCTCTCACTGTTGTGGCCTATCCCGTTGCAGAGCACAGGCTCCGGACGCACAGGCTCAGCGGCCATGGCTCACGGGCCCAGCCGCCCCACGGCATGTGGGATCTTTCCTGACCAGGTCACGAACCCGTGTCCCCTGCATTGGCAGGCGGACTCTCAACCACTGCACCACCAGGGAAGCCCGAAAATTATTTTTTAAATATATACAAAAGTAATTTTCTCAGATGTATATGAGTTTCTAGAGCAGAAAAAAAATGAATGAGTAAAGATCCACTCCAGGGAACATTATCGTGAAGTTTTAATGATAAAACTAAGGGATGGTTCTAAAATCTTCTCAAAAGAAAAACTAGATCCCAGCAGAAAGGACTGGGAATCTGAATGGCATCAGGCTTCTCTACAGCAACAATGAAACATCAAAGACAGGAAATAAATAAATGCCTTAAAAATTCCAAAGGATGATCATTTGTAACCTAAGAATTTACACAAAGCCAGACTTTGAACAGAGTATGGGAGGAGGATAAAGGCATTACAGACACACAAGCATTCAAAATTTCTCCCATGTCCCCTTCTGAGGAAGATACTGGAGGTTGTGCTCCAGTAAGCAGGAAAGTAGACAAGAAAAGAGGATTTAGGAAACAGCGCTCTCAGCACAAAGAGAATTTCCAGGATGCCAACCATGAAGCAGGCCCTGACAGCTGTTGGTCCACGTGGCAGCAGGAGGGCACGGGGCTCCAGGACTGACGTTCCCTGAGGGGTAAAACATGAAACTGGTAGATCAACTGATATTCCCTCCGTCTGAAAATGCTGAAGGGAAAATGTACAGTTCTAACAGAGTTTGAGGCGAATTAGTATACTCTGCAGCTCAACTAACTGATGATTATGTTTGCATAATTTCAAGATGTGTTCATTAAAGGACGTGAATATTCATTTATTCAAAATGGCAACACAACCTTATTGAAAGAGTGGGGAGAGGGTTATGTGGCGATGAGGGCTTCAGGGAGTCGGGGGGGTGGGTTGGCGAATATTGTAGGAGGAAGAACTCTTTTTCTTCCCTAATAGGAATTTAACAGCTAGCATTCAAATCAGAAAAATCAAGAATAGTAAACCGAGCCTACTTCTTCACAAAATTGTGATAAGCACCAGAGGAAAAGATATAAGACACCTGAAACGTTTGAAAATGGTTATTTCCAGGGCCCAGGAAGCAGGACTTATAAGCCTTGTAGAAATATCTGGAGTATTTGAGGTGCTCATTATATATCACCCGTCTTCCATCTTGATTTTGAACAAATTGAGAAGTAAGCCAAAAGGAGCGGCAGGTGAAAGAGAAATGATCACTATTATCACCAATAGTGGCCGATCTGGGGAGATGGGGAGCGTTAAGCATCAAGCAGGCTTACTGACTGAATCCCAGTGTTGGGCCGGGGGGGGCCCTCCTCCCCGCAACACGTGCATATGTTATTTGGAGGGGGGTCAGGTGTTGCTGAGCGGAATAGTGTGAGACCCCTGAGCTGGGAAAATGACTAGTGTCTCATTCATTTTACTTGTATGAAGTGAATAAAGCAAGTATTTTATTTCAGTATTCAAAACCAAGGATACAGTAGCATATTCCTACCGGCTCAAGGCACAGTTCTCTTTTATCCCAATATTTTAACTTTATATTGAAATTCTGAATCAGAGATAGGTAAAGAGAGAATGTAGTTTAAGGAGGAAAGCAGCAGGAGCACAGTGTTTTGAGCTTTTAGAAAGAAGTGCTCCTTGCTTGCCCTCTGAATGGGCTGTCCTGAATTCCTCTTCAGGAATTGCCTCTTCCCCAGAGTATCTCCTTTTTACCAGTATTATTTATCCTTATTTCCTTGCTGACGTGGCTCTGAGAGACTGAGGGACACCCTGGAGGTCACTCGGGAAGTCCCTGCTGGAATCAGGAAGACAGCCAGAGTTCTAGACTGCAGGTTTCTTGATGAAATCGATGGCCTGTGCTTCTGCACTCCTCTGAGCCCTGCCTCAGCACTGCGCCTGCCTCAGCACCCAGGAGCCCGGAGCTGAGCTCGTGCCGCAAAGAGAAACTCAGTTTTTGTGCTTCCTGATTAAGCTGGGGAAAAAATTCCTGTCTCTAATGTAAAAATAACAGGCATTCATCATTTCTCATCTCCTAAATAGATTTAAAAAAAAAAAGAAAAGAAAAAGAAAGAGCAATGATTTGGGTGTGTTGCTTTAAGTGCCATTGCAGAAACCACTGTCAAAAGCAAAGAAGCCTGCACTGCGTTCCTTAACCCCACAGATATTTGTTTCTGCTTTTATGGTTCTCGTTGACCTGGAAGGCGAGAGCCCCTGGCCAAAAAATGAGCCAAATGCAAAGGAAAACAAAGTCAGCTCAGGGTTGGGAACCTGAGGAGAACATTTTTTAGAGCACACTGGGATTCTATTTTGATATTTACACCTGTGATTTTTAAATAAGCAAAACGGATCCTTTTAGGAAGTAGATAGTTATGCTAGATTACAGACCAGCTGGTGGTAAAAAAAAATCCACCGGAATCACCTAAGGATGTAATCTCATCAGGAAAAATGCAACTTACTCTTACTTAGGCAGGGACCAAAAACCTCAGTCATATACAGTGAGGATTAGTAGAAAGAATGGGCTTTGGAGCCAATATTGGGTACAAATGAGAGCTGCTTAGTATTGGGCAAGCTACTTACCTCACTGAGCCTCAGTTAATTCATCTGTAAAATGGGAATAGTAATAGTGCTAAAACTCATGAGATTGAAAAGAGATAGGTGAAAACTTCTAGTTCATGGTAAGTACATAATATATGTTAGTTCCATTTTTTTGCTCCTGTTGTCCATCATGATAGGCATTAGTGCTGGTCACCAAATCTTTCCATTCTTCTCCCAATCATGTAGTGCAACTGCACTTTCTTGCTCCTTTGAAGATAGATATGGCCATGCTTTTTGCTTTAGCCAGTGAAATGTGAATAGCCGTAAATGTATCACTCCCAAGCTGAAGCAAGTACAAGATTTGCCACGTGTCTTTTCTTTATGACAGCAACTGGCAATGTTCTAGATAGTGACCAACTTGGAGACAGGAGTGAGGATGACACAGCAGAATTCACAGAGGACAGGTAATGTGAGTGAGAAACAGAAACCTTTGTTGTTTTATGTCGCTGTGATTTTCTGAGCTCTTTGTTACTGCAGCATAACCTGCACCCTCCTGACTGACCCACTCTGCTTTAAGGAACTGCATTTGCCACAACTCAGTTCACTCCACAGCCGTGTGCTGAATAGATGTCAAGCCCTGTGCCTGATGCTGGAAAATACATGATACTGATTCTTGTTCTCAAAGAGCTCATAATAAGGGGGGAAGAAGAAGGTCATTGTCAGAGTCTTTTATTTATTTATTTTTTTAAAATTTTATTTATTTATTTTGCGGTACGCAGGCCTCTCACTGCTGTGGCCTCTCCCGTTGCAGAGCACAGGCTCCGGACGCGCAGGCTCAGTGGCCATGGCTCATGGGCCCAGCCGCTCCGCAGCATGTGGGATCCTCCTGGACCGGGGCATGAACCCGTGTCCCTTGCACCGGCAGGCGGACTCCCAACCACTGTGCCACCAGGGAAGCCCCTGTCAGAGTCTTTTAAAACTATCCCCCATTGATTCTAATGTTTAACAAGAGTCAAGGTTGGGAACTACTGCTTTTGTGCACATTGAATCTTTCATATATGTTCTGATTGCCTGCAGATGTTGATAACAGAGAAGCTAGAGATTATGCTAGAAAGGAGAAAAAAAAAGCACATCAGAAGAGACTGAAAAAAGTGGTTAAACTGACAAAGTAAAACCTAAATATGTCATCTTTACCTTTGTTGCCCACAACTTTCTGGCTCACTCAGCTTTCTTTCCTCCACTTTCCTCTTATGAAAAGTTGCTAGAATTTTGTTTTCCTTTAGACTAAATGTCAAGTCAAAAGCAATGTAAAGTTGTTTATTATCACAATAACTCTAGAGCCACTTACTTTTGTAAAAAAAAAATCCCAAAGATGTAAAATAAAAAGCCAAAATAACAAATTACTCATGGTGGAATTGTAGGCACAGTGCCCATTGGGGATGTCATTTTGGATGGGGGAAAGGGAACCTTCCCAACCCTACCTTAAATCACACCATCCTGTGTTTCTATGTGAAAATGATACGGGTGCTTAGTAAGTTTTACTAGTATCCCTTTGGCAGTTTTCATTAAGGTTTTTGTTTGTTTGTTTGTTTTGGATTTTTTTTTGCCATGCCATGCGGCTTGTGGGATCTTAGTTCCCCTACCAGGGATTGAACCTGGGCCCTCAGCAGTGAGAGCGTGGAGTCCTAACCACTGGACTGCCAGGGAAGTCCCTATCTTGTTCGTTCACTTGGAACATATTCCTATTTCTTCATTTTACTTGACTCTCTGTGTGGTTTCTATGCATTAGATAAAACAGCCACCTCTCCCTGTCTTGAAGGAGTGGCCTCATGTAGAAGATGAACCTCATCATTCAACCCTACCCTAGCTCTTGGTTGCCTGTCAAAGTTTTGTGATTGTCCAAGCAGCTTATTTTATTTTTAGTGGCTCTCAGTAGTTGAGGGTGTGCCAAGATCTGTCAGTGTCCCAAAGTGGGGAATCTCAGTCAGCACCTAGATTTAGGCTGATTGAAGCCAAATGCTCAAGTAGCAGCTTTTAAAGAATACAAATATATACAGTCCTATGGGACAACAAGTGTAAGCCCTCTTGGTTACCAGAGCCAAGTGATCCAGGGTTATCCTCTGGGTGACAGACTGGGCACCAGAAGTAAAAACCGGGACACCAGACATGTGTAAACGATCCCTTCCGAGAGATACTGGTGCTCTGGAGTGAGGCAGAGGGAGAGCACAGAGATGGTGCCCACTGGGAAAGAAAGAGAGAAAGAGAGAAAAGAGAGGAAAGAAAGAAGGGAAGGAAGGAAGAAAGAAAGAGAGGAAAGAAAAGAAAGAAAGAGAAAGCAGGCAAGCAAGCAAGGGGGAGGAAGAAAGCCTAGAGTTTTAAAAAAAGAAAAAGATGGTGCCCCCAAGGCAGAGGGAGAGCAGAAAAAATGGTTCCCATCAGTCTCCGTCCCCAGAGAGCATCCCAGCAGGCCCCCAAATGTGTGTCAAATCAGATGTCTGTCCCTCAGGCTAACACGCCAAGACAAGAAAAGAAGCCTCTCTCAACTCTGCGTTTAGTTCCCTCCTGACTCTGGGTCACCACACTGAGGGTGGGGCTTACAGTAAAATGGTGTCTCAGCCTTCCCTACCCAATGGGTAAGAGTCACTCAGCCAGTTTTTGTTGTTGCTGTTTGTTTTTTCAGAGGACGTTGTTCTGTGTGTAGACTTGGAGTGTTTGTCGGAGGAGGTGAGTGAGGCATCCTCTTATGTCACCATCTTGAACCAGAACCTGGTTTCTTTTTTCCTTTGGCAGTTTCATATGAAAAAGTCCTTATTAGCTTAAGTATGACCCTGTACCTTTAAACAGTCATTACTGAATTTTGAAAGGCTCCTCTCCAGAATTACAACAGAAGCCCATCCCATCATTCTTAACTGGTAATTACCAATGACCTCCATAAACTCTATGTTCAAATAAATCATACAGTTAGTAGAAGGATAAATATGATGCCAACTAATGTGTATACTTATGCAGATATCTAAAAATAAATAGAGTTGGCTCTTTAATAATAATTCATACCCATTGATTACTCTACTTAAATCTCTTAGCAAAGAACTTGATCAAGGCTACTCTGTAATAAGTCATCATGTGGTGGTAGTAAATTTTCTCATGAGGCTCCCTTTTTCTTCATGACCAGGCAGTAAGGTGTGTGGACCTGGGACACCTACAGGTGTTGTTCAGTTTTACTGCTTTCATATCGTGTGACCTAGACAAACGATAGGCCAGCTTTTCTCCATTACTACAATGACAGCAGTTTTAGCCTTCTCAACTGTCATGGCAGTTGACTGCCAAGTTCAGCTGCTAAATCTTCAGTCCAATGTGGATCTCATTGAGCTACTATAGAACTGTGTGTCAAATACTGCTAGTCGCCCACCCAACATTTGTTTCCCCCTTCTGTATTACTAGTATATCCCTGATTTTCTACATGCTGATTAATAGCCCAGTTATTAGTCTAACTCCTTTGCAGCTAGACAGCTCCATGTGACCAAGTTGTGACCAGTGAAATGTAAGAGAAGTTTTGACAGCATGTCCTTTCCTAAATAAAAAGGCCAAGCCTAGCAAGGAGGCCTTCTGTCTTTCACTCTTCATTTTTTCCCTTCTTCCTGCCTGGAGCACAGATGTGATGTCTGAAAGAGGTAAGCATTTTGTGGCTATGAGGATAAAAGTCATACATTAAGGAAGATAGATAAAGGATTTGGGTTCCTTGATGGCATTGTGGAGCTCCTCTGCAAACCCTGGACAGTCTGCTTTCAGACTTCTTTTTATTTTTATTTATTTATTTATTTTACAGCTTTTTTTCTTTATTTTGAAATGTGCTTGACAAAAGTTTGAAACAGCAAACTTAGAATAACAAATCATTAAGTTTTAAAATCCTGATAATCATTGCCTAAGCAACGATGTAATCCCAACAATAAAGTTGAATTAGTTCATTATTGAAGAGCCACGGAAAAATACTAATTTGATTACTTACATTAAAATGTTTTTGACAGTATATTAGAAATCAAGATTTAAATCAGACTTCTTTTCGCATGCAAAAAATAAACTCTTATTTGGTTAAATCACTAAGGATGAGTTTCTGTTATACGCAGCCAAGTACAAACCCCAGCCAATACAACCTGCATCCGGGCCTCATTCCCCTTCCCACCAAGTGGAGATTCAGGGTCATCTGTGGGCTCTGGGGGGAGTCAGCTGGATAACATTTGTAAAGATCCTAGTAGGAAGGGTGTGATTTTTAAAAATATATATAATTGTTTTCTTTTAAGCAGAACTTTGTATACAAGATCTTCTTAGCCAGATGCATCACTGTATCAGGGAAGATTAGGATTATTAGACGAGGAAAGCAAAGACAAGGGCAGGGGAGAAGTAAAGGCTAATTGGTTACCCTGAAGTCCAGTTTGTATGGAAAAGGCAGATTAAATGCATGATTGTTTTCTTTTTTCTAAAACAATTTCAAAATGAGTTCATTCCTTCTTACCCATCAACAGCGACCAGTCGAGTTACTTTAGAATCATTATGAACTTATAGATGTAACCATATTTGATACGTTTGAAACAATTGCAATTGTTATCAATTTTTGGTGCTCAGATTGGTCTATCCTTGTCTAGTGGGAGCCTATTTGAATTGATTTCTTAGTCTTCCTGACACAAGAAATGGTTGATAGCTTCCTTTATTTCTGTAAATATTTATAAATAAAATGATAGAATGTCTGGGATTTGCTTTAAAATGATGGCACAGAGAAAGGGGACTTGGATGAAATATGATTGACCGTGAGTTGATAGTTGTTCAAGCTGGGTGATGGCCCCATTGGAGGTTTATTATACTATTATATTTGTAAACGTCTGGAATCTTCCAAAATAAAAAATATTTTTAAAGTTCACACTATGACTTCCATAATAGGACCTTAAATCCTTAGCAAGACAATAGTCTTAAATGCCTGGCTTTGGTGGGAGAAAAAGAGATTTCTGATTTCTCCAGGCTGCTCTTGACTTATCAAGAGGAAATGTAGAGGTCTGAGTATAGAGTTTTACCCAAAGTCAAAGGTAGTGAGTTTTCCAGATATGACCAACATTCCTCCTAGACCCAGGAAAGCATGAAGAAACCCTCTCTAAGTGGAAAACAAGAGGAGAGTGGAGGGTAAAGAGAGCAGAAAACGTTTGATGAAAGGTTTCTCCTTGTGGGTACCTCTTGGCAGTTTTGGTGGTGATCGCAGGGCCGGGTAAAAGTGGCTTCCCGCAGTAAGCCGTCTGCCTTACCTTCGCCCACTCTTTGGCCCAGATTCTTGCCTCCAGTCCCCAACAAGCCTGGCTCAACTTATTGTGGTGGGGGGATCTTGCTTTCACTGGGCTTGGAGTCCAGAGGCCAGCATACGAACGCTGTCTATGACTCAAAAGGACAATGTCTGGGGTCTCAGTTTCATCACCCATGAAATTAAAGGTCCGACTGCAAGACTAAAGATCCTTCAGTGTCCCAGCCAGCCAAACCAGAGACCTCAGAAACCCTGGGCCTGAACATACAACCCTGCAGCCCTTCTTGCCTTTTCACTGATCGTCCTTGTTGCCATTACACATTACATGGCCTCCTAAATGTGTGACTGCTGTCACTTTTTGCAGATAATTGGAGAGGAGGGGCCCAGCAGAGATGACCCTAAAGTTGGCAACACTTTCAGGCTTTGGTAATCAGGCGCGTCACCGTCCTGTACGATTTCTCCTCTCCGTCCTTGCTCGCCTGCAAATCCTGACCCCCGTCCTCACTGCAGAGAAATCTGCGAAGGGACGGCTGCCGGCGTCGCCTCTGCGCCCAGGAGGCGTGGAGCAGAGAGCGCGGGAGCAGAGCGTCCTGCGGCCACGCTCCCCGCGCGGAGGCGAGAGGGAGGGGCCGGAGGGGGCCCGGCAGCACCAGAGGCGGCGCGCGGGGCTCGCGGCGGCTCAGTCTCCTCCCCAGCCCAGCCCCGGACGGCGAGAGCGGCGGCGAGTGCGAGCCGCAGCCCGGGCCTCGGAGCGAGGAGGCGGAGGGCCGAAGAAAGCGGAGGACCGGAGCGGCGGGCCGCGCTCGGGCCCCCGCCGTGTGCGCGTTCTCCTGGCGGATCCCGGTAAGTGCGGGCGGTCGAGCTCCGGCCAGCCGCCAGGCATGGTGGCCGCAGTGGTCGTTGTCCCCGTATCCCGGTTGCGCGCATCCCGCTGCAGGCTCACAGGTAGCTCCGCGGTGGACGTGGTGCCCCAGGCCCCGAAAGGAGTTAGCCAACTCTCTGCGCTCCCGGGCGGGGTTTCCGAGCCCCGACTTCTCCCACCCCAACCGCCCCTGCTTCCGGCTCGGGGTAGGGGGCGCTGGGCAGGGCCTGCAGTCGGGGAAGGCGCAAAGAGGGGCGCTCCCCTTCCCCACCTACTCACCAACGATTCGGGAAGATGCCGGCCAAGCCCCTCCTCAAACTGCATCCCAGCCTCTGGCTCGCTAGTGGGGCGTCTGTCCTTCAGTTTTATTTTCCTATGAACCCACCAGGGAAAGTTTGGGACCACACACGGCAAAGTTGGGGCGCGGCTGGGGGTGCACTTCGCCGGCGGAGCGGTGGGTTTTGCAGGTCGAGCCCGGCTCAGGCTGGAGCCGATAGCGCACCCTGGGAGTTGAGTCTGTCCCTGACGTTTGCCCCGGCCGAGCTTTGTGACAATCCCGAGCGCAGTGAGTTGCTTAATCGTTCACGCTAAGCATAGACATCTGTCAGGCCAGCTGAGAATCTCTGTGCTGGGTTAGGTTTATCTCAGGAGTAATAGCATCTCAGCCTGGTTTGATTTGGGCTCCCTCTGCAAACCTGAGTTCCAGCTAATCTCAGTGTGTCACTGGCGTGTGTTTAATTAGCTTATTTTACACCTGAGATGATCTCAGCGAATGCCTCTAAAATGAAATCGTTGATACAAGAAAAAACCAAAACCCCCAAACAAAACTGTTTTTTAAAGAAAATTAAAAAGGGGAACCTTCGGAATATCAGCTGTCATGTGTGGGTATTTTACCCTTCTCTGTGGAGACAGAGAATGAAAACTGCTTGGGTATCTTACCTACTAGAGAGTCAGTGTCAGGGCTATTTTTGGCAGATTTTGTGGACAGAGGTATCACTGCAGCTTGCATATTGTTTATGAAATACACATTTGATGTCTTGAAGCAGCCTACTTGTTAGAAGTTGTTTGATTTACTAAGTTGTCTATTTTAAATACGACTAAAGGTTGTTTTTTAAAATAAGCTTTAGCTGAATACAGTGTCTAGATATTTAGGGAAGACAGTTTGTTCATGTCATCAGAACATTCTTTTGTAAACTTAAATTTTTAAAGGGCTACTTTTCTGCATTTGCTATAGGAGGGGCTTTCCATGAAAAATAGGATCCTGAGATCTTTATGTGTGCAGGAAAAGAGTGCTGTCTCCTCCAACACTCAGCCCTTGCCAAGTGATAGATTAATCAGAAAAGTGTGCCTGCAACTGGAATTATATAATTGGACCAAAAGAAAAGACAGTGGTTTTGGTTGTCAAATACGTAGATAATTCTAAAGGAAGTGATACCTTTTTTAGCCCTGGGAGGTTATTTGTTACATGAATTAAGGTGGGATAAATAAAGATTTCCATCTACATCTATAAAATTTTTGTATTTAACAGACACAAATACATAGTCTATGTCTAACATTGGATTTACCAAAATGTTTGCCTTTGTACATACACTGTCATAAGTGCCTAGTATGTGTCACGTCCTACTCGTAATGCTTCATGTATTTTTAACTCATCCTCAAAGCAGCACGTGGTGGTAGGTGCTGTAATTGTCCTAATTTTTGAAATGGGGAAACTGAGGCACAGAAAAATTAAGGAACTTAATCCAAGGTCACATGGCTATAGGATAGGATTTTTTCATATCTGCCAAGTTGTTTTGTAAAAAAGACATGATTTTACGATTCACATATCCTTGTTTTTATTTTTATTTAAGCATAAATGTTGAAAATATTTCATGTGAAGCCTAAGAATCCCTGATTGTGGAAGCACCCCAGAAGCACTGTTAACTGTAAAGTGAGGAAAAGTATGAAAGAACCATCTGGTTGAGTGTACAATTCGAAGACCACCACATCCACCAGAAGACCCAGGATGGATCTGCACCAAAGCACCACCACCATCTCTTTCCTTGAGAAATGGTGTTCAGTTAAGTCACCGTCTGGCTGCAGGAGACATTATAATGTCAGAAAAAAACTGAAGTTGATTCGAATCTTAGGCCTTTTCATGGGCCTGGTAGCCATTAGCACTGTTCCGTTTTCAATCAGTGCCTTTTCTGAGACAGAGACACCGAGCACAGGAGAGGCCAGTGGTGCAAGTGGCCCCAGGGTAGCACACGATTACCGTCAAAGAACTCTCTTAGATTTAAATGACAAGATTCGAGATTATACGCCACAGCCACCTGTTTCTCAGGAAGGCAAATCTGAGAATGGTACAGATCATGCCCAAGGAGACTACCCAAGAGACATCTTTTCCCTCGAGCAGCGGAGACAAGGTGCCATCATTCTCCATGTCATTGGAATGATCTACATGTTCATAGCCTTAGCCATTGTCTGCGATGAGTTCTTTGTTCCCTCTTTGACTGTCATCACTGAAAAACTGGGCATCTCTGATGATGTGGCTGGAGCCACCTTTATGGCTGCCGGGGGCTCAGCCCCAGAACTTTTCACGTCTCTCATAGGGGTATTTATCGCTCACAGCAATGTTGGCATTGGCACAATCGTGGGCTCAGCGGTGTTCAACATCCTCTTTGTCATTGGCATGTGTGCTCTGTTTTCCAGAGAAATCTTAAACCTGACATGGTGGCCACTCTTTCGGGATGTGTCCTTCTACATCATTGACTTGATCATGCTGATCATATTTTTCCTGGATAACTTTATCATGTGGTGGGAAAGCTTGCTTCTCTTAACAGCTTACTTTGGCTATGTGGTTTTCATGAAATTCAACGTCCAAGTAGAAAGATGGGTGAAGCAAATGATAAACCGCAACAAAGTCGTCAAGGTGACAGCACCAGAGGCCCAAGCAAAGGTTGGTGGTGGTGGTTGTTTATTTAATGTCTTCTTGACCATAGCTCTGAACTCTTATGTTTTTTAGATCTGCCACTTTTTAAATGGGACGGTGTTTGGGGCTGTAATGAATAGCAGGGTGCTTTATGCATTTCTTTGACAGCCAGACCAACATGACAGTGGGAAAAATAATTTGGGGGGTATTCTGGGGAATGTCTACTAAGTTCTCAAGCTACTTGCCTCAGAGTAAAACATTTATAAATATAGGTTACATAAGCTTCTCAGAGCAGGCTCAGCAGTTATTTGTCGCTTATTTTCTTATTTTTGTGAGCCGTTTTATTTTCATGGGAAAGTGTGTGTGTGTGCCTTGCAAGTTGCAGGGCTTTTTCGATTTAAATGAACGTGTGACAGTTATCAAGAACCATCTCTTTAAAGGTGCTTAGCGAAGAAAGTTTGTTTGTGTCAGCAGAACTGGATCTTTAAGTCAGCAGCCTAGGGCCTAGCAGGACTGGTCGTTAGAATGGGTCCTGGCCATTCTTCTTGATGCACACAATAGTGCTTCAGACCACTCGACCAGGCACCGATCGGGATATGTGAAAGAGTCAGTGGCAAGCCATGCTGCCTGCCTCTGTAGCTCGAGGGCCCATTTTGCACGCCATGATAAACATGACCCAAAATATTTTTTATGGTAGGATTTGAGGGAGTTTTAATGACATTTTAGTGGCCATCCTACCACTTAAGTAGCAAGCAAGTTGGTAAAGAGCTTAGAAGAAATCGATCTGCAAAAATATAGATTAATTATTAAAAATAATCCATGTGCCACATCAATAAAATTTTCTGTTAAGTAGAGTAATGCTATTCTGATCTATATCCTAACATTGGAATGTCGTCTCGGAATGTGATTTTAAACAGTAAAACAAAATACATATGCAGACTTTTCATACTTGCATCTGGGGAAATTCTCATGTATGCAAAAAACGGATGTTGAGTGGAGGGTGAGATGTTTTGTCCAGAATGAAGGAAAAAATGATATTAATTTAGCATAATTCCTTTATGTTCAAGTTTGATGACCATCCATCATTTTTGTAGCAGCCGTGAAATAGAAGCAAAGCACAGACAAAAAAACCACTAGTAATATTTCTATTTATTCCATGCAAAAAAGAAATGTTCTATACTGTATTTTTTCTAACGTATCACTCAGTGTATGGTTGGTTGTTAGAAACTGTAGTAAAAAAAAAAAATCGTGGCAAATAAGCATTCAGATGTGATAGTGAGTCTGTATCCTTGAGGGCGTAAGACAGGGTCATCACTGGAGCCCAGTCCCTGATCTAATTTTGTAGCCCAAAGGATGATCCCTCAAGCCATCTCCTCAAGACTGGCTACAAGTTTGAGTGGTTTGCATTAGTCGTCTACGTGTGTATTCCAATTAGAATGCTAAACAGTTGCTAAGGGAAAGGCCTGTTTTTTAGAGGCAAGGGAATGATTTGGTGTCTTATAAATATCCTGGGCCCATCAAAGCTAAAAAGTCTTTTTGAGAACTCAGTACTTTTTCGTTTTGGTATGCCGCAGTGGAACTTTATTAACTTAGGCACAGACTCGGCTAAAGGTTATGTTGGCAACGTGTATGAAAAAGGAATTTGCAGAGCAGTCCAATGGTGTATTGAAGATTGCAGGGGGATTTTGTCTTCTGATAGGGAGGAAGGAGGTGGTTTTGTGCATTTAGTAATAACCTTTTAAATATGGTTTACAGAAGGTTTTTAATAAATTATGTCACTCATTAAATCAGCTCTTGCAGGATTTTTACCTACTATATTAGGTGACTGTCATGTCATTTTAATGGTAATTTAAAAGTCAATAACTTAGGCTGGCATTCCTTAAAGTTGTTACTCATATCCATAATTTTTGCTATGCTTAATATTGTGCATTTTAAAAATTTTGGAATTCTGGATTTACCTAATTGAAAAAGAAAGCAAATTATATTCATGACTATATCTCCTGTTTCTGATTTACCTCCAAAATATGTTCATTTTATTATTTTCCTTTGAGCACCAAATAGCTTTAGTTTATTCCACTTAATCATTATTATTTATTTTGTCATTCAGTAACTAGATTGAACTATAAATTATCATGGGACCAGAATTTTTTAACATAGCTAAGTCTTGTTCGGTATGCTGGAACACAGATATTTTTAGGTGGAACAGTACATAATGATGTGTGATTTCCTTTAGGAAATTTTACCTTGCCAATTTCACTTTTGAATAATTGTTGGGAAAAAATTTTTTCAGCAGTTGGTCTTTATCAGATGTCTGACTTCAGAATCTTATGGAGATTTTGCTCTCTAAGCACTGAACATAAGGTGTCTCAAGGAGGGATGAGTCTTTGAGCTTGGCTGTCTTGTTCTCTGATCTGCAAAGTCGATTTCTGGCTGTATACTCCACCTTTCCTACCTAAGTCAGTGCTTCTAACATCATCAGAACACTCAGAAAAAGACCCCAAGCCAAAGACAGCCCTCAATGGAGTCTTCACAGAGAGTAATGTACTGTACAAGAGTTTAGGAAGCAAAATACTAAGCATATTTTTAGGCAAAGCTACCTCATTGTCTTAATTGCACAATTATGGAAGAGGGGAGTATGGGAAAGTGGAGGAAACATTTTAGATATTTTTATACAAGTCATCAATGATTCTTACTAAAAACTCATCAGTTCTACTGGGCTGTAGACAGTGAAATATCTTTGAAACTGCTTGCTTCCTGGACCAGTTGAAAATCTTAATTTGGTTTCATTATTGATGATGGGGCAACCGTGGAGCATGAAAAATTAGAAAATACAAACATTTTTCTCATATTTAAAGTAATAGTTTCCCATTTTATTTAACTGTTCCACCTGGTGTTTGGTTTTTTAATTTGATATTTTTATTGCATCTTTTAGTGATAATATTATTGTTTAAAAAAATGTCGTGTAGTGTCATGACATGGTAAGGAGATCCTGGGCTTTGATTCAGGGAAAAAGGGTGTTAGCCCAGGTGTATAATAAGACTTGTGACCTCAGAGAAGTCACATAAACTCACTGAGCCTCATTTTCCTAATTAGGAAAATGAAAATAATAATACCTGCTTCATAAAGTTGGGAAAATTACTAAATGAAGAAATGAATGTTAAGCAGCTAACATAGTCCTTGGCAAATGTGGGTTGTTCACTAAGTGTTAGTTCCTTTCCTTTCATCTTTTGTTCTTACATGAAAAGTGAATCAGGATAAATTATTTCAAATTTGAGAATTTCAAAATATTCCTTGAAGATTGTAGTTCATGCCAGTGAATCACTGAGTTAAGCAGGCTGTTGTCTCCCTTAGGGGCATGTGGTATTTGTCATATTATAATATTTTTAAGCCTAATTTCATATACAGTGAACGTATGCAGGGAAGACATTATTATAAACTCCAAGGAAACCTTCAAATGCCTTTGTTGTCCTGAAAGTTTATTTCGTAAACTGTGGTTTAGAAATATCTATGCTAAGCAGAGATTTTTGTTTTAAGGGTATTTTTATTTATAAATGATTGGGACTATCTTCCAAAAACCTCTCCAGAGCTGGTTGGGAATTAATTTGAATCCTGCAGATGTGAAGCAATGGAGTTTCAGGGCATCTGGCATGTTTTGCAGTGTGCCTGGCCTGCCTGCTGAGGTCCCCTGATCTGCTATGGTGCTAGGCTGTCATTGGCCTAGAAAGCAGCTGTCCATGGTATTTAACTTCTTCTTAGACTTGGCACTGTAATCTGACAGCATGTCAGCCCAGTTCAAATGAAGGGAATGGTCTAAATAAAGATGCTTAAAGCTGGATAGTTGAAGGCAGGCTACTTAGTAATTCAGGTGTGCCTTGCTTTATTCATTTTGTGTGTTCCTGAAAAGTTGCTTGCCAGCAGAGTGTTTGCAATGCAAATTGTTATTAATGATCATGGGAAAATCGAAATTGAAACAATATTATAAACTTCATAAAGTGAAGTATTTCTGGTAAGATGCTAAACCATAAACAATTATATAAATACAAATGTATAGTCCCAAGCCTTCTTAAGGCAAAGAATATGTTATAAATTCAACCTTTGTTTCCCCTCCATACCTAGTATGTAAATTAGTAAAATTAATGTACAGATTTCAGTGAGATCATCCTTATAGTGAGTATTACTTGATAGACTTGGAAACTCTCTGTCCTCAAAAGAAAGAAAATATAGGCACTAAAATTCTTAACTGACTAGATGCCTGTGATTGTAGCATTCTTTTGAGTTCCTGGACCCAATTCAAACGTGTAGGGGTCGGGTAGGGGGTGCTTCCCTCCCAACACCAAGAAATTTTCAGACACCAGCAGGGTGTCCAAGAATTTAACTCAATTCTGACACTGTCCACCCAGAGAGAACATCAGTTTTCCACAAGTTAAGGGTTCAGTCCTACAAGACTGCCCCCACTCCCCATGCAGGTCACAAGTCCAGGTTGTTACCTGTAATTCTGACCTACTGGCTGTAAGTTAGAGGTTCCAGTGACCCCCTCCTCGGGTTCAATGAATTTGCCAGAGGATCTCTCAAAACTAAGAGAAACATTTCACTCACTAGATCGCTGGTTTCTTATAAAAGGATATAGCTCAGGAGCAGCTGGCTGGAAGAGATGTCTAGGGTGAGGCACGGGGAAAGGCATGGAGCTTCTGTGCCCTCTCCAGGCACCACTCTCCCAGCACCTCCAGGTGTTCACCAACTCTGAACTCTGCCATTTTGGGGGGTTTTATGGAGGCTTCATTACGTGGGTGTGGTTGATTAAATCATTGGCCACTGGCGATTGATTTGACCTCCAGCCCCTCTCTCCTCAGTCCCACCCTTCAATCACACAGTTGGCTCCATTGGCAACCAGCCCCCATCCTTAGGTGCTTTCCTAAAGTTGTCTTATTAACATAAAAAAACGACACCTTTATCACTCTCCACACTTCGGAAATTCCAGGGGTTTTGAGAGCCTCGAGCCCGGAACTGTGAACCAAGACCAAATATATATGAGAAATATATTTTCGTCATCTGAATGACCAAATATATATATTTCTTATAAATCACAGTATCACAGTCTGCTTGTTGATCTAGGGATACAGCATGGTGCTATTTTCCTTGTTTTGCTTCCCTCTACTTACGTTAAAAGCAAACCCTTCAGTTACTGCATATGATTCAAAGGGTGAAGGAGGCACTTTGACAGACTCAGAAAGCCCAGTGGATTTTAATACACAGAGGGCAGATTGCCCATGGCTGTTTCCCTAGCTACTCTGGTTCCTCCAGCAAGAGATGACCTAAACTTTGTGAATCCTGGCAATGTTGAGAGTGAGGACTTATCACCACTTCCCTTCCTGTCTCCTTTCTTCCTCTCTCCTTTTCGCCTCCCTTCTCCCCCTTTTTTTTCCTAGAACCAGATAATTTGTATTTTAACTTTAACAAGGAATGAGATGGTTAAGTTGCTCAAAGATGAGTCAAGAACATCTGTGTGGATTTGACTGGTTTAGTTTCTTCATTCTTCTATTTTCAACCTCCTTTTGTTTTAGGTTAAGTCTCTAGTAAACAGAATATAGCAGCATTTTGTTTAATTCAGTTTGACAATCATTATCTTTTAGCTGGAAAGTTTAGTTTATTTACATTGATTGTGATTACTATTACATTTGGATTCTTTTCTATCATGCTATTTTAAACTTTCTATTTTTTATAACTTTTTTTTGCTCTTGTTTTGGATTGATTTTTTTCTAAATCTGCTTTTCCCATTAGTAGTTTGGAGTTTATACATCTTATTTCTAGTCTTTCACTGTTTACCCTAAAAATTTTAATGCATATATTTAACTCAACAGAGTGTAAAGCTAATATCTTTACACTCATGCTAAACATCTTAAGGGCCTTAGAGCGTTTTAACTAAGTCTCCTTTCCCCCAATGTAAATGATTTGAAGTCTACAATTTAAGTTCTACCTTGATGTTTTATAACAGCTTTATTGAGGTATAATCTTCACTTTTTAAATCCTACAAATTAGACATTATGCCATCAATGTTTTTAGAAGTATCCACATTTTTACCAGTTTTTCTCTTCATTTCTTTTCTCATATCAGACCTTTTCTCTATGACTTTTTCTTGTACTAACATTCTTTATAAGTTCCTTTAGCAAGAATCTGTTAATAGTATCTGCTCCTGATTTTTATTTGCTTACAGATCTATTTTACTTTTGTTCTTGAAGGATAGCTTTGGTGGGTAGAAAGTTATTTTCTCATTCCACTTTGAAATAATAATTCTACTGTCTCCGACTTCCACTTTTGCCATTTAAAAGACTGCTGCTGGTGTGAATGTTGCTCCTTTGTAAGAAGTTGGTCTCTTCTCTTTGACTACTTTATAAGGTTTTCTCTTTGTTTTTGGTATTCGGCATTTTCCTGATGCCATGACAGGTGTGATTTTCTCACTTAATTATCCCCTATTTGTGATTCATTAGACTTCTTGAATTTGAGGATTAGTGCCTTCCACCAATTTGGCCTCTACCTCATTCTTCGCATAATCTTCTAGAATTCTGATTGGATATATGTTATACCATCTCAACCTGTTCTTCATGTCTTTTAACTACTCATCTTTTTCTGTGTTCTTCTTGCTGATCATTTCTTTATATCTGCTTTCTACTTTCTAATTTTCTCTTCAATTTTGTCTAATCTGCTCTGGTGCTCATCTGTTTAGTTTCTAATTGTAATTATTATATTTTTCATTTCTAGGTTTTGTGGCTCCTTTTCACCACTATCAGGTTGATTTTCACTGTTTCTTCTTCTTCTATTATTTAATGCCTTCTTTTATTTTTCTAAACATATTAAGTATATTTATAATTCATAATTGGTATTTCTAGTGTTAGTGTCCTTGCAGATCTAGTTGTGTTGTTTTATGTTTCATGTGGGGTTGCTTTCTTATGTATTTAGTGATTTCTTTTAAAACTTTTTTTTTTTTTTTGCTGTACGCGGGCCTCTCACTGTTGTGGCCTCTCTCGTTCCAGAGCACAGGCTCCGGATGCGCAGGCTCAGTGACCATGGCTCACGGGCCCAGCCGCTCCGTGGCATGTGGAATCTTCCCGGACCGGTGCACGAACCCGTGTCCCCTGCATTGGCAGGCGGGCTCTCAACCACTGCGCCACCAGAGAAGCCCTCTTTTAAAACTTTGAACTCATATTTCTTGGAACTTGACCTGTAGGGAGTCACTGAGGCCTCGGTTCTAAGTGTATCCCAACAGAGAGGACTTGTTTGCTCTTCTCTCAAGTTCCCGGGAGCCCAACCAACCTGGAACCATTCTAACCTAAATGTCTGACTTTTTTCTACCCATGTAGTGTGAATTCAGACTCCAAAGCCAGGAGTGAGGCTGTGCTTAGAAATTCTTAAGGGAGACTCTTTTTTCTTGCTCTTTTTTTCAGTACCACTCAAAACTAAGGCCAAAATAGGCACATTCTACTATTTCCCTTCAGTAGGCAGATTTGTTTTTCCTTATTCACCCACTAAGAGTGTCCACCCTTCAGGGTTTCTAGCTTATTGGGAGTGGAGGCCCCTGAAGTACCTCCTCCCTATCAGGCCTCATGTTTGTAGCTTCTACAATCCTAGTTTCTGACCACTGGGGAATGGCAAATACCTCAGAAGCAAAGCAACACAGACCCCTCTGGATTTGTGCTTAGTTGGTGTTCTAGGTTCTAAGAAATCCCTGCTTCCTCACTAATATAGTTGGGTAATTTAAAAATATATCAAAGAATATAGTATCCAGTAATTTGAGGTGTATATAGTGAAAATGGTTTCTCTGAATGTTTAATCATCATACTGCCAAAAATTGTGTTTTAGACTTTGGATTTGTCAAATGATAATGCATATAACAAGGGATGATAATACGTGTTTTAATTGTATACTTTCAGAATGTTTAATATAGCCTGACGTTGTAATAAAACTCCTTATCAACAGATCCTACCAATGGCAAATTTTGAGTCAAATCAAATGTAAAAGGCAATTCTAACAGAAAGTTTAAATTGTAGATTTGCCTTTTAAATAATATTTTTACCAGATACTTAAAGTAATATATTCATTGTACAGGATTATAAAAACACATCAAAATACAAAAAAATTTAAATAGCCTATAATCTCTCCATCGCACCATCCAGAAATAACTATGAACATTTTTGCATTTATTCTTCCAGACTTTCACTCACACACACACACACACATATGCACATATGTACCTATATATCTAAATAAGTTTGAATGATATTGGATATGCACAACTTTAAACTTACATTGAATATATACCATTTTAACTTTTTTTTTTTTTTTTTTTTTTTTTTTTTGCGGTACACAGGGCTCTCACTGCTGTGGCCTCTCCCGTTGCGGAGCACAGGCTCCGGACGCGCAGGCTCAGCGGCCATGTCTCACGGGCCCAGCCGCTCCGCGGCATGTGGGACCTTCCTGAACCGGGGCACGAACCCGTGTCCCCTGCATCGGCAGGTGGACTCTCAACCACTGCGCCACCAGGGAAGCCCCATTTTAACTTTTTAACTTGGTTTATTATGAGCATTTCCTCAGATCATTAACTGTTTTTCACAACGGTTATTCACTGTTTAGCATTATCATAAAGTAGAAAGTTATTTTCATATTATATTTCACTACTATAAAAAATGCTACAGCCAGCAGCCTTACACATGAATTTTTGATTTTGGAGAAGCAGAAATTCTGGAACAAAGTTTATGAGCTTTTTAAAGTTTCTGCTAGGTTGCTACATCCTTGGTAGTGTGGACTATTAGCATTTTTAATGTTTTCCAATTTCATAGGTGAAACAACATTACATTGTTTTAATTTGCATTTCGTTGATTAATTGGGAGGTTGAAAATATGTTTCTTGAGAATTCAAATTTTCATTTATAGATTGCCAATTTCCTATGTGTCTTTTGTGTCATTTTTAAAGTTTGCTGTGATGACTCAAAAATCTCTTACAAACATATGCTAAACCTAACTTTAGCTCTCATACTTCCCCACATTTCCACACCTAAATCAAGGCAGGAAGTTGTTGCAATTTTTGTTTTAAAGGATGAATTATTCTAAAGAAGGAGGCCTTGTGACCCAGGAGTCAAGAAATGATGTTCCCAAGGGACGGGGTGTGCCCCCCAACCACGTGACTTTGGTGGATCCTGTACGTCCTAGGACCCTATCTCCAAATCTGGAAAATGGGAGATTTGACCCACATGACCTAAAAGATTACTTTAGCTTGTCATTTCTGTCCTCAGAGGCTCTCATCCTTACTATGTGGAATACTCTAACCATGCCAAACTAAAATCTAACACATTTACCTAAAACAGAAGACCAGATTCTCACCATAACCACAACACCAAACTCTTTTCCTAACCTGGCTTACCTGTAGTATTTTCGCTTAAATGATTTACTTGACTTGGCTAAACAGTAATTTTTGTTTAAGCATGCTTTGGGAGGCAGTTCTTCCATACAGACAGGAGAACAACTTGCACAGGAGAAAATCATTTAAAGTTTACTGCAGGACTCTACACCTCCTCAGCTTTGTGGCTTCTGGCAGTGGAAACCCTCAGTGGCAGCTGCATGTGTGTCCCTGGATCACTGGTCTCTGCTGGTCTCTCCAAAGTCGAGAGAAGAGAGAGATCTGAAAACTGGACGCGTGCTTAATACCCGATCTTTACCACATCAACGTTCTGAAACAGGTACCATCTCCACTGGCAGATCAGGAACCTGAGGACCAGAAAACATAAATGATTGCCTAAGGTCCAAATTTAGTGGTAAACCACATTTGAACTTGGGTCTGTCTGACTCCTAAATGCATTCTAGTTTTCTTGTTGCTTCCTACTGGACAGTTGGGAATAAAGACAAAGCAAACCTCCAAATTAGATGCACATTTCATATTAGGCTGTGTTAAGTCAGTGACTTTTAAATATTTTTTACCATGACCCCCACTAAAAAATATATTTTACATCTCAATTCAGTATATACACATACCCATGCACATATACATACATATGTATATGTTTACATATACATATAAAAATAAAATCTAAGTGTGAGGCATATATATATATATATATATATATATATATAGCATTTTCTACTCTGTTAAAAATGCTAGTTTCAACCCTAAAATAATTTCATGACCCACCAATGGATTGTGACCTAAGTTTTAAAAAATAGTATTTTTAGAAATTCCTTTTTCTTCCTTCTTCCTCTTAGTGGGGCTGTCCTTCAAGGCTATGCTAATGTACTGCACAAGGGCATTTGTCTGACCAAGGGGGCAAATAGGGACGGAAATCCAGACATCACTCTACTGGACAAGCTGTGTGCTTTGGTGTGGGACTGTGTCTGCCCAGGGGAAAGGGTGCCTTTTCTTAATTCCACAAAGGTGCCCTTTAAGCTGGTGGTGGCTTTGCTTCTTACGCCCTCTGGCTCTGACAGAGACTGATTGCAGGGTAAGGAAGGTGCAGATCAAAGCATGATGTGCTCCCTGAGCCTCGACTCATCCTTGGTTCCCAATGAGCTTGTCATCGGGTGGGAAAGAAATGTGGATGAAACAGGGAGCTATGGAGTCAGAAAGAAGCAGAACCTTGCCAAGAAGGCTGACGCTGCATTTCAATTAGGTTGGTTACCTTTTTATGAAGGATTGGATTTGTAAACCAAATGATGCAGACACGGTTCTTGTCCTGGTAAAAGCTGATGGGTTTGGAAAGGGTCTGGGCACCAGACTATATTAATGCCATGTTTACAGCTTTAAAGGATGCACTCAGAATCCTGCACTGGCAGGAACCAAGCCTGGAGAGATGGAGTCCCTTTCAGCCCACACACTGGCAGTCTAACCCTAGTCCAGGTACTTTGCCCCAAGTGTCTCCTCTGAAAATGAAGGGGCTAGTTTATCTCCAGGGTCCCCACCAGCTCTGATAATTCTGTGCCTCTCTGTTAATGGGAAAGAAACAAATATATGTCCCTAATTATGGACTGACCAACAGAAGAGGTGGTCAGGTAATGAAGCCCTGAACTTACCACCTTCAGAGTACTTTTCCAGTTAAGAAGACCAATGAAAGGAGATTAGTTCCTTTGAAGGGGTAATGCAGGCTTCTTCACCTGTCCATAGGACGTTCTTAGAAAGGGTCAAAGTTGCTGGTGCTCTGTACTTTCTCTTTTACTGCTTGATGGACATTGAGCTGGGCAAGGAGGTTGCAAGTAGAAATAGAGGTTTCCCCTTCAACAGCCCCATTCCTCCCACTTAAACTGTCATCTGTTGCCCTAACCACTTGTAGACTAAGTCAGTTTTATTTTTCCGTGTCACCTGATAGCAATGAAAAAGATGTTGAGCCACTTCTATTATTTTAGGCATGCGGTAGGCACTGAGTATTGGTGCATGTGTTCTAGGAACCTGTGACTTTATTTCCTGAGAGGGAGGATGATGTTTAAGAGTTAACACAATAGAATTATTATTTAAGACTGAGATAGAGTGTGACCCTCCTTGCTGTGTGATCTTGGGCAAGTTACCGAACCTCTCTGGGCTTATGTTTGCCTATCCATAGATTAAGAAAAAATAATAGCCCTTCCCTCCGAGAAAGGCTGTGAATTTCGATGCAATCACACAGGAAAAGTGATTAGCAGAATACGGTCCCACTCACGCACATATATTCTATTCCTGGTCTCTTTTCCTCTGAGTCCCTCCCATATGCTGTTAGCCTGCCCTCCTGTCATTTCAGGACCTTGCCTCACTCCCTAGGCCCTCTTCTCTCTGCCTCCCAAACAGCCAGATGAAGGAGCAATTCCCCAACTGATCCCTAGCTAATAGTCAAATCCTTAGTGTTTGGACTTGAACCTCCTTTCCTTCTGTTCTTGCAGAGGGTTTAGGAGAGAAGTAGTTTCCCTGTTTGGAAACTGAACCTTGCTCAACACGAAGTTCTCTTGAGGTCCCCTGTCACTGTCCTGTAAATGTATTTACTCTTTTCTTGTATACATCATCAGTGTTCAATCTTAGCTTGTCACATCTCCATCCAGTCGTGGCTGGGCCTTATGTTGGTTTGCCAGCATCTGTGTTTTCTGCCTTGGATCAAATCACTCCCTTTGACTCAGGAACTAACCAATCCCACCTGCAGTATTTGGTGTCTCGCTTGGTATCTAGGGTAGAAGGGAAAAGGGCACTGAATACCCTTCGGAAATTGATAATGGTGCTGATGAGTGTTCACGATCAAAAGTCTGGGCCTGAATCATTCATAAAACAGAGTTGCTTATGTATTAAAGTCAAGGAGCAAACAACAAATATCTGACTTGAGAAACAGAATTCATTAGACATTCTCCAGTCTCCTCAGGTTGGAAGTGTGGCTGTCAGGGCAGGTAAGGGCCGTCAATTCTAAAGGCCAGATCACTCCAGCTGTGGCCTTGAAGTAGCTCTCCTTACCGTGTAGCATTATGTAGTGTTTCTCTCTATTGACTTTTTTTTTTAAGATTTTCTGTTTTTTTTTTAAATTTATTTTTGGCTGTGTTGGGTCTTCATTGCTGTGCGTGGCCTTTCTCTAGTTGTGGTGAGCGGGGGCTACTCTTCGTTGTGGTGCGTGGGCTTCTCATTGCGGTGGCTTCTCTTGTTGCAGAGCACGGGCTCTAGGTGCACGGGCTCAGTAGTTGTGGCGCACGGGCTTAGTTACTCCGTGGCATGTGGGATCTTCCCAGACCAGGGCTCGAACCCATGTCCCCTGCATTGGCAGGCGGATTCTTAACCACTGCGCTATCAGGGAAGTCCCCTATTGACTTTTTATAAGTTTTTTTGAGATATAATTCACTTATCATAGAATTCATCCTCAATGTGGAATTCACTGGTTTTTCGTATATTCAGAGTTGTAAAATCATCACCACTATATTTAGAACATGTTCATCACCACCAAAAAGAAACCTGTATCTATTAATAATCACTCCTCATCCCTCTTTCTGTCCCCATCCCTGGTAGCCACCAATCTTCTTTCTGTTGCTATATATTTGCCTATTGTGGACATTTCAGATCAATGGGAATCATACAATATGTGGCCTTTTGTGTCTGGCTTCTTTCAGTTAGCATAATGTTTTCAAAGTTCATCCGTGTTGTTGCCTTTTTATGGCCAAATATTCCATTGTATGGATATACTATATTTTATTTATCCATTCATCAGTTAATGGACATTTGGGTTACTTCCACTTTTTGGCCATTATAAGTAACGCTGCTATGAACATTTGCTTACAAGTTTTTGTGTGGATATATGTTTTCAGTTCTCTTTGGTATACACTTAGGAGTAGAATTGCTGGGTCATATGCTCACCATATGTTTAACATTTTAAGGAACTGCCAAGCTGTTTTCCAAAGTGTCTGTACTATTTTGCATTCCTACCAGCAAGGTATGAAGCTTCCAATTTCTCTACATCTTTGCCAGCATTTGCTGGTATATGTCTTTTTGATTATAGCCACCCTAGTGGACGTGGCGTAGTATCTCATTGTGATTTTGATTTGCATTTTCTTGAAGGATGATGATGTTGAACATCTTTTTCATGAGCTTATTGGCTACTTGTATATCTTCTTTGAAGATATGTCTGTTCAAATCCTTTGCCCACTTAAAAATTGGGTTATTTGCCTTACTGTTGAATTTAAGAGTTCTTTATATATTCTGGGGGCAAGAACGTATATATGATTTGCAAATATCTTCTATTCTGTGGAATAAGGAATATGCTCCATAGATGGGGCAGCTCCTCAGCTGGGACTGGGTCTCCAAGCTGTTCCCTGTTGTTCTCTAGGCATCTACTTATACCTAGAGTGATTTGGAACCTTTGGATCAACCCGAAAGCTGCCTGTTTCCTTGAGTTGGTCTTGGAAAGCTTGATGCCCTTGAAGCTAAGGACTGGAGGAAGATCTAGGGGTTGTTTGAGGTTCAGGACTTATTGATTATAGAGAACCTGGGAACGTGCATCTACTTGAACATTGGACCCAGGATGTTTGTTGTCTGGTTGCTACATCACCCTTTTTAACCTACTCCTGATTCTTCTCTGTATTATCTAAGAGAGTTTCTTGTCGTCAAATCCCTTTCCCTACGTATTATCCAGAAGCGTTGTCAAGAAAGCAGTTGGATCACAGTCCTTCTTTCCCAGATGTGAACTTCGCCCATGTTGCTGTTTGAACCTTGGCACTTAGCTTTATACATCTTGGCTGTGGGCCAATCCTGCCCATCTACCCACTCTGTCCCCAAACATATAACCTCTCCCACTCCAGGTCCTAGGAACGTTTGCATCCATTTTGAACAAAGGTTTGTAAGTATATGGAGCTACATACAGTACATAATAACAATACTAGTAATGATCTACTCTGTCATTGCCTGGCATGAACAGTAATTGCACAAACCTAATTAATGAGCACACTCCGCGGTTAAAGAGAACTTAGCCATGCGATCCTGCTGTGTACAAAAATGCACAATTGGTTCAAAGCTCCAGTGGTTTTCCAAGGGGTTCAGGAAACATCCTCTCTCTTGCTGCTAGCTTGCTACAGCTGCACAGGGACTAGTGGCAGGGTGGATGGAGTTTGGGGGCCCTGAACAAGAGGCTGATTTATTTAAATAGGTTCAGATGTGCCAGGCTGCTCGTTTGGTGCTTACTTTGAAGGGCCATTACAAATCTGCTGTTTCCTGCTGCCTTTTATTTTAAGTCCAATTAAGTGGATAGCCACAAACAGCTCTGACCTTGAAAGTCTAAGTGAAGGTGAGAAATGAGAACAGGCTTCGGAAACATATGTTTTGGCGTCTTAATGCTCTGCAAGTCACAGACACTTAAGAAAAATAAATAGAACTGGATAAGATAGTGTTATGCTTTAGGAGGAAGCATTTAAATGCCCTGGGAAGTATCACCACATGCTTCACTGGTGCCTAATCATCAACCACGCTAAAAATTAATCCAACTCTCTCATTTCACCGCGTGGCTCTGGGAGACCAGCCCCAAATGAGTGGTATAGCCAGTGACCTTCAGCATATCATCACCTTGGATCGCAGCCTCCGCCAAGCACCTCTCCTGAGCACTGCTTCCTGTCTCTCAGCAGCCCCAGTACATGCTTTTGGTTATTTGTTTTTAGTAAAACTACTTAGAGTCTTATATGACCATTTCCGTTCAAGTTCTTGCAAATGTGGATCACAGGATGAACCTGTAGTTGAATAACTTGTATTGGATATGATCAGCGTGGGGCTTCTTATTAAAATTCTTAAAGTCCGGGCTTCCCTGGTGGTGCAGTGGTTGAGAGTCCGCCAGCAATGCAGGGGACACGGGTTCGTGCTCCGGTCTGGGAAGATCCCACATGCCGCAGAGCGGCTGGGCCCGTGAGCCATGGCCGCTGAGCCTGCGCGTCCGGAGCCTGTGCTCCAAAAAAAAGCCACCTGAAAAAAATAATATTAAGTATTTTGTGATGTGCTGTGAACTCCCCTTCTCTCTTTTTTAACCTTAACCTAACCAGTCCAGGAATAAAAAAAATGCTTGTCCGAGACTCTTTCTGACTCACTCTTTAACTTATTGTTAAATTTTAGTTTCTATACACCAATTTAAATATTTTAATGTTCCTACTCCCTTATTAAATGCTGACATTTTATGAGTTATATGTGTTTATCTGTCCCCAACTTTCTACATCAAGAAATGGGAGCAGATGGCTTTTTTCCCTTGTCTCATAGGATAGTGTGGTAGCTAATGAGAAGATATCTGAGCTCACATTCAAATGAAACCACAGACACGAAGAGACAGTGGCAAAGGCTGAGTGAGAATATTAGAAAATAGGATTAGAGTGGTTTCAAGCACATTTTTAGTGTGGGGTTCAAGTAAATTATCTTTATATAAAGGATTGCTCGAATGTGAATATCCTGAAAAAATGTTCATGTAGTCAGCTTGAGAGATTAATAAAGCACTTTCTGGCAATCTGTATTTGCATATAATTGCAATCCCATAAACTTTCATTTATCTGGAAGTCCAATATCCAGATGTCCAGAACAGAACCAAGATCCAAAGTCCAGACGACTTTTGAGCAGCCAAATAGATGCTAGAAGATCAGTGTTCAAAGTTCAGGCACTTAATCGTACAATTTCTTAGACTCTTTATAAGAGTCTGTTTACTTTGATCGTATACAAAATTCAAATAAATTAGGTTGCCTGGTTTTCCAGCCCATAAAGAATTTAGAAGCAGCAAATGTGATCTGTTTGGAGCAGGGGTTGGGCAGAGTTCTGAGTTGGGGTAGACTCCTGTGTGCACAGTGATGGCCAGGTCTGCTACTGGCCTATTCAGTGTCTCTAAGCAGTTTACAAAAGGCTCCCTGCTCTGAGCAGACCAGTTAGAAAAAGCACACACACCCCTCAAGTGTGGACAGCTCTATAGGTACAGGATGTGATGAGCAGAAGACACGTTGGTGCAAAGAGAAAGGTGCCGTCTCCTCTGGGTAGGCAGATACAGTGCCCACCAGAACTCCTGGCATGGTGGGGTGCACAGGGTCCACTTACCCCGCAGCCATGTGGCTGTGGGCAGTACACATATACAAGGCGTATGCTGCCCCGTAGATCCCATCAGTATGACAGCCAGTGGCAACAAGAATCAGAAGAACTCAAAAACCATACGACAGTATATCTGTCTGGGGTAACTGCAGGTTCAAAACAGAGTGCTTCACCTTCTTATGGCACCCATGGACGTGAAAGTGATATGACAATTAACGTTGATAATACCCACAGAAACATTGAGAGAGTCTAAATCATGTTCAGTGTGCCTTGTGCTAGAGGCAGTGGCACTTTCGAGACAGGCTGTAGGTGGGAGAGGAGTGATCTACATATTTGCATAGCTGGTGGCATGACCCAGGCTGGTGATGATGGTGGCCTGGCCAGTGTGGTCACAACAGAGGCAGGGAGAAGTGGTCAGATTCTGGACCTCTCTTGAGGGTAGAGCTAACAGTATTTGCCGATGGATTAGATGCAGGGTGTGATAAAAAGAGAGAGATCAAAGGTGATGCCAAAATTTTTGGCCTGAGTAATTGGAGGAGTGGAACTGCCATTCACTGAGATGGGAAGACTTCACGGGAGCAGGTTTCAAGTGGAAGATAGAAGTTAAATTTTGGATTTAAGTTTGTGATCTAAATGGTTAAGGTAAACATCTAAATGGGGATGTTGAGTAGGCAGTTGGAGATGAGTCCGGAATTCAGACTGGAAATACAAGTTCAGAAATCATAAGACTCTAGATAGTATGTGAAGCCATGAACTGAATAAAGTCACCTGGGAGTGAGTGTAGATAAAGAGAAGAGGTTGAAGGTTGAGTCCTGAGGTTTATAGCGTTGAGACGGGAGAAAAATGAGGAAGAGCCAGCAAAGGAGCCTGAGAAGTGGTAGCTACTGAGGAAATAAAACCTGGAGAATGAGGAAGCCAGGTGAAGAAAGCATTTCAAAGAAAAGAGAGTGATTGCATCAATTGGTGACCAAGTAGGGAGAAGACAGAGAATTGAACATCAGATTTAGCCACAAGGAGGTCATTGGTCATTTGACAAGACCAGTTTTGGTGGAGTGAGTAGGGTGAAAATCAGGGTAAACTGGGTTCAAGGAATGGGAAAGTGGGAATTAGAGATACCTGTAAAGGGAAACAAATAAATGGGTGCAAGCCAAGAGAAAATGTAGGGTCAAGAGTTTTTTTAAGTGGAGGAAAGAATAGCACATTTGTGTGATAATGGGAATGACACAGCAAAAGGGGGAGAGTTGATGATGCAAAGAGGGGAGAATTGCTGTGGTCATGTCCCTGAGTAAGTGGGAAAGGGGTGGGAGATTCTGGGTACAGATGGAAGGGTTGGCTTGGATGGGCACCACCTAGTAAGGGGTGAAGACAGGTAACGGCACGGCTGCAGGTAATGGGTGAGTGTGTTGGAGGGATTTGTGAAAGTTCTCTTTTTGTTTCTGTTTTCTCAATAAAATCAGAAGCAACAGAGTTCCAAAATTCGATTGAAAAATGCTCTGATGAGTAATAAAAATTATCTGTCGATCACACCGACATTCAACAAAATGAAGTTGTGTGGCTCAGACTGAAGTACAAAAATCTGTCCTGCTTGGGAAGCCAAGAAGCAGAGTGATAAATATTAACCCATCGTATTTTAAAAGACCATGTTATTTTTTTAACAACAGGATATAGCAGGGCATTTATCAGCAGTTCAGTAACCTAAAGGGTGACTTTCTCACTCCCTCAGGAGCCCGAGCTATGCCAGTACATGGTTTATGGTAGAAACATAGAAGTCAACGAAACATAAGCTTTGTCAGGACAGGAATTTTTGTTCACACGTGAATCCCTACTACCTAGAAGAGACTTTTTAGGTAATTGTATATGTATACATATACAATGTATACATTGTATATGTATATGTTTATATAGGTGCTCAGTAAACAATTAATGAATGATTGATGCCAAACCAAGGGCAACCAAAGTATTTTTCACTTAAAAGGATAGTTACCAGTTACTTTAAGTGATCAGTTTCCACATTTTCAGTTTTTCATCTTTCAGGTGAGACTGTCCATATGGCTGCAGTGCTGCCTTTTTCTCCAAACTCTTTATTCTTGAGAACTGACTGCAGAATATTGCTTAAAGCTCTGTTTTTATGGATAATTTCAGAGGCTTTTACTCCATAAATTCACTGTGCTGTTGAAAAGCCGGCAGAATCTCTGTGCAGAATGAAAATCTGCTCTCTGATCTGATCTGGTCCAATCTTATTATTAAATGGTTATAGAGATCATAGAGTTTAATGGGTAAAATGCCGGGCAACATCTGTTGGCAAGTTGGACACCTACACTGAGAAACCAGATACGGTCATGGAATTTCAAAACAAGGTCCTCTGATATTTAAATTATGCCAACTTGCTACCTCATGGCAGGCATAGTAAGACTCAGAAGCTAAGTAAAACTGTTTCGCTTTGTATTCCAGGTCTAGGTGCCTGTTTGTAGTTGTGTTTCGTTTGACTTTCTTTATAAACAGTAGGACCTCAAAGTAGGCTCATTGTTCTTGATTTCCTTTTCCGCAGCAAGATGAGCATCTTCACATAAATCAATAGGCGGCATACTGATTGCTGTGTAATCTTGACACAAAATAGCTGCGCAAGCACTTTTTGCACTCTATCGCAGGAGCCTCAGAGGAAAGGTGCATTGCAGCATGGGATAAGCTACTGAGGGAAGGCGAAGAGATGATTTTACCTTAGTAGAACAACAGGATATATTTTAGTTGCAACTTGCCTGATTAGCAGGAATTATCGATGGACCCCAGTGATTGGTAAGGGATAAAATAACTTTGAGGTATTAGATTGTAGTGCTCTTTAAGAGGAATCACCTTCCTTACTACAAACAAACCAAACCTGACAAGGGTCTCCCGTCCCCTTGGGCCCTCACGTTCACAACCCAACCCCACTTGAACAACCTTCAAGGTACACACTACTCCCATTGGATGTTCTGGTCCCAAAGGCCGACGGAAGGAAACCATGCTTTCTTGTTCCTTTTTAGCAAGGGGAATTTATTTTCCAAATAATGTATATTCTAACTCTTAGGTTTGTTTTGTTTTTTCATTGAAGACTAATGGAAACAAACTACGGAAGGTCAGAATTTCATATGAAATAGTCCCAATTGCAAAGTCCAGAACAACTTTCTGACTGCCAACAGGTTACTTGTGGTTGTTCTTTCCCTCCCTCTTCCAGAGGAGGGATTGGGTCATGTTCATGGGGACAAGCAAAGTGTGATGGGATCTGGGCAAGTTGATGGGCTCTCCCTGTGCCTGTCTTCTTCACCAACTTAGTTCAGACAAAAGGCTGGACTTCATGTCCATGGCCAGGTCGTAGGTTATTTTCTTTCATGCTCTGTAAACTAGTTCTTTCTTTTTGATATTGAAATTACCCTAATAAAGACTCAGTGGTGAAATCTCTTCTCTGTTGGTACGTCTAGATCTTTGTCAAGATCTTTGCTGGGTTGTACGTGATTTTAAAAGACTAGGAAATCCCATTGGCTTATTGGGGTGTTTGGGGTGTTTATTTCAATTCTGAGCTTCACCTTTTTTTTTTTTTTTTTTTTTTTTTTTGCGGTACGCGGGCCTCTCACTGTTGTGGCCTCTCCCGTTGCGGAGCACAGGCTCCGGACGCGCAGGCTCAGCGGCCATGGCTCACAGGCCCAGCCGCTCCATGGCATGTGGGATCTTCCCTGACCGGGGCACAAACCCGCGTCCCCTGCATCGGCAGGCGGACTCTCAACCACTGCGCCACCAGGGAAGCCCTGAGCTTCACCTTTTCTTCAAGCTATTTTTTAGCTGTCATGGGGATATTTCTGTTTTGTGTCTATTTTCTGATAAAGAAAAATAACCTTGTAGAATTTGAAGTGATCATTATTTAAAGCAAGAAGAAGAAGGAAGAGGAGGAGAAGCAGAAGAAACCAAATAAAAGAAATTACTTTAGAATTTTTTTCCTTTCTTCTTTGCAACTAAATTTATGAGTCAGTGGAATTTTCTAATGAGTATTGATAATTTTTTAAATGCAGCCATATATTTTGCTGGCATGCTTAGTTTCATCCAAAACTCTTGAATTTATCAACATACAGTGTACCGAATGCAGGACAGATCCTGCATTGGCTCTTGGGGTACAGAGATAAATGAGACACAACCCTTGCCTTCAAGGAATTTACAATTTACCATCATTTGGCCAGTCAGTTGTTTCAGTTGTGTGTTGGCAAATTGAATACATTGGCTCCAGAATTTTGAGGTAAACATTTCAGTTTTTTAGAGGCTGCAGTGGAAGCCTGGGGCATGGATTCCAAGCTCTAGTTTTATACATTTGTGATACCATTGCCCTCTCGCCCCACAGTCTCCCCTGAACTTCAGCATTTTCTAGGAGGACTTTAGAAAGGTGGTCTTTCTCTGCATGAAATGAACAGACTTAGGTCAATACCTCTTGCAAAGAGCCTAGTCTGAAATAAAACCAGATGAAATCTGGTTGTCTAGTTCCAGAATAATCTGGAACTCTAGTATAATCTTTAGTGCTTGCCAAAGGTGAATTAGTTGTCACCTAATAACGTGCTTGCCCAAACTAAGAACGTAGCTGAGCCGTGCTGTGCCTAGACTCCTGACCTGTGGAAACTAGGAGATAATAAATGTATGTTGTCGTGAGCCTCGACGTTTGTGACAGTTTGTTTTACTGCAGTAGAAAACGAATCCACTCATGATAGCAACAGGATATAAATAGTTATCCAGAAATGTAGGAATATCAATAGCTAGGCTTTGAGTGTTTTCGAAAATCACCGTAGAATATTTAAGCCCATGATTTTCCTCTTCTTGGAATCCCTTTGGAATTTTCTTTTTCTCTTTGTTTCTATAGTTTTTTTAAAAAAACTCCTCTGCAGAAGGACACATCCATTTGTTTATGGATTTGTGCATCAAATGTTTATTACGTATCGACTATGTATGTGCCTGGCACTCAGTGGGATATTTGGAGGTACAATCTGACTGAAGCATGGTCATTGCACACCAGGAGCTCACACAGACGTGAAAGCAGATCATCGTATACAGTTTGGATGCTCAAGTTTGAAGGTTATATCATGACACAGTGCACTGGAAGCAGGTAGCATTTACCTCAGTGAATTTGCCGTGGGCAGGAGCCTGGCTCTCAGCCCAGTGGACTCATAACCCTGATTGTAATGGCCCATTGCAAAGGGATTGTATGTCAGAGGTGGACTTGTATTGCCCAAGCTCATTATGACTGCTGTCTATTAATATAAACCCAATTAGAGCCCATTAAAATACAATGAGAACTACATCTCTAAAATCGAAAGGAAAGCCCAAATCAACAAATCAGTGCCTTATTATCCCCCAGTAGACAAGTACTTGGAAAACCAAAGTACCATAATCAGGGTGACAATCTGTTAATTTAAAATGAGGAATTAAACTGTCAAGTTGACTGGTCTGACCATAGACTCTGTATAGATAACAAAACGGGAAGCCAGTTGATAGCATCATCATGGACTCAAGAAGTGTTGCTTTGCTAAAATGCTTGACAGACTCTCACCACAGCAGGGATGACCTTACTGAGGAAAGAGGAACATTTGCTCAGCCAAGATTTCCTCTACCCTTGACAGCCCTTCGACAGACCTGGCCAACTCTGTCTAATTGTGATACTTCCCTCTCTGTGCAATACCTGACCACCTGTTCACACTGTATCTCCGTAACAGGGTACAATAATATAGATTGCTACGTTTCCACTTGGTCAGTTACAATCACTTGTCAGTTCTCCTTCTTTAAGGTTACTCCCAAGTCACTTTGTTTTGAGTTTGGGATATTCCTATACTTTTTACTCCCACATCATAGACAGTCCTCTGGGTTTGTGTTCACAGAGGGCTAATCAATACAGGTTCTGGAATAGAGGTGTACAGAGGGCTCTACAGGAGCTTGGGGCAAAAAGACACTGACACTTACTGAATTCCTACTGAGGACCAAGTACTGTGGCAAGCATTCTACAAGCATTGCTTATGTGATCGATGAGAACCCCACTGCGTAGGAACTGGAGATTAAGGGACTTGCTCGTAGTTATAGAGCAAGGAAGAAGCAGCAGGGTTTAAGCTCAGGCCATCTGAGCCCAGAGCTTATGCTCTTAACTGCCTCCTTTTAGTCTTTTAGTCCTCACACCCACTCTGAAGGAGGGAGAGATGTGTCAATCTGGGTTCAGTTGCAGAAAATACAGAAACCACTCTATTATTTTAAAGAGGCGGAGGGGGGGGCTTCTCTGGTGGTGCAGTGGTTGAGAGTCCGCCTGCTGCTGCAGGGGACGCGGGTTCGTGCCCCGGTCCGGGAAGATACCCCATGCCGTGGAACGGCTGGGCCCGTGAGCCATGGCCGCTGAGCCTGCGCATCTGGAGCCTGTGCTCCGCAATGGGAGAGGCCACAACAGTGAGAGGCCCGCGTACCGCAAAAAAAAAAGAGAGAGAGGGCTTTAATGGAGGAACTGGGTGCTTACAGAAATCACTGGCAGGGCAGGAGGAGCAGGCTGCGTCTCCAGGAATTGCTCCCAGAATCTCACGGTAAGACTGGCCTGCCCGGAGAGCTGCCACTTCTGCCTCAGTTGGGAAGGTGAGGAATCAGGAAGCTGCCATGGGAACTGGTGCATTCTGGAACAAGCCACCAGTGCCCTGCCTCTCAGTACTTATGAGCCTAGTCACTAAACACCACAGGTTAATAAAAAAAAAAATCCTCTCCATGATTCCCAGGAGAAAGAGCAAAGGAGCAGTATAGCTTCTCAATGTCACCTTCTGAATGTAGTTTGAGAGTCTCTGCTTGGCTAAACCTAAATAGCACCCTGCACCCTAGCTGCAAGGGAGGCTGGAAATGTCATTGTATCTGGCCTCTGCAGTTCAGGAAGGCATACTAGAAGGAAGGTGGGACAGATGCTGAGTGCCAGTCCCTGTGTCACTGAGGAGTCCCAAGCTCAGAGGGGGGATGTGCCCACGGTCACATGATGAGAATGATGGTTGGCCAGGCTCTCAGTGAATTTGTCACACTCCAAGCTCTGTGTTCACTGCCTCCCCACTGCCTGACTCAGCCTAGTTGGGGAATGAGTGTTTACAGGGGCATCTTCACGGAGAACCTCGATCTTGAAGGAGGGATGGACTGTGGTTCTGGGAAGGCAGGCAGTGCAGCAGGGTCTTCGGAGGCAGGTGAATCCTTCCTCTTACTCTGCCACCGAGGGTGTGACCCCTTTTTCAGAATCTCTGAGGACTCAGTGCAGTGGCTTACCTTGTTGAAAGCTAGGTAATGTAATGGAAAGGAAAGCTTCGATGTAATGTAATGTAGCTTAAATTGTTAGTATTGTGGAAAGTGTTGGGGGCTCCAGTTTTTCCCTTATTTTTTTTTAAAGAGTATCTTTCATGCGTGCATGTTCAAATATACGATTTATTCAATCATTTACGTACCTTTGCTGCTAGAAAGACCACTTGGTTCTCTCAAAGGTTCCCTCAAAGAAGCTGCGTGGTCGATGTAAGTGAGAGATGCTGGCAGCCGCCAGTTGTGAGAATCAGAAGGGACTCATGAGGAGCATCTCCTGCTCCTTTAGTGACAAGGAAGCTAGGAAGAGGGTCACTCTTCCCATCAAATCTACATTCAGATGCCACAGGGTGCCTCTCTGGTCCTCAGCTTTGTTTTCTCACTGGTACATACCTTTGGTGGGATAGTAGTTTTGAAGGAATAACTTATTCTAAACAGATGGCTGAGTAGGCAAACACTCTGTGCTTGGTGGAGAAAAGGAGAAAATGGAAAAAACTAAAGCCAGGAAGTACTAAAAGACACTTGAAACTTGGAGGTTCAAATTCCACTATTTACAGTAATGTAATTTAATTCATTCCTTAAAAATAGAGGTGAATACGTGATAGGAAGGTGGTAGTTTAAAAATAAAAATTGGTTTTGTGCCAGCCTAAGTGAAAAGCACCCCATTGTATAGGAAATGGACAAACTATTTGGGGATGTTAATAGTTTAGGGTCATTACTTTTTTTCCCCATGTTCTTAGCTCTGCTTACCAGCACTTAGAACTCTCCAGAATAAAGCTATCTCTATTCTTAAAAGCTTTATTGATTGTCAACAGAGATAATATCCAGGGTTTTAAAAATGCTGGGACTTGGGAATCTGAGAAATTAGGTGAGCTGCCCTTGGTGGGCATCAGTTGAGTTGAGATGTGATTGGATGAGACTGATTCAGCTGTGTGTTCCTGTCCTCGCTGCCTGGTGAGCCAGGGGAGTCACTGGTGGTCTGAGGACAGCAAAAGGTGGCTTTTGTGCACCTTTTGCACTTAATCAATCATTTACATACCTTTGCTGCTAGAAAGACCGCTTGGTTCTCTCAAAGGTTCCCTCAAAGAAGCTGCGTGGTCGATGTAAGTGAGAGATGCTGGCACCTGCCAGTTGTGAGGATCAGAAGGGACTCATGAGGAGCATCTCCTGCTCCTTTAGTGACAAGGAAACTAGGAAGAGGGTCACTCTTCCCATCAAATCTACATTCAGATGCCACAGGGTGCCTGTCTGGTCCTTTGTGCACTTTTACGGGGCTCTTTTCCATCCAGCCAGAGGGTGCAAAGAAAAGGAGAGGGTGTGATAGAAAGTGAATCTAGGTCTAAATGCCACTCCTGGTGGCTGAGGGATTAGGGGACTCCTCCTTTGAAAGCTGTAACTTAGGGATTCTGGCATTTCCATTTTTCTTGCATTTGACATTTTTCCTCATTTATTCTGTTCATACCTGCAGAGAATTTTGAGCATAGTATAGCAGTTAAGAGCCTAGATGCTGACACCAGATTGCCTTGGTCCAAAATCTGGCTTAGCCACTTATTATCTACATGAACTTGGGGAAATCACTTAATTTCTCTGTTCCTCAGTTTTCTCATCTGTGAAATGCTAATAGTACCTATTTCCAAGGGTTGTTGTGAAGATTCAGTGAATAGATTTCTTATACACACACACACCACCCCCCTCTAGAAGCATTAGCTATTATTGTTGATGTGGATTCTTCATTTCTTCCTTCCCCAAATTGTATGAGGTAGGTGTTTATTATTAAGAATATTTTGCGTATGAGGAAATAGGCTCTTTGAGTTTAAGGAGTCTGTGCAAAGTGACAGAGCTTATAAGGGGCTGAGCCCAGATCCAACTGCCTGGGATTGCATGGCTGCACAGCCTGTGCTAAACAGCATCTTCACTCACCGTGATGATCATTCTGACAGATATAACCCTTGAAGATACCACCGTGTTCTTATTTCAGCCATAGGGAATCCTCAGCTTTTCTCATTGGGATCCAGCTGTAACCCCTCAGTTTTTGGGTCAGAATTGATTTCTCCTGCACTGTATGAACCCCACCGTGGCTCCACATTTGATTCCTCCTAATACATCTACAGTAACTCACCTTTCCTAGGTCTTTTATATCTGTCAAAAAAAAAAAAATCCCCTGCATTCTTATCCTTATTCTGGATGCTTATTCTCATGCTTTCTGCATCAAGTTTCTCTCGTTTCTGTTCTTATTTCTTCCCTGGCAAGCAGCTGGCAGTGATGTCACATAACCAAATACCTTTCAGGCACTCATCAAATGAACATTCTTATGGTCAAATCCTGCCTTTTGACAACTTTTTGACTCCGTGGAAAGTGGTTACTGCATTACACATTCTAATTTTGGCAAGGGAGTGATTTCAGAGAAGCAGCTGGTGCACCGAGAGAAACAGGACCAGTTCTGTCCTTGGAGCAGATTAGGTGGAATCATAGTGCATGTGCTCAGAAATGTCTAATTCAGCCAGAGCCTTCCTCTGTTGCCTGGTAAAGTGCACACCCAGGTTGGAAAGGAGCCGTCTCCACCTCCCTTCCCACTGCTGATCTCAAGCCAGCCATGTGCTAAGGAAAGAATGTGGTCCTCTCTGCAATACTCAGGAAGGACGCAGAGCAGCATGTCCGGTGGGCATGGCACCGCACTCCTCTACAGCAACCTAATGCTTGATGGGGGACTTAGGCACGTGGCCGCAGAGCTTTGGAGCCCCCAGCTGTCAGTGTCCTGGTCCCTTTTTCCCTCCAAAATTCTCTGGCTCCTCTCCTCTCCCCCCGACATTGGTTCAGGTTTCTTAGGATGAAGCAAGTAGGTCAGTGATCCTCAAAGCTGGTACCTTAGAATCACCTGGGAAGTTTTAATAAGCCCCTCCAGGTCCCAGCCCACCACAGGTTCTTTTTTTTATTTTTAACCTTTTGAATCGGCTTTTTTATTTGGTAACAGCTTTATGAGATATAATTCACACCTCATACATTTCACTTATTAGAGTGTACAATTCAGTGGTTTTTAGTATATTCACAGAGTTGTGCAACCATCACCACAATCAATTTTAGAACATTTTTCATCTCCTCCAAAGGAAACCTTGTATTCTTTTGCAGTCCACCCCTCCCCTCATTTCCCCCTAATTCCTTCGGCTCAAGGCAGCCACTAATTTACTTTTTGTCTCTATAGATTTGCCTCTTTGTGGACGTTTCATATAAATGGAATCATACAATATGTAGTCTTTAGTGACTGGCTTCTTTCACTTAGCACAATTTTTCAAGGTTTATCCATGTTGTGGCATGCATTAGTATTTTTTAAAAATTATTTATTTTAGTTTTGGCTGCATTGGGTCTTTGTTGCTGCACACGGGCTTTCTCTAGTTGCGGAAGCGAGGGCTACTCTTCTTGTGGTGCACAGACTTCTCATTGTGGTGGCTTCTTTTGTTGCGGAGCATGGGCTCTAGGCGCGCGGGCTTCAGTAGTTGTGGCTCGCGGGCTCTAGAGCACAGGCTCAATAGTTGTGGTGCACAGGCTTAGTTGCTCCGCCATCACAGATTCTGAGGCATTGGTTCTCGGTGGCTCTGAGCATCAGTATTTTTAGAAAGTTTCTCAGGTGCTTCTACTTTGCAGCTGAGTTGAACCCACTGGCCACAGTGCTTTGGCCAGCCCTTCACGTCTTGGCCTCAGTTTCTTCTATCAAATGGAGATAATAATGGCACTGGGCTCATAGGGTTGTTGTCAGGATTAAAGAGTTAAAAATAGATAAAGGGTCTAGAAAATTGCCCAGCACATAAGCACTCATCCAGTATTAGCCACAGTAATCATTACTGCTATAATCATTATAGTCAGTGCTTGTGCAAAGTCCCAGGGATTCAAAGACGTGGTGAACAAGTCCCTGCCCCCAAAGCTCATCATCCTCTGGGGAAGACAGACCTGCCTCTGCCACACTCAGTGCGAACTGGTGAGTCCTAGAATGAAGGCAGGTCCACGTGCTATGGGGGTACAGACCAGGGAGCAGCTAACTCTGCAACACAGAAGGAAACAGCTTACCAGGAGCAGGCCTACCACTTGAGCAGGGTCTGGAAGGACGGATTTGCCAGACAAAAGCAGGGTAAATGAAGGACATGCCGGGTAAAGGAACAGTCTGTGCAAAGCCCTCCTGACCTGAACGAGCATCAGATGGCAGACAACTGGCTGGTAGTGGGGCCCCATCTGTGGATGGGGGAGAGTGCTGGTTGAGGGGCCGGAAATGAAGATCACTGCCACACCTTGAAGGACCCGTGTGCCTGCCCCAAGGCAATTTGGAGTTTATTCTCCAGGCATGAAAAGCCGCTTAGGTTTTTAAGAACCAGTGAAACCTCCTCAAAATTGCGTTTCTGAGAAGAGGAGATAAAAAGAGGAAACGGCTGGGTGGGGAGGGGGCTCATTAAGACCTTTCTGCTGATGTGGAGGTGAGGAATGATGACAGCCTGAATTAAGGGACAGGCGGGAGGTGGGACTGGAGAGACATCTCAGAGGCAGCCTCAGAGGCGTTGGCATTTCACTGACCGAGGGAGGAGGGAGGCTGGCAGCCTTGGGCTGTTGGTGCCTTTGTGCGCTGGCTGTACATGAGGCAGGAATTACCGGAGGACAAGTGGGTCTGGAGAAGAGAGAACGAAGGAAGTGTTGAGCATGCCGCGTGTGAGAGCCTTCTGGGACACCCAGGGGGAGGATGTTTACGTAGAGGTGTTCACTGGGCAGCTGGGAAGGAAGAGAGGGATTGTTGTGCCCGCTCAGCCTTTCCAGCCTTCCCTGTAAATCTTCCCGTCTTCTGGATATCTGTGAAAACCTTGTCCTCCAACGAGCTTCACAAGCTAGAAATCAGTCATCGTCAAAGACGCCTTCCTTGAACCGCCTTCCCGACCCCAGTCTACACCAGCAGCATCCAACATCCATCCTCCTTGTTCAGGAGGCACTGGTAACTGCGATTCCTCTTGTATTGGCTTGAGTTCCTGGAGAACTCTGTGTGCATTGCTCCCCAAATTAGTATACTATTCCACTGGGCTTAATGGACAAAGGGTGATCCCAGATGGAAGAATTTGGTTTCTGGTCCCTGTGGCAGAATGCACTGCAGTGCAACCCTCACTCGACATTGTGAAAGAGGAATGTTACCAAGTCCCACGTGTGGGCATGTGACCTAGCTGCTGCTGCCTGGCTCTGAACCCGAAAGAGCCTCACCTAGATAAAAAACTGGAGACGCATTGTTTGAGTTTTAGGTAAACAATGAACCATTTCTTAGTATAAGTATGTCCCGGATATTACACGGAATAAGCTTATACTAAAAATGATTCTTCGTTTATCTGCAATACAAATTTAACTGAGCATCTTAGATTTTTATTTGCTAAATCTGACTACCCTAAACCCAGTCTACCTCAGGTATTTCTTGTAATGCGTAGAATCTCTCCTAATGAGAAATAAATGGCTCCTTCTGCTTTCAGCACAGGGAGACCAGCTGAACTCAGTTCTTGAGTAACGTAGCTCTGGTTCTCTCCTACTGCACAGGCAGTAAACTCAGCTTTGTGTTTGTTTTTTTTAAAATCGCTGGTGGTATTTGTTTTTTCCTTTGAATACCTTCTAAAAATAGGACACCCAACCAAATATAAAAATACAGCCAAAAAAAGATCCCGGTTGGTGTAGTAGAATTCAGACAGTAACACTGACCAAAAGAAAATATGTGCTATTTCCCTGTCTTCTTTATTTAAAAAAAAAAATTATTTTATTTATTTATTTATTTTTGGCTGTGTTGGGTCTTCATTGCTGCGGGGGGGGGGGCTTCTCGTTGTGGAGCACGGGCTCTAGGCACGCCACTTCAGTAGTTGTGGCACATGGGCTCAGTAGTTGTGGCTCTCGGGCACTAGAGCTCAGGCTCAGTAGTTGTGGTGCACGAGCTTAGTTGCTCCGCAGCATGTGGGATCTTCCCAGACCAGGGATCGAACCCGTGTCCCCTACATTGGCAGGCGGATTCTTAACCACTGCACCACCAGGGAAGTCCTCTCTGTCTCCTTTAAACAGAACAAATAAATACCCGTGTTTTGCTCAAGGGGATTCTAGGTATCTGGATTGTGCTGCTTGTTTATTCTTGTTGTTGTTTATTTAACCTTTTTTCACCTAAGCAACCTGAGCCGAGGGCAAGGAAGAGAGGTGAGCTGCCTCTGTGTCTGGAAGGCACACACTGGTCCTGCTGATTCATGAGAATCTTAAAGGTTTATTGATGGCATCTGGAAATAACTCTGGACGCTGGCTGTGCTGATCAGATGTGTCTCATCCTGTACCACAAGGTCTTGGGAGAGGGAAGTTGCACAATCTGGTGCAGCAACCTGTTCCAGAGAGGAGCAGGTTCTTGTTGTTTTACTTTAGCACAAACGCACTTCCTCTGCACTCTCTCCCTTTGAAATGAAGGGCTACCATCATCCTCCACTGTGGCTGAACTGTATCTTGTGATTCTTCCTTCATTTTACACCTAGAAATGCTTTGTCCCTTATGGCTAGACCAGCGCCATCGGGAAACTGGGAAGATGTTTTGAGCTGCGTTGGTAAAAAACAAAAAGGAACCACAAGAAATAATTGGGCCTAGACTACCTAAAGAGGCTGGCCAGGATTGCTGAACAATTAGGTTAAATTTCAAAGGTCATAATTTTCACACTAACTAGCCATATCCGGCATCCGTCCTGCAAAATCCTTACTGCTCAGCCGGGACTGTAGGAGGTTTAAACACGCTCACACAGGTGCCCTCAACAGTTTTTTCTACCATCTACCCCACTGCATCAACAAAAGGCCAATCTTACAAATTCCTATGTCATGACTTCGTGTCATTTCGGAGGGAAGAGAATGATGGTTTGTTGTTTGGCTGAGCATAAAGAAACCAGTGTCTCATGATAAAGAGGGAAATCTGCCTGTTTGTTTGTGAGGACTGCTGGGAGGCAGGGAGGCGAAACCTCGGATCTGCTCTCCTGCACAATGTATTTATATCTGCTTCGACTGAGCTGAGTGTGAGCTGCTGTCCAATGCTAATGGCTCTGGGTATTTGTCTTTAGTAAATAATTCAGTAAATACCCTGGGAAGCACATATGACGTTTGCTGTTGCATGTCTCTTTTGGGAACCTGCAGCTTTTGAAAAACCAGAAAATAGAGAAACCTATGCAGGCTTCGAGGTGGAGAAGCAGCCGAGTATCAGCCCTGAGCCCAGGCTCAAGAACAGGACTTTCTGAAATTAACATCCAGCTGTGGCAGCACTGACTCGATCTGTGGTCTCCAGCATTTATGAACCTCTTTGTGCTTCAGTTTCCTCACCTGTGAAATGCATAGAGTTGTGTGGGTGAGACTGGTAAATACAGAGCAGCTCCCGTCGGTTCCTGGCACACAGATAACCTTTGTGCGTGTGGCGTGTGCGTGTGTGTCTGTGCCGTTGTGTGTCCAATCAGCCTATGGTGCCGCTCTGTCCTGGGGTCACGTGAAGTAGCTAGAAATCCGTGAGTTTATGTAAGGCATTCCTAGGAGAGCTTAATTGCCAAATAAGGCAAGGAGAATTTGCTTTGGCTAATCTCATGAAAGGCAGCACGGTGTGTCGGGTAATCGTAAAATGTTTGTAATTAACTGCTATCAAGTGCGTATCACATACTGGACATCGTGCTAGCACTTCACCAGCGTCATTTAGTCCTCTTGTAGGCAGCATCACTGTCTCTCTCTGACAGGTGAGGAAATTGAGACTTAAAGAGGTTATGTATAAAGGATCAACTTGCATAATATACCATAGGGCAAAAAAAGCAAGTTGCATATGTATATTATAAAACCATTTATAGAAATGCTTTAGACATATACATATATATATATACACACACACATAATGGGAGAGAGAGAAAGGAAAGGTTTAAAAAAGTGCATGGGAATGATAACTAGCAAAGGGGTTGAGGAAGAGAAGAGAGGGGAATGGGGTGGGAGAGTATGAGGGGCTTCAACTTTAATATTTTCTTTCTTTCAAATCAGTGTCAACATGGCAAAATGTTAAGATCTGAATAAGTCAGGCAGTGGATTCACTGGTGATCATTGTCTTTGCTCTATCTCTTTGAATGTTTAAAATATTTCATAATTTGAGAAAGAGGTTACAGCAGCGATCTGGAGAGTGCCAGCGCAGTACCGGCACACAGCAGACACTCCACAAATGGGATTGTTCCTGTTAGGAGGCTTTCTTCCCTATGAACACTGCTCTGAAATAAAACTGTTGATTTCATTGCTGGGATTATATTCTGAAGTGAAGGTCCAGCAGGTTAGGAACTCTTACAAGAAACCCCCAAAGGAACTCAGAAGACCTTTGCACATGTTCTTGCTAACCAACGAGATAACCAAGTGTGGCTAAAAATAAATATCCACAAGTGCACTGAAAAAAGGTTCTTTGTCTGAAACAGCACTTCAGTTGGCCTCCCCGTGAATCTTCTTCAGGCTTTTGGGCCTTTGCTTTTTAATTTTGTACGTGAATTAAGGAAGTGAGGAAGGGAATACTGGATTGCCAGTGAGGAATACCAGAATCAGGGAAAACTAATTCTCTGGGTCCATAAAAAATTAAAAGTTTCCCATTGCATGCCCTTGGGTATATTTTCTAATTTTTGGCTTATTGCAGGAGCAGTCTCAATTTTATTGACATACTAGGCTGTTATGGTAATGAACGGTGTTTTTATTATTGGATTCTATTACGGTTAGTCACAGTGAGCCTGCACACACACTCTCTGCAGTTGGCATTGCCTCAGGCACCCCTAATAGCATAGAGATATTGAATATTTTCATATCAGGATTAACAATTTCCCCTGTCTGTCATGACCTCTAGAAAAATCAGCAAAGCTGATTTCCTTTCATTTAGGTTTTGCATCTCCTTTCAGAGTTACTTATAACTTTGATGAACAATAAATAGAGAAAATAATTCTTGAAGTTTTCCATTTATGATCTCTCCAGAAAGTTAGCATAGGCTCTGAGGACAAGGGAGCTGCTTATCTCCTGACAATATCGTGCAACAGAAAAGAGGGCTGCTCCTGTGCGGGTGTGGGCTCATGCACTTAAAGAAAAAAAAGAGGTAAAGAAAATGCACAGTAACAGATGATGGGATTCTGGGTGATTTTTTGGTTTCTTCTGTTGTAGTTTCTGTGCTTACCAGCTTTTCTGCAGCTAATGTAGTTGACTCTTACAGGAAGGAAAAAATGCTATTTCTGAAACACAGACAAAAAGAAAAGGCTGCGATTTATGTCAGGAAACCAGATTAGTGGTCTTAATTCTGACATTGTACTAACTGCGATTTTAAGAAAATCACTTAACCTCTTACTGCTAGTGTTCACATTTGTAAGATGGCCAGATGGGGATAATAAACTTGTTCGGCTTGCTCTGCCTAACATGTAGGATTCTTACGCAGAAAGTAGATGATAAAATGTGAAAATCCTTTAACAAAGAGTGCTCCATCAATGCAGAGACATTCCCTGACATGTAGAAGAGGGATTGCAGTTGTAGGGCAAGATACGGAGAGATAGATTAATTCCCCACACGTAGAATTCTTCCTCCTCCATGGATTCACAAGTAGGTATATTTTAGGGCAGTGGTTCTCAAACCTGCAGGCATCAGAATCACCTGGAGGGCTTATTAACACATAGATTGCTGGATTCACCCCCAGAGTTTCTGATTTTGTAGGTCTTGGGAGGGGCATGAGATTCTGCATTTCTAGAAGGTTCCCCGGGTGATGCTGATATCGCTTTGCTTCTCCTGGGATCCCTTTGAGAACCACTGTTTTAAGGATGTACAAAAGTATATATATATCACACAGGCGTTCTGGAGTATTTGGTGACTAGAAGCTTCCTGGTGACCTTCAGGAGTACGCTTTCAGCAGAGTGGAAAACATACGGAAGCTGGCTGGCAAGAGAGTCATGAGTGTGGAAAAGAATAACAGTTACAGACTAGATGTTTGGGAAGTTCTGAGAGTGAAATAACATTCAAATAGGAAGCAGAGTCAAATGAATGTTTAAACGAGAGGTTGTGGTTGGGGCCCACGAGGTATTTGGCCCACTCAACTGATCTTTTGAGTTGTTCAGTCTTTTAAATTAGTGTCCACCATTTAAAAGTTATCAGATTTCAAATGGAAATCTAGATTCCTGTCTGCTTTTCAGAAATCAGATGTGGTCTGTATTCCTCCATGACAACAGTCGGCTGAACCAAGTGATAGCTGCTCCCTTTTTCTGAGACATAAGCTTTGGGGTTAATCAGCCCCATCTAACCCTTCCATCCTTTAGATGACCCAGCAGATCTCTATGAACAGATGAGTTTGCAACTGCAAAATGCAAAAAGAGGAACCTGCACACTTCTAGTCTCAGGACAGAGAAGAACAGGAGATGCTGGCGAGTTGTGATCATGACATGAGCAGGGTCCAACAAGAGGAAGGAGGAGATGGAATCAAGGACACAAGTGGGAAGGTTGATTTGGGGAAGGAATGGGAACATCTGCCCCCCAGTATGGTAAGGAAGAAAGAAAATAAGATGGAAGTAAAGAAAGAGGTATTTTGAATTGAAGATGGTGGTCTTGATCTTCTCAGGAGTAGAGTAGATCTTCTTAGTAACATAGACAAGACCTTCTTGAGGGAAGAGGGCTTTGTCCTTGGGAAAAGAAGAGAAAGTTTGGCTGGACTACTGTGCAATGTTCTGGGCAATTGACATGAAGCAGGAAAACATGGCAGAGCAGCTCTCTGAGCCCATTTGAAATGAAATACACTGTGGCTTTCCCCTCCAGCAACACTGTGCTGCACGGGTGTTGAGGTAGTGATCCAGCACTGGAAATTAGGACTGAAGGGGGTGAAGCCATCCTCATTTTAAACCACTGAATAACCAAATAAACACAACTGTACAGTTTAGGGATGGGTTAATCAAGCTAGGGAGTATCCTCCTTACCTGCAAGCCACCAAAACAAGGCATCAATCCATTCATGCTGTTGTCCCATGTGCCCTGTAGAGCATTTTTAGAGCACTAAGAACTGTGCCTAAATTTCCATGCTTTTTGAATTAGGAGAGACAGTAGCATGCCTTTAGGACAAACAGAATCCTAGAATCTGAGCATAATTTTCTTGGTAGCTATTTTAGACGGGGGCAGCAGTTAAATAATTTACCTAGCAAGTAATTTAGAATATTTTTATATTAAGCAAACAAGAACAGATTATGGAATGCAAAAAATCCCTCTCTTTGTTGCATATAACACAAATTCAAAGAAATTTTGCTTCATAGTAACTGTTTTGGGCTATGTGCCTCCACCCAGCCCTAGCCTACACCCATCCTGTCCTTGGCTTGGGGACAGTGGCGAAGTCTGAGAAATGCCACTGAAGGAAAACACTTCATTCTTCCAAGTTATGCTTACAGCACAGTAAATGATCGTTTAAAAAATGTACAAAATCAGTGTCACCTGTATTTCAAATACTATTTCCCTAAAAAGCAGCTGATTAAAATTCTGTATAATTTGTAAGGTGAATTACAAATCAGTGCATGATCAACTTCCCATGAACAGAAGTGGTAAACTGATTGACCCTATGACATAACCTCAGCAGTAATTATCCAGCTCAGCTCTAACTGCTCTCTTAGCCCAATACTGATTTTGACTTTTTAATTTTTGCATGCTGTTGCTTTGAAAGAAAGGTGTTAAGCACAGAATTCCTCTATTTTTCAAAATAACAGGTTTTTCTGACTTACGAGAAAAAATCTGAGACATTTAAAATGTTTTAAGGTTTTCATTGAAACAAAAGCGTTCTCTGGTTTTAGTTGGAAATCCCCATGTCCTGTTGAGAATTCCATCTGTTAATAAATGGTCTCAGTTGTTTCCCTCCAAATGCAGCAGGATGGTTCTGTGAAGCTGTCATCCATTCCTAAGGTAGTGCTGCTGTCTCACTATTAGAGGTACATTTGTGGCCCATAGAAACCAACTGACTCAATGTCCTATGAGGAGATATTCCTGAGGACAGGTTTGTGTGCTGAGCAGGGTAGGGAATAAGTTCACTGATTCCTTTTATAGGTTACTTCTTAGTTTGCCTTGCTTCTGAAAGGAGACATGTTGTAATGCTAGCTAGGGCACCTGCATGAAAGGAGAACCAGGCTGTGAATCAGAAAACCAGGGTCAAGTTCCTTTGGCCACTTTTATACACTTGAACTAAGAAAAGGTTCCAACGTCCTTGGACTTAAAAAAATCTAGACAGCGGGTATAGAGGAGGGAGCACAGAGAAGGGTAGTAATAATACAGCTCTATTCCATATGGCTGATGTGAGAATTCGGGGGGCGGTCACACTAATGAACATGCTTTGGGGAGGGATCTTCTTATGTACAAATATCACGTATTATTAAACAGAGTAACTGAGATGGCTGTGATTAGGGTATGTCTCAAATTTATTCAGAGATTTACTTACAGAAAAACATTGATTTTTTTTTTTTCCTTAGGATAATACCTGTCGATCTTTCCACAGCACATTTTGACTAAATTCCCAATAAGTTGCTCTCTGTTTTGGGCAACACTAATTCATATAATACGCAACTTTCCTCTCATCTGCTTTTTTTTTTTTGGCTGTGTTGGGTCTTCGTTTCTGTGCGAGGGCTTTCTCTAGTTGTGGCAAGCGGGGGCCACTCTTCATCGCGATGCGCGGGCCTCTCACTATCGCGGCCTCTCTTGTTGTGGAGCACAGACTCCAGACGCGCAGGCTCAGTAGTTGTGGTTCACGGGCCTAGCTGCTCCGCGGCATGTGGGATCTTCCCAGTCCAGGGCTCGAACCCGTATCCCCTGCATTAGCAGGCAGATTCTCAACCACTGCGCCACCAGGGAAGCCCCTCATCTGCTTTTAAATTAAGCACCTACAGTATAGCTTCCACATACTTATGACATCAACACTTTGATGACAATTGCCTTTGGGATGGAATTCGGCTTTTCTGCCTCAATTTCAATATTGCCATATCAGTTTCATTCACAATGGGAAGATTTGAGAGAAATAATGTAAACATGTGAGAGACATGTGACTTAAAGCTCAGATATACTGTCAAAAATTATCCCATTATACACTGTGTGAATGACTGAATTGTTAAGGCAAAACTCAATTATTTAATTTTCAATAGTCATTAAAAAAAAAGAATTGAGATAGCCGAATACTTGAATAATTGAAATTGTTTTTCTACTTATCTGAGGTGAACGTAGGAAGGAGAAGAGTTTATTGATTTTTTTTTGTTAAAGACAAATGTATGTTCAGTGAGAGAAAATAATATTTTTATGTCAAGCATAGAGGCAGCAAGGACAGAGTAACTCTGGAAGGTTATATCAGTCAGGATCCAGTAGTCGGCAGAAATCTCACCTGATGCTTGAACAGAGCGAGCTTGACATAAAGAATGGTTAACCAGGCAGAAAGTTGTTAATTATCTAAAGTGTAAGAGAACTTTAAGGTACCAGGGAGGTAGAATTTCAGGAAACAGCTGCCACTCCTAAGACTGGGGAAACAGAGGGAAAAGGCTAGAATTATTAAAACTTAGAAACTCGGAGGAGGGGGCTGCTGCCCTGATGCTCCCATCTTTGAGCCGAGGACAGTGAGGCTGGTTCTGTGAGAAAGGGCACGCTGGATTCAGCTGCTGGGAAGGGAAGGGACTGCCACCCCTGGGGTGAAACTCAAAGGATCAAGAAACTGACAGGAAGTGCCCAGGAAATAGAAAGGAGAGAGCAAGTTCTTTCTTCCTTCTGCCTCTTACAGACTTCCCATCTCCCTCTCATGCCCCTTTTTGGCAGAATCAGAAGGCCTGTTGGCAAACCAGAAGCATAGTTTGCAGGGAGTTCCCTGGCAGTTCAGTGGTTAGGACTCTGCACTTTCACTGCTCTGTCCCTGGGTTCAATCCCTGGTTGGGGAACTAAGATCCTGCAAGCTGTGCAGTGTGCCCCCCCTCAAAAAAAACCATAGTTTGCAGAGCCCCATCCCCAGCTTCAGAAAGTTGGAATATATATAGAACAGCAGGTTTGAGCTGAGAGGTAAATAGCTTAATCACTGGCACAAAAGTTTTCAGGCAAAAAGGTTAGCTGGCAGCAGCAGCAACCAAACCTGTGAGCTCTTAGAAAGGGAGAGGCAGCACTCTGGGTGCCAGGAAAGGCATACAAAATGTAGCATCATTTCATTGTCCTCAAATGACATTTAGCTTTATCTGTGTTTATTTACCCTCAGGTAGAGCCAGTGAAACTGTGATTCAGAGAGGGCAGTAAACCATCACGAGGCTGTCGTAGGTCTCTATGGATAGTTCTTTTATTTTCTGGCCCTTTTTATAATGGAAAATTTTAAATGTAACTAAAATACAAAGAATAGCACAATGAACACCCTACCCAACACTCAACTATAACAGTCATAATTGTTTGGCTACTTATGTTTTATTTAGCCTGCTGTACCCCCCCTCTCCATGCCTCCATCTTCCCATTGAACTATATAATTTCATTCATAATAATTCATTATGTTTACTTACAGCTTGATGAATTTCCAAAATTGAACACACTCATGTAAACGCCACCTAGATCAGAAAAAAGAATACTACGAGCATTTGCGCCCTTTTATAGTACTCTCCCAGGTCCTCTCACCACCCTTTCCCAAAGGAGTGACCACTATCACCTGTTTTGAACTTTGTATATATGGACTCATAGAGTATGCACTTTTTTGAGTTTGGCTTCTTTTTCTCCACATTGTTGGTGAGATTTTTCCATGTTGCATGTAGCCATAGTTCATTTATTTTCATTACTCTGTAGTAATTTACTGTATGAATATACCACAATTTATTCATGTATTCTGCCATTCATATACAGCTGAGTTGTTTCCAGCTTTTGGCTGTTACAAATAATGTTGCTATGAATATACTTGTACATGACTTTTGGTACACATTTGTACACATTTCTCTTGGGTATATATCAAGAAACGAATTTTGGGGTCTTATAATATGCATAGGTCCAACTTTAATAAATACCACCTAACAGTTTTTCAAAGTGACGAGGCCAGTTTTCTTCCCACTAGTTCCAGTTGTTCTGTATTCTTGTCAACACCTGGCATTGTCTGAATTCTCCATTTTAAACAGTCTGATAAGTGTGTCATGGAGTTTCATTATCACTTTAAGTTCTGTTTCCTTGATGATCACATTTTCTGATGCTTAATTGGCTATTTGGGTATATTTTGTAAAGAGTCTGTTCAAGTCTTTTGCATGCTTTTATTGGGTTGTCTGCCTTTTGTCTTACTGATCTGTAGGAGTTCTTCACATATATTCTGGATATGAGTCAGACATAAACATTGCTGATGTCTTCTCCCCTTGTAGATTGCCATTTCATTCTCTTAATATTGTCTTTGATCATAAAAGTTCTTAGTTTTTAATGTAGTCCAATTTATCAGACTTTATAAGTTAGTGCTCATTGTGTCTTGTTTAGGAAACTTTTACCTATCCCAGTGTGATAAAGATATTCTCCTATGTTATATTCTGGAAGTTTGTGGGGTTTTTTTTGACTTTTCACATTTATGTCAACAATCCACCTGCAATTGAACTTTGTTTATGATGTGAGGTAAGGGTCAAGATTCTATTTCCCTATATGGATATACAATTGACCTGGCACCATTTATTCAAAGGATTATTATTTCTTCACTGCACTATAGTTTCATCTTTGTCATAAATCAAGTGATTTTATGTGTATGAATTTGTTTATAGTTTTTCTATTTGTATATCCTTGTGTGAATGCCATGTTATTTTGATTGTAGTGAGGACTAAGACATCTGATGGTGTACATTCTTGAACTTTGTTCTTCAGAACTTTCTTGGTTATTCTTGGCCTTTTTAACTTGCATATAAATTTTAAATTAGCTTATTAATTTCCAAACTGCCTGGTAGGAGTTTGATTAGGATTGCATTCAGTCTGTAATTTGAGTAGAAATTACTTCTTTGCGATATAGAATCTTCTATCCATAGCATTTTGTATCTTTACATTGATTTAGACTTTTCAGTTTCTCTAAATAATTTCATTTTCCTCATAGAGGCTTTGCATATCTTTTATTGGATTTATCTCTAGATGAATGATTTTTATAAATTCATGCTATTTTGACTGCAATAATTTAAAAATTTTTTATTTTCTTTTTTTGAATATATGGAAATGTAATTGATTTGCTAAATTCAGCTATTAATTCAAATAGTTTCTTTGAAGATAATTTTTCTTCTACATATGCAATCATGTTGTGTGCAAATGATGACAACTTTGTTTCTTCCCTTTTAATCTTTATACCATTCATTTGTTTTTCTTGCTTTATTGCACTGGTTAAGACCAATACCTCTTTTAGACCAGCATATCATAAACATATACTGAACATAATAAATTTATTTTAAAATGCATGGGCTTCTCTCTTACTTGAGATCTGTTACTCTAAATATTCACTTTTACCCTAACATCATCCACCCTCCAGGAAAATGGTTCTCCACATCTTGTGCATTGTCTTTGAAACAAAGGTGATAGCATCCAGATTCCATGACAATTTGCAAGTTGTGTTCATGTTGATAATGGGAACTAACACTGCTTTGTAGTGAGAGGAGGTTGGAGTGGCAAAAGCACTTAAGTAAAAGACAAATTAATTAAGTTGACAAATCTTTCTTTCTAGATAGCATGAATGCATATCTTCCTTGTATAATAAAGTATTGTTTCCCAGTAGTTTGGGCTTCTGTTTTCTTACTTCTCTTGTACTCTTATTTGTATTTCTGAGAAATAGCAAGTTATGCGTAAATTAGCAACATTTTTGCATCAATTGCATATCCCAGCTAATGAACATTTTACAGTAGGAAACAACTCTTAAATTTGCATACATATAATTCTAGACCTAACATATGTGATGCCTCTTACTGATTCACTTCATTGGCATTTGGAAGGACACTGAATGATAGAGTTGAAAATATTTTACATGCATAAAAATATTTAATAAAATTTATTAAATTTTCAAAAATTAAATATAAAATATCAGGTATCTTAAGTAATTTAAAATTTTGAGATTTACTAATTTACTTGTATCTTGCCGTCAGTTTTAATATATAATTTTAAATATTTTAGAAGAAAAGTAGTAGTTTTGAAAACAAAAATGTTTTGGTATTTTATATTTTCTTTATTTTTTATAAAAATATATTAATTTACATACCTTGAATGCAATTGCATTTTATTTTTTAATCCTCTAAATCATTACTGTCGATAGTACCAATTATATGAAAATCTTGACTATAACAACGTGAGAAATTTGCTAAAATAAAGGTAGTATAAAAATAATTTCATGGAATAAATATGTGAAAATTGATGGATTTTTCTTGCCTTCAATTTTTGACTTATTCAAACATGGCCAGCCCATCAACAGAGCACCTGACATGTACTATAATAATTACATTTAATCATCTTTAATATTTTGCCAGTTTTAAGTCATATATAAATATTAGCTTTGTACTTTTTTGCCATTATAAAGGTTTATTTGTCAAGGCAGGAGGACAGAACATATTTTGACAGTTTCATAACTTGATTTGTAATGTTTTCATGTTTATGTGTGGGGAATGTAGGCTCCATTTGTCTTCTTACCCCTGTTCCTGCAAATGAGCCTGGATGAGCCTGGCTCAGACCTCGGGTGCAGTGCAGTATAGAGGAAAAACCAGCAGGCATCCTTGTTTATCACATTCTTCAAATGTTCAGTTATTTCAATACTGATTTTTTTTTTTTTTTTGTCTTCTCTTTCTATCAATTGCAGGGAGAAGTACATCAAAATCTCCCACTATGGTTGTAGTTTTTCTGTTTACATCTGTTAATTTTTCCTTTGTATATTTTGAAGTTATGTTATTAAACACACAAATTGAGCATTATTATATCATTAAGCTGAGATAACCCTTTCATTTTTGTGAAATGGTCCTCTTGATTTCTAGTGATTCTTCTGACTTTAAAGACTACTTTATCTAATTTTAATATAGCTATACCAGCCTTCTTTTGGTTAAGTTTTGTCTGCAGTTTTCTACCCTTCGCTTTCCATCTTTTCATTCCCTTATATGCAAAGTGTGTCCCTTGTAAACTGTGTATGATTGGGTTTTATTTGCAGTCATTTGTTTACAATCTTTGTCTCTTAATTAGAGTATTTAGTCAATGTATACTTGATGTAATTATGGATATATTTGGGTTTAAATCATCAGGCTGTTTTCTGTCTGTCCAATTAAATGTTCTTTCTTTCTCTTTTTTTGCTACCTTTTTGATGAGTTATATTATTACATTCTTTCTCCTTCCTCTATTTTATTATTCTTTTGTTAAAACTGTAGAGAATACATTATGTATACTTTACTTACTAAAGTCCAATATAAATGAGTACTTTTACCACTTTCAGGACATTGTGTATTAAGAGCCTTTTTAATCAGTTTAATATCTCCGATGTTTTGTGTTTCCATTGTCGTGTATTTTTTTTTTTTTTTTTTTTTTTTTTTTTTGCGGTACGCGGGCCTCTCACCGTTGTGGCCTCTCCCGCTGCGGAGCACAGGCTCCAGACGCACAGGCCCAGCCGCTCCGCAGCATGCGGGATCCTCCCGGACCAGGGCACGAACCCGTGTCCCCTGCACTGGCAGGCGGACTCTCAACCACTGCGCCACCAGGGAAGCCCCTCATTGTCGTGTATTTTAATTCTAGAGACATTTTTTGCATGGTTCAAACTGACTGGCAGACTGTTCTATACAGTCTCTGCTCAAATGTCACTTCCTCAGAGAGCCTTGCCTGTGTCACCCTAATTCAAATAACCTCACCCCACTGCTTTCTTCTCCATTACCTTACTTTCTTTTGTTTTTTTTCATGGATTTATCACCTGAAATGGGAAAAAATTGTTTGTTTTTTTCTGTCTCTCTCATTAAAATGTAATCTTCATAAAGGCAGGGACCCATATGGCTTTGGAGAACTGCTGCAAACCACAAGTCAGAGGATTTTTTTTTTTTTTTTTTTTTTTTGCGGTACGCGGACCTCTCACTGTTGTGGCCTCTCCTGCTGCGGAGCACAGGCTCCGGACACGCAGGCTCAGCGGCCATGGCTCATAGGCCCAGCCGCTCCACGGCATGTGGGATCTTCCTGGACTGGGGTACGAACCCGTGTCCCCTGCATCGGCAGGCAGACTCTCAACCACTGCGCCACCAGGGAAGCCCCAGAGGATTTTTATATCAAGAAAACAGGGGAGGGATACTAGGGTCACTTCAGAAATAGCTAGGGGAAAGATTTCCTCTATGCATGTTTTTTGCTCATCAACACTTCCTGAACACCTGTTCAAATCTGGGTGCCAAGCTGTGTACTGAGGACTGTGCTAGACTCTGTACCCTGTGCAGCAAGCAGCGTTCTCTATAAAATTCTTTCGTAGATCATCACTAGAAATAAGACCTGGTCAAAAGGTGCGAGGGAGTGATGGGCTGGATGACTGAAGAGAGTGTTGAAACAAAAGGGAATGGAAATGATTCTGCTGTTGAAGCATTTCTGGGCTGAAGGACATCAAGAGCATTGGTTCTGATACCCTTAGGTCAGCAGTGTTGAGATATGATGCAAAAGGGCATTCACATAAAAGGTACTGAGAATTCTAAAAGAGAATTCTAAATCCAGAGGACCTGGATTGATAGAGCTCTGTTTTCTTCATTGCTCAGACTCAAGAACCAAAGGCCACCAGGCCTGGATGCTTGGACCAGAGTACCACCCAGAGAGCAGCGCAGATGTGCAGTGTTTGCTTGGAACCATTTTAGCCTTTTTTATTTTCTAAACACCAGTCACATCTTAAGACTTCCAAAATATTCCCTCCTTATGTGACTTGAGAGTCACTGTTGTCTTCCTCTGTAGCAGTCGGGCCTGGGGTGGTGTAAGGGATACTTCCCTGTGGCTTTTGCCCATTTCTGAAATTAAAAAAAGCAAAGAGGTCACAGATTAATTCCTAGGTTTTACTCACAGAATGACAACTGAGAAAAAATCAAGATTTCCTAACAGTTGGGGCTGTATTATTTTCCCATTTTCAGCTCTCGGCCTTTTCTCCGGCCTGACAGGCAGATGGGAGAGCAGCTGGGCCTGCAATAAAAAGTGACCCTGGCAGTCAGTCCCTCTGTTTCATGGTCAGAACCATGGATTTGTGTGTGAAGTGCAGTTAGCATTTGCAGGCAGAGTAACTGCAGAGGAAGATCCAGCATGGCTTTGGGAAAGAAGTGGATCTCAGGTTATGACATTGGGATTATATCCTAACACATACACGGCATTGCTGAAGTCTCCTTGTGAGGCTGCCAGCCCTGAAGGAGTTGCATGGATGGATGTGCTCACACAAGTATTTCTAGTATTCCTGCAAGTGTTGGTCTCAAGGTGCCCTGTCAGTCCAAGCCACGAATCAGAGATCTTTCTAGAAGCTAATTGGACTGTTTGGAGATTAATCCCACAACCTGTACCTCTTCAGTGCCAGCCAGTGGAGCTAAGCTACTGGAATGTTTGGGCGGCAGACATAACTGGGTCCCCTCCGGGGGTCAAGCGCTGGACTGAGTGTAACTAGACAGGTATCTGCATCTGCCCTTTTATGGATATATCCAAATGTTCACTGGGAAGAGATTTTCTTTTAACCTGGTAGCAACTCTGAGGTTTTATATTGGACATCCATAATAAATACAGCAATAGGAATCATTTTTTGAGCACTTGCAATGTACCAACATGACCTCAATGCTTTTCCTCCATGTTCTCACAACGTGCAGGGTAGATATTTTTATACCCATTTCACAGACCAGGGAGATGATGCTCAAGTGGTTAAAGAAACTGACTCCCAATGACTGGGTTGCAAAGCTAGGGTTCATATCCAGCTCAGTTTGACAACGCTGTTTCTGGTGAGAGCTTTTTCCTGCTTACACACTGTAGCCGTCTCACTGTATCCTCACATGGCAGCAAAAGGGAGAAAAGTGTTTTTTCTGTTATGTACTTTCATAAGAAATCCAACCCTATCGAATCAAGGCCCCACTGTTATGACCTTGTTTAATTATGACCTTACTTACTTCATTATAAGCCCTATCTCCAAATGCAGTCACACTGGGGATTAGGTCTTCAACAAATAGATTGGGGTGGGGGAAACAGAGACATTCTGTCTATAACAGTGTGGGTAATCCTCACAAGAAACACGTTTTACAGATGGAGAGACTAAGGCTCAGAGAAAGTGAGTCATACTCAGGACAGAGACAGGATTCAAACTAAGACCTGATTTTAAAATCCTTACCTTTTCCAGCAGCTAGACTACTTCCTAAACTTTATTCAGTGGCTCAATGTTGAGACAATATATACATGAGAAGAGTAGCTAAACTTGATTTATTAGTTGCTTTATGTACTATGTTAGTTTGTTTTGTGCTGGCTTATTTTAAAATATGTACCTCGAGATAAATCAATATCCCTCAGCATTTGAACAAATAGATTATAAAGCAAAATAGACTGAAAAGCCTGGGAGTTTCAAGTATGGCCAAGTGCTTGAAAGATGAGTATCTTTTTTTTTTTTTTTTTTTTTACATTGTCAGAAACTTTTATTACCAAAGGTAAAAAATAACCTAAGAACTGTAGGGCTTATGTGTAGGAAGGAGTAGGAGTTATGATTTAAAACACTGTTAACTGTGAATTTGAAAGCAGTCATATATGCTTAGAAAAGTA